>NC_089850.1:42302380-42658213 GCF_036373705.1 Amia ocellicauda | reverse complement strand
TCTGGCTGGTGGGGGCATAGACGTTGACCAGCCTCAATACAACCCACTTGTATTTAAAGTCGAGGCTGGCCAACCTGCCCGCCTCTATCACCCTACATTTTTTTACTTCTATAAATGGGTTCTTCAGGAGTACGGCAATCCCGTCCGCTCGGGACACATTGGACCCCGACCAAAAGGATTCACCTAGGGTCCAAGTGTCCCGGAGATCTTTATATTCCTTTTGGAATGGGATGCCGCACTCCTGTAAACAGATAATATCTGCCTTCATACCAGCCAGAGAGTTTAAAACATCGGCCCTCTTTTTCACCTCAGCGATGCTCCTCACGTTTATAGAAATGATAACTAAAGCCATATTGGCAGTGAGGGCAAATACCTGCTCCGTAACAATCATGTAAAGAAACCTTCCTCTTCCCCACTTCTCTCTTCTCCCTCACCTAGCTTAGCGCTCGCACCCATCATTTAAACCATTTGCCTCACCGCTCGATCCTCTATGAAGACCATGGGGGGGGCTCGGCTCCCACCACCCGGTAAGGCTGGCGAAACTCCACTGGGCTCAAGGCCCGTGGTGCTGTGGAGGTTCTCCCTGGTTCCCTTGCAGCCGAGGCCCGACGAGCAGATGGCAGAGCAGAGGCCTTGTGCACAACTGAGGAGAGAGCTGGATAGACCCCGGTGGTCATTCTTATTACTAATGGAGGGGGAGGGGGTGGTCTCTCCCTTCCAGGCTGTCTGCCGCCACAGGCCTCCACCCCCAGCGCCAGTGACTCCGCCATTGCGACCCTAATGTCTTCTTCGCTGACTCTCCTCTCTTGAGGACCTGCGGCTCTCCCACTACTGCCGGGAGGGCATACCTGTCCCCTCCCCTGAGAGAGTCTAGGGTGTGGGGCAGGAGGGATATTACGATTAGGGGGCCGGTCCTCCACCAGGCTGCCCACTGGGGGGAGTGGAGAAGGCCCACAACTCTCCGCTCCGGACTCGGAGTGGGGCGTGTAGAACTGAGAGGGAGAGGTCTCTGCAGCAGGGGGGGGGAGCTGGCGGGGAGGGGAGAGCCAGCAGAATTAATCCGCTTGCTCTTCGCACGCTCCCTACCCACGCTCCTCTTCTCTGCCCTTCTCCTCTTCCCCACCACAACTGTCCACTCCCCCTCTGCCTCCACTTCTGACCCAGAGTCGGAGAGGGAGCCTTTGAGACTCCTGAGGACTGTTTCCTCTCTACCCCCATCTTGGGGTGTCTCCTTTGGAGGAGCCTCCACTTGTTTCTCTTCCTCTCCACTACCCCCGAGGGCCTGTGCCCTGTTTGCATACGAGGAGGGAAAACTCCTAAAGAGGTGCCCTCCCCCACCGCACAGGTTGCTGGCCCTCTCCTGGTTGCAGGCCCTGGTTTGATGTTCCCCGCCGCAGACCTTGCACTTAATAACAGTGCAGGCTGCAGCTAAATGACCCAGGGCCCCGCAGTTCTTACACAATTTGGGCATGCCATGGTAGAAGACAAGCCCCCTGTCGGTGTGTATATATATATAAAAAACGTAACGTATGGGTCAGAATAATTGAGAGATGTGTCATGGTTCACAGGACACAGGAACAGGGGACCAAGATGCGGTACGTGACAGAGGTTTTCTGACAGGTGTGGGTTGTATACCGGCAGAACAGGCCAAACAAGGGCAAGGCAAAGACGTGGTCATGGTCACAGGCAAGGGTCGGTGATCAGGCAAACAGGGAATAAAGGAAAGTCCAAAGTCGTGGTCGGGAGGTAAATCAGGAGGTCAAGAATACAAGGGTATCACAAGGCATAACACTGACAAAGCTTTGTGAAGTGTGAGAGACAGTGAGGGATTTATTTGTAGAGCAGAGGGAAGCAAGAAACCAAGTCCACTTGCACCAAAAACCGCTCTTCAAAGTCTGGACTCCGAAGACTGGCTGTGAGCAAAGACAGGTTCTAAGAGTGTTAAAGGCCTTCTCACAATCTTCATCCCATTTAACTGGGTTGCAACCTGCCTTGGCTGTCAAAGCAGTGAGAGGGGCAGCTATAGTAGAACAGTGAGGAATAAAACGCCGTTACCAACCAACTAGGCCCAGAAATGATCTCATCTGGCGCTTGGTCTGTGGTCTACAGTTATTTCTTATAGCCTCCACCTTGTCAATCTGAGGGCTGATCTCTCCTCTTCCAACCTGATACCCCAAGTACTGGGTCTCCTCTCGGCCCCACTGACACTTCTGGGCATTCAGGGTCAAACCAGCTGAATTGATTCGTCCCAGGACATTTCTCAAGTGGTTAAGATGGTCTCCCCACGTAGTGCTGAAGATGACCATGTCATCCAGATATGCTGCAGCATGATCTTCACAGCCCTGCAACACACTGTTCATTAAGCGCTGGAAGGTGGCAGGGACCCCTTGCAGGCCAAAGGGCATGACCTTGAATTGGAACAATCTAAACGGCACCCTGAATGCCATGTAGGCTCTTGAGGACAGTGGAACCTGCTGGTAGCCTTTACACAAGTCAATAGTAGAAATTAACCTTACCTTTCCCAAGCGCTCAAGCAACTCATCAATCCGGGGCATTGGGTATGTGTCAAACTGGGAGATTGCATTCAACTTCCTGAAGTCTATACAGAGGTCTATGCTACCATCCTTCTTGGGTACCAGAACCACAGGACTGGACCATTCACTTTCAGATAGTTCAATGACCCCCATGTCCAACATAACTTGGACTTCCTTTCGCAACTCCCCCATCATGTGCTCTGGTATTCTGTAGTGCTGTAATTGGACCGGTGTGGTGGTCCTCAGATTAACTGAGTGCTCAGCCTGGTTTGTTCTCCCAGGTTTTCCACTAAACAAAATGGGAAATTCAGCAAACAGACTCACTAGTTGATGTGCCTGCTTCTGGTCTAGATGATGGAAGTCATTGCGCACATCTCCCCAACTCTCCATGTTTATCTCCGCCATCTCATCTTCTTCCTTCACTGCCCTCACTGACAGGCACTCCACAGTGCCTGACACTTTCTCCCTCCATTCTTCAAGGAGATTGATATGATATACTTGGGTCCTCTTCCCTCTGTCGGGGTACAGAATCTCATAGGTAACCTGGCCCATCTTTTTAATCACTTCATATGGACCTTGCCATTTGACCAAAAGCTTGCTGGTAGATGACGGAAGAAAGAGTAAAACCTTCTGTCCTGGTCGGAGTTGCCGCTGGCATGCACACTGGTTGTACCACTGCTTTTGTGCCTGGTGGGCCTTCTCAAGGTTGGTATGTGCTACTTCCCTCAGCTTTTCCAGACGATCACGCATCTGGAGGACGTAGGAGACTATGCCCACTGGTGATAGTCTGCCTCCCATCCTTTCCGCAGTAGATCCAGTGGCCCTGGCACCTGCCTCCCACACAACAATTCGAAAAGGGAGAAGCCAGTTGAGGCCTGTGGCACCTCCCTATAAGCGAATAACAGGAATGGCAGCCATTTATCCCAGTCACAGACAGTATCTGTAACAAACGTATGGAGCATAGATTTCAATGTCTGGTTAAATCTCTCAACAAGTCCGTCAGTTTGAGGATGGTAGGGAGTGGTTTTGATTCCTTTCACTCCTAGCTGGTGGTACAGCTGTTTCATAAGTTTTGATGTGAAATTCGTGTTCTGATCTGTAAGAATTTCCTCAGGTATGCCTACACGTGAAAACAGCTGCACTAATGCCCTTATAATGTTAGATGTGGTTACACTTCTCAAGGGAAATGCCTCAGGAAAGTGAGTGGCATAATCACACACAACTAACATATGCAGTACCTATATCCAGAACTAATATTTTCCAATGGCCCTATAATGTCCATAGCTATGCGCTGAAAGGGTTCCTGGATGACAGGAAGTGGCAGTAGCAGTAAGGTAGCTTGGTCCACTGCCGAAAGCGCCTACAATGGGCATGTGAGCATTAAAACTGGACCACGGAGCAATGGAAGAAGGTGGCCTGTTCTGATGAATCATGAGTTCAAGGTGTTGACTTGGCCTCCAAATTCCCCAGATCTCAATCCAATCAAGCATCTGTGGGATGTGCTGGACAAACAAGTCCGATCCATGGAGGCCCCACCTCGCAACTTACAGGACTTAAAGTATCTGCTGCTAACGTCTTGGTGCCAGATACCATATACCATATATCGAGACATATACCTTCCCGCTGGCTCTGGAGAACGTTGCTATGGAGCGGGTGTCGGCAGCATTCGCCTGGGGCTATCCTCAGTAGTATGTCAATGTGAAAGTGGAGTTAATGAGGCCTGTATGGCCTCCTTTAGACCTCTCAGCTCTTCTGCAAATCCTGGGCCACCAACATCTCTCGAAAGAGTAACACCAGTCCTCCCGCCTCGGGGTTGGGTTCTGCCTTGAAGGTCCGTTTTATAGGTTTTTTAGTCCTAGGTCGGACCACTGGTGGTGAGAGATCGTTCTATCACATCTATATAGCGCAATAAAAACAGTACAACAAATGACTAAAGATAACATTGAAAATATTGCAACTCACAGACCATGGCACATTAAAATATATTATTAACGCTAGATTATTTATTAAATTAATACCAATTAATGAATTTGAAATGTAATTGATCTTCTCTGTTTATTTGAGTTACTGAACTAATTCCCTTTAGGCTAGCCTGTCAATCTCTTTATGGAGAAGAAATAGTAAACAGAATTCAGATATGGTATAAAACGAAAATAAAAACAATGTAGATAATAAAAACATCCTTACCTTTATGATGAATCAACTGGTCTTCTTTTGAACGTGATTGATAAATTTGAACAAACTTGAACAGTCATGGAGTATATATTTAATGTACTATAATACAGTTAATATCATAAATAATATTATATTATACCCACTGCATCATTCTGTATTTGCACTGGAACCCCTTGTAATTGCTCTTGGAAAACGAGTGCAAGAATGTCATGCCAAGATAGCTCTTTTTGAATTTTAAATTTGAATTTGATGGGTGGAACTAGTGAATATCATTCCCAAAGCAACTTACAATGTAAGCAGGATACAGTTATACAAATATGTTCTTAAAATACGTTCCTCGAGTATCTGGTGGGGTTTATCTGGTGAGGTTTCTTACTGTGAAATTAATATTAAATTATTATTATTATTAGATCCCTTTTTCACACTGAGCTGTTGTGTGTGCACTGTAAGTGTTATAATAACATAAATGGTGAGGTTAGTTTATTCTTAAATATTTTATGAAGTCCGAAGCTGACTTTCAATGTCTGTTGGCTGACTAACCAACTTGTGGAGTCATACAAAAATCTCCTGAATTTGTCCTAGCTATTTCTACGCAGACGGTGATGTCAGAGGCAGACTCCTGCAGGCGACGCAGACTTTTTTGGAGTTACTAGAACACAAGCTAAAAATACATGTGATTGACATGCATTCTATACAATTAGAGGCAAAACACTGATGGGTAGGGGGACGACCTGTCATTTAATTTGAGAAAGATTTGATTCACACACATTGTATTCAATTAGAGGCAGGAAAGGGTTGGTCGGAAAAGCTCAGTCTGATAGACAGAAATCCTGCCCAATAATGGAAAAAACGCCCACATTTTATCTACCCGGCCAAGCCCATTTTTTAATGCACACTGTCATTAAAAATAGCCCAATTGGGTGGGAAACCGCCCCATCTGGCAACACTGATTATCATCCTGATAGATGCAGATGCATGTTTTTGTGAGCGGATAAAGTGGTGTGGTGGTAAATGCTTTGTGGATATGTTGGTATTCTGTGTTTAGTTTGATGATAAATGTTTGCCTTTAAGTGATGTATCACTCAGATTGTTCTAAAATGAAGAGTATCTTAATCATAGGGAAAACTCCTTAATAGTTTTATAAAAACAATTTACTTCATCAACAGACAAAGACTCTGAATCAGCTTTTTCATCGATTTAAAACAATTTTTTTAATAGTCCTGATAACAATTTGGGTACACTGAAAACATGGAATTCAATGCACACTCTATAAACATTTTAAATAAAACTTGTGCGTGAGGTTTTATTTATAACAAACATGTTATGTCTCCAATACATTCTAAAATTATGCTTGTTTACTCAGTGACATAAAATGTTTGTTAAAGTATTGTTTTAAGGTTAGGTTGTATTCACAACCATATTTTTTATAATGCTTCAAAGCATTACATGAATGCAATCTTTTAAAAATATTTAGACTTCTTCAAACTTCTTCCTTTGTAATGTTCCTTGCAACAGATCTTTTGAAATTCCTCTAAATACTAGTTATATTTATAAAGTCTATGTATGTATTTATTTGAAATAATCCATTAGGCTTTTATCAATTTTTGACCTCATATATGAAATCTTATTCAACATGTCTCTCGAGTAAATCTGAGGTAAGGGTTAGTTTAATATTAATTTTGGAGGGGATACAAAGTGAGGAGAAACTGTGACTAATTCAATACTTAACATGTTTGTGACAACACCCTTTGATCTTTCAATTGATTAAATCATCAAATCTTCTAAGAAAAGTGTCTTTGAGAAGAAAAGGGGAGTGCAGGGCACATGTATTGTTGATTAATGAATCCAGTTTGAGCTACAAACTGAGCTACACAGACCGTGGATTTGTTCATCAACAACACAATACAATACAATCTTCCCTTCACTCCCACATTAAGGTATGATATTTTCAATAATCTCAGTTTCATGGTCCTTTTATATATGCTTGTATAAAAAAACTAAAAACAGCAACCAAAAAAACAACAACAAACATATGTTACTCAACTGAAGGCCATTAAAATGTTTCTCTAATCTATACCTGCATATAGCCAATGTCATCGCCTGACATTTAGAACTCACCTTTCTTTTCAATTTCACACCTCACTATTAAATGTCACTAAAATTTTCAAATTATATCTTATGGTTGTGACCTACTCCCTTATAGCAGCAAATTGATGATGTACCATTAGCAGACATTACTTAATGTTTTATTGTATTGTTTTATTGCTTTATTTATTTTATTTGACTGGAACATTTATGTGGTGTCATAGAATGCCTCATGTTCTGATTTAGTTATAAGTGATAGATATTAAATATAGCTAAGGACAGGCCACAAAAACAAAAACAAAACATAAATACAATGAGATCTATAAACTATAAACAATCTAATGTACAAAAGTTCTTATACATGGATTGATTTGGTGCTTGGAAATGTTACATATATGTTTAAAATATTTGAAAAATGAAATGTATAGTTATGTTTAAAACAGTGTACCATTACAAAATAATACAAATAAAATATTACATAAGTTTTCGTATTGAATTAAAAGAAAAATGCATTCCTGCTGTCTGGAAAAATAGACTTAAACATGTTGTGTCCCATGAAGCATTTTCTAGAATACAGTAAACCACAGTACTGAGTTCCAGCAGGCCCCGACAATCAAACCCCAGAGACAGACATGTCTGGTTCATCTTGCCTGTCATGTCAATCAAGTGTAAGTGTTACCCACAAGTGGATGAACTGCCACCTAATCTCATGAGAATAGACTTCCTACTACATAATTCTAAATGACATCACAGCTGTTGGCAGGTATATGGCTGAGTAAATCACATTATGTGAAGTTGAGAAAAGTCTGAACTGAATGTAAATAGGTAGGCAAGAAGGTGCTACTTTATTACACTGACAATAGAGTTATACATTATAGGATGTTATCATTTTCATTACTTTCACAGTTCCTTTGATTGTAAATCTACTAATGACCTCTAACTGCTTGACTCCAGTGTGAGGTAACTCTCTTTATCATTACTCTATAAATGCATATACAGTTCCTAATCCACATACTCACATTACAAATTGAGGGGGGGCTGAGGGTGCGCTCAGGGGTGGCTGGGGGGTTTGTGGGGGAGTCCGTAAGAGTTAAGGGACCACCCATAAGAGAGAAAATGTTTTTAAATTTGGTGGCTCCCAAAACTGTACCTCCGGACCGCACTTCGGCAGCACCCCCCTGACCACACTTCGGGCAGCACCCCCCCTCCCTGGACCGCACTTCAGCAGCATCATCCCCTCCCCTGACCGCACTTCGACCGCTCGAAAAGCATTTCAAGATATCTTTAAATATTTTGAGATATCTCTACATTTTTACAAGATATCTTGAATCGAATTTCAGATATATTTAAACAATTTTTAAGGTGCTTTTTAAAGATATCTCTAAATCATTTACAGATATCTTAAATGGTTTAGAGATATCTGCAAATCATTTAGAGATGTCTCTAAATCATTTAGAGATATCTCCAAATGACTTCCTGTTCATTTAAAGATATCTGCAAATCATTTCAAGATATCTTCAAATTACTTCCTGTATGTTAGCTGAGATTATCACTTCCTGTTTCCTCATTTGTCCTGCATTCATGTTATGCAGGGATAATGGTAGAAACTTGATTGGAGCAACAACTTGAGAGTGTTCACACAATGACCTTGACTAAACCCGTTGCAGATATCTTTAAATGATTTGCTGATATCTCTAAATGATTTGCAGATGTCTGTAAAGCATTTAAAGATGTCTTGAATTATTTTATATAAAGAATTACATATATCTCTAAATTAATTGCTTGCCATGCATCCATCTTAATCCATGTTCACAACCCCCATTTAAATGTCACTCTAAAATTGGTCTTATGTGTTTTCCCGGTAATTTTAAAAATAAAGGAAGTAAAGCCGATTGCTCTTGATCCTAGCTCAGTTTTATCCCCTCATGGTACATTCATAATAATAATAATCCATCCATCCATCCATACATTTTCGAAACTGCTTATCCTGGTGAGGGTTGCGGGGAAGCCGGACCCAATCCCGGCAGGCAGTGCAAGGCAGGAATACACCCAGTCCATCGCTGGGCACTAATAATAATCATTTTATTAATATAATATAATAATTATAATAATAGTAATAATAATACAAATAAACCCTTTGATTTTGTTTTTCCTCATTTTGGGAAAGGGTTTTCTATTGGAGACAAAAGTCTTAGGTTAAACAAAATCAAAATTATGTTCCATACACTTTAATTTATAATAAATTACAATTACACTACTGGTCAAAAGTTTTAGAACACCTCCATTTTTCCAGTTTGTATTGAAATTTATGCAGTTTAATGTATCAATGTACTCTGAAATTAAAGCATAGAACAAATAAACAATTGGTGATAAAAAATAAATCATGGATTTGTTTTGTTTAACAAAATGTAACCCTTTAAGCTGACAAACCCCTCTGGTACCCTTAAAAGGGCACCAAATCTGTGTGCTTCTCTTTAATCCCATGTGTTGTTTACCAGCTTTCTAACGATATGAAGCATTCTCTGATGTGAAATTTGTTTTTCATACCAGAGAGTCTACTGATCAAATCAAGACCATCCACATTTTGGTAGAAGCAATACACACCCATAGAGACCCATATGTCAAGATGGAAAGCTCTGTTTACAGTGTACTAATACACAATGATTTTACATAATTGGATCTGAACTCTGTGGTTGTTCTGAACAAAACAAGCCTATTTGCAAAGAAATCCGATCGAAACTGAGTGATCTGTGACTGTCTGAATGAGACCACCCCCCTCCACCCCCAGAGCAGACTGCGCGTTTACTCCCCCTGGCTCTGAATGACAGCGGGGACACGGAAACTGTCTACGCTTACACGGGTGTTTCCACTGGCTAAGTGTCCGGACGCGCCGTGTTTTGTGGAGGTTAAATATCTGGTGCTGGACGCGTCCGTAAGCGTCCGTCCCACTGAGGACATGATTCACTTTCAGAAGAGAGGAGTGCGCCGGACTGAGACACAGGGAGGAGATCAGACACATTGTGTCGGGAGATATAGTCTCAAGTGCCGAGTGCGATCACGAAGAAATTCGTTTAATTAGCAGCATGGAGTGAAATCCACGTACAGAGACAATGACTGTTACAGTTAATATCAGTGCATTAAACACTGTGATTCACAGACCGGCGCAGCGCCTGACTAGTTACAATAAACTGAAGGATAATAATCGCATCAGCAGCCGATGGTATTAATACTGTATGGCAGCTGGCCGTGTTCAGGCTGTGTGTGTGAATGTGTGCAGGACATGAACATGATTCAGTTAACGTGTGTCCATTTACAATTTAAATTAATCAATACATAAATACAGCAGATCTGGGTTTCCCTCGAAAACATTAAGGACTGGTTTAATAAATGCGTCCATAAACGCCATGACTGAGACGCGCACTTTAGTTACATTATAAGCTGCTATATTGTATCTGGATGATTCATCGTGCATTTTGTTTCAACTGTAACTTGCCCTGGTTAAGGACGTCTGATAAGTACATTATAAATAATACGGCAAAAAGTATTGTTTGCAGTTACAAATCTGCAGAAAGAGTAATAAGTGAAGGGAGTCACGCTGTGCCGTTTAAAATACATATATACTAGCACAAATGATGACGATAATAATAACAATACATATTCGCTATTTAGTATTATTGTTGCACATGGAAACGTATTCATATGTGAACATGCTTGTCTGAATATAATGTTGTCTACACGTTCAGCTCTTCCTAATACCTCTTAACAGAAACGTGTATTTATTACGCTGTTTACAATCATGTAAAGCAGAGAGAATAAAACAGACACACAAGTCCTGTCCTCGTCAGGCTGTGTCGCTCGTAGTTTTGAACAGAAACACAAAGCAAACCCACAGTCGCTGCTCCTCATCGGAGGGACGGATCACAGCGGCTGGTTTACAATCGGCTCTGGGACTCCGGCGACACGACGCTTAAGCCAGTGGAACCGAGGCAATAGAGAATACGCTTTCAAACGATGTGCGCATTGTAGGAATACAGTGTAGCGTCTATGCCCAGGAACTGAGTGTAACACTGCCAAATAATGCTTAAGAGGTTGTAGTAACACAGTATATAACTCTGGAATGTACATTATTTTTCAGTTTTTGGTAACTTAAACTTTTCTTTTAACCTCTGGCAGTTTACCGCTTACCTCTGTACCATTTCAGGTAATTCACTGGACTGAACTGCTTAAATTTCAATAAAAATAAGGAAAATTGGGGTGTTCTAAAACTTTTGACCGGTAGTGTATGTGCAGAAAGTATTATTGTAATAATTGATACTTAAGGTTGGTGAACATGTTTTGTCCCAACTCTCAACTGGAGAGCCAAAATCGCAAGTGGAATTATTGAGTAGATTTCAGACAGACTTATTTTATACTTTAATTGCAGTAATGAATCATCCAATTTTGACTCCTACTCCACTCTAAACTTGGAGATGGTGCTTTATCTTTCCTTACCTCAGAGGTTTGAGGCAATACCAAAACTAGAAAGAATTCTACATAGACAATATAGCTGGGACACAACACAACTTTGGAATATGGTATTATATGATGTTATTATAAATAACATTGCAACAGCAAGGTGGAAATATTCTTGTTGAATACCTCACCCTCTTTTATAATGATATTGTTTCTTTACCATCTCACACACATAAGGTAAAACTATGTGAGGTAGCAAGTGAAAGATTAAGAATGCAGTCTTCGTCTGTATAAAATATCATATGAATGCTCAGAGGGAAAGGTAAAAGCTACATAGACTCTCATAACAAACATGAAGCTGTATTTTTATTCAGTAAAAAACAGCAAACGCATTTATTTAATCCATGGCCACTTAGATTAATATTTATGTTAGTAAGCATCATATTTTATTTTTTGAATATACAGTATTAAATGTATCCAAATATTAAGGTAACGATTCAATATTTTATCCCAAGATGATCTGAGGTTACATTTTTTATACTCTGAAAACATTTTTTCAACTTAATTACCTTCTTTCTTTTTATTTTTATCTCAATGAACACTGTTGGCTAAATTAAATATAAAAGAGGCCCTGTGAAAGGTATCAAAACAACACAAATGCAATGCTTTTGTGGCATTAAAGAAAAACTGTTGGTCTCTCCTTGATATATGAGGATTGGTTTAATATTACTGTAACATCACAAAGAAAGCATCTGCCTCTTTGAAGTTGTTCTTTTATTGCATGTAGCATGCGTTTATATTATTTTCTCCTTTTATACAATGTAAGTGTGCAATTTTTTTACAAAAGTATTCATAATTACTTTGATACAACAAAGTATAGAAAACCCATGATGTCATATGGTCAGTGTGTCCTTAAAAACAGTCGATATATAGCTCTGATTTCATCATGTGTACAATGTGAACTGATAAAAACTATAGTAACAGATGGAATATTGTAAAAACAAAATATGGAATCATGCAATTTTTATCAATGTAAATATAATAATATGTTTGTTTATAATGAATAAGAAGCCTATTCAGAATTAATTTAATCTGGAACAATTATTATGTTTGTGTACATGATTCTTTCTAAAGCCAGTACTTATTATTTTTATTTTTTTAAGAAGGGAAGAAGAAGAATGGAATAGATGGGTTTGGGGTAGTAAGAGGTATAGGGCTATCATGATCTATTTGAAGTGCGAGCCAGATTAAATTAATGTCATCTGCAACACAAGGTCCCTTCTGTGTGCTACTCATTATTCTTCATTATACTCTCATCTCTGCATGCAGTACCCAATCTATCACCCCACTGTCCTGTGCTCATATGCAGACTCACTTCATGGTCATCCTCCGCTTCCAATTGAAGTTATTTGCTAAATATATGTGCATTTTTAAGGTATTCGTTCGAAAACCATTAATTCTGTTCTACAATTGCCTGGGGAAATGTATCAAAATTTACCTCTTCTCCTAGAGAGGCCATTGGTCTTGTGATTGTCAGGAATTACTTAAATCAAGTAAATTATTTAATAATAAAAGTATTTTAATGTAACGTACAATACAGACTGAGGAACTGCATTTTTGTCTTCAGTCATTGAAGCTGAAATCAGAGGTGTAACCGAGTGCAGAAAGAGACAACCTTTCTCAATTCAGCATTTCCAATCTGCAATTTTATCATAATAGATGAAAGACAATGCTATATTTAATTCACCAGAATACATCGCCATTGTTTTCCATGATATCTCACTGCAAGACATACCAGAAAAGCTCCATCCAGTAAATGACTTCAATGGATGAGTGTTGTGAAGATTAATTCAATGTAGTTTCCCCCTTTCTTTCCTATGGATTTCATCCAGTGCTTTTCTATTCTATTTTTTTTCTTCTAGAAGATAGGAAGTGTTAGAAAAAAAACAGACCTTTTTCAATTATATTGTTCTGGTGACTGTAACTGTGCACAGTAACAGTGCTGCTTCAGGAATATTATTACTGTTATTATTAATAATAATAATATTATTTGTATAATATTAAGAGTTCTACCATTCTGCTGTTAGGTGCTGAAAGCAAATCTTCCAGAATTAAAAACAAAAATCTATGGCCACAATAATATCTTCCCTTTTAAAACTTCTGATCTTCTACTGAAAGACTATTTTAATTGGCTGCCTGCAAAATGGATGCTGAGATGTCTACAATTATATATTAGTTTAATACTGTTAAGCATGGTTGAACTGTACAGGGTTGAAAGTACAAATGAAAGATGACTGCATATGCACAGTATTTCTCTACTTTATGTAGCAGTGAATTGGGTTTATTTATTGTGTATACAGTAATATAATCCCCCCATTAAAAGTGTAATGTATTTATTTAACATTGGAATGTCTTAGTATTTGTGTGAACATGTAGATGTTTTGTTGGTAAAAAATTACAAAAAAAGAAAAAGAAAACCCTCCACAGTTGCTCATTTTGTAGAGCTATTTAGAATGATGAAATGTAGGGGCTGTGCCCATTTTTATTTTTCATTTTGTAGATGCTATTAGACCATACATAAGGTTGCCAGCCTCCCCTGTAAGTAAAGCTATGTTTTAGGATCTCTTCACCATTTTCTTGTAACAAGTGAGAACACACTACCCCAGAGATATGAGTACAGAAAAGCAAGTGCTGATGTATCAGAGAGAAATAGAATATTGTATCAATGGTAGGTTCACTCTGGGACAGTGAAGAATATACATTTCATATTTATATTGATTAAGATTTTTTAATTTGAAATATATATTTCGTCACATGTATGTCAAACATTTATATTCATATAAGCCCGTAATTGTTCATTTCTCTTGGCACAAATACATATTTATTTTCTACAGAATATTTGTAACTTTAGTTTAACAAATATATATTTTGGTTGTGTACCTTCAAACTCCCTTCTGTTTTCATTTTCTCTTTTTTCTACCACAGGGATTTTGACATCTCTTAAGTAAAAGACCTGACGGATTTGTGTTTGCAGGTACAGAATGTCCTAACGTGATGAAAGTGGTGAACATTTTTAAAACAATTCTTACACGCATTCAGATATGAAAGAATTTGACATCAAGTGTTTCAGCCAAAAGCAAGATGAAGGAGAAATTCATGCATGCATGACTGTGGCATAGTTCATATATAAATTCACAAAACACTTTTTGCTTTCAGCAAATACAGGTGATGTTACATTTGTTATCACAGGTCTACAAAACTAAAAATGACAGATTTAGTACTTCCTTGAAGAAAAGGTTTCTTATCTGCCTCTTTAAGGACTTTCTCCCTTAAACCTGGTATTTACTCTACTTTTCTATAAAAACGTCCCAGAAGGAGCAGATAAAGTGAAGGTTTTTTATATATTTATTTTGTCACAGCTTGTATATATGCATGTTGTTTGTTTATGTGTGTTTTTATGATTTTTAGAGTAGCACAATTATTGTTTTTCAAAGTTCCACCTGATTTATTTATTTATTTATTAATGTGGCACCAATATGCTTATGTACATTTGTGAATTTGTCATACTACATTTATGTCTATAATTAAAAAAAAAAAGTTATACATATTGCTTTTGTTTTTAAGTCTAAGGCTTGACATTGTTTTTGTTTTTTATTTCATATTAAATAATTACCTTAGAATTATGTATAGTGTATAATAAGTTAATAACTTAACAATGGTGTTTGGATTTTTTGCTTTCACTGTGACTACAGGTGAGTATATTACTTTCTGAGGGTTATCACACTTTTTCAGAATCAAACATAAATTGAGTGTGCTTCCCATCCAGTCCATTCAAGCAATAAATGTTTTTATTTTTTAAGTTTTCAGCAAAATTGGGTGGTTAGTAGTGAAATTGTCATATCTTGCTTGGCAGCATCTCTCTGTACACAAAAGAGAAATCATGACAGAGGGCAAGAAACATCAGCAGTCCATGCAAACCCATATAACAGATAATTGTCCATTGTGCTGCCTCTTCACTACTTTCTATTTTTAATTTTCAGATACATAGTAACCATCACCAGCAGGAGATGCGGATGCCTTAGGGTATATCCTTCACAGCCTGGTCATGTTTGCAGAGTAGCTGTAAAGCTTAACAAAGTGCATAGAATCATAAAACTCATTCCATTGTGTTGACTCAGCTTAACTTGTCACTGAAGAACATAATCAATCCTGCTTTCTTTACAATTTTGCTGTTGCACACTCAGGGTACATGGGCCCGAAGCCTCCTCCAGCTTGGTGGCCCATAATTATTATTTATTTCTCAGCAGATGCTCTTATCCAGAGTTTACACAAGCAATTTAAAGCATTTGCAAAAGTACAGTAGTGTAATCAATACAAAATTAAAATTTGCTTAAAGGTGGGGGGCATAGAAGAAGTTTCAGTAAAACAATACATGTACTAACAATATGTAAGTACACGGCGGTGTAAGGAAGTACTATAATTAAATAAAGTGCATGATAGCAAGAGTGCTGAGCAGCACTCAGTATTATAGGTAAAAGCGGAACTGATGTGTCTTGAGTAATTGCCGAAAGGTGGTCAGTGACTATGAGGCCCTGAACTCAATAGGAAGATCAATCCACCACTTATAGGCAAGAGTTGAGAAGGAGCGGGTTCTACAGAAAGGGGTATGGAGAGGAGGTAAAGTTAGTCTTCTGGTGCAGGAGGAGCGGAGAAGTCTGGGAGGGAGTGTAGGAAGAGATGAAAGTCTGAACGTAGCTTGTGCAGTCTGGTCAAGACAACGGTAGGTGAGTAACTGGACGAGAGCCAAGATCGGGAACCAGTGGAGGGACTAGCATGTGCAAATCGAGGCAGAGATAACACAAGACAAGCAGTTGAGTTCTAGGTGACCTGGAGTGGGCAGGTAGCATTTACAGGCAGGCCAGCCAGGATGGAGTTGCAGGAGAGAACCAGGGTCTGGATGAGCAGTTGAGTCGAGTAGTCTGTGAGGAAGGGCCAGATTCAGCGTATGTTACTCAGGAAGAATCGGCAGGTACGTGTCAGCGTGGAGATGTGCTGAGAATAACTGAGAGCAAGATCAAGGGAGAATAGAGTGTAGTAGATTCCAAGAAAATTAAGATGTGAGATCAGTAGAATGTGAGGAGGGGGAGGAGGGAAATAAGAGGAGAACAGATTTAGAGGTTACGCTTGAGATGATGCAAGTGCATCCAGGAGGGGATAGTTGAAAGATAGGAAGAAATGTGAAGGGGGATGAGAGGGTCAGAAGCGGGAAAAGAAAGGAAGATCTGGGCATCATCTGTATAGAAATGGTAGGAGAATCCATGGGATGTGATGAGGGGCTCTAGAGAGTGGGTGTAGAGAGGGGTTGCATTGTGGAGGAAGATCCACACCATGTCACTTGGTAGGTATAGCCAATAAGGTAGGAGAAGACCCAGGCAAGAACAGTGCCAGAGATTCCAAGATCAGCAAGAAAAAATAAGTGATTGAAGTGTCGAAGGCAGCATTGCGATCAAGGAGGATCAGGACAGAGGAGAGAGAGTTAAGTGAGTCAGTCACACCTTGGACAACAGTTTTAGTGGAGTGAGAAGTATGAAAGCTGGATTGCAGAGGGTCAAGGGGTAAGTGGTGAGATATAAATGCAGAGAGCTGATGGTGAACATCCCGCTTGAGTGTTTTAGAGAGGAAGGGAAGAAAGGAGATGGGGTGGTAATTCTGAAGAGAGGTAGGGTTGAGTGTGGGTTTTTGAGGAGTAGAATCACAGAAGCTTGTTTGAAAGCAGAGGGGAAACAGCCAGAGAGGAGTGAGGAGTTGAGAAGGGTGGAGATGAAGGGGCATAGATTAGGAGCAGACCCCTGGGGGAGGCAAATGGGAAGGGAGTGAAGGGCACATGTGGTGGGTTTGTGGCCTAGGAGTAGAGAGGAAAGCTCTGAGTCAGGGAGAGGTTAGCAGGAACAGAAAGAAGGCAGGTCAGTAGGAGAGTGTTAGGAAGTAAATGCTTATGTAGGGAGATGTGGAGGAGAAGGGGGTGTTGAAAAGCATGTGGAGACCAGCAATTTTAGACGAGAGGAAGAAGGGAAATCATCTGCAGAGAAATAAGTGGGAGGAGGAACGAGGGGCAGAGGGGAGGAGAAGGTGCAGAAGAGTTTGCAGGGGTTATTGGCAGATGATTCAAAGAGCGATAGAAATTATGTTTTTGGCCAAAGTTAGTGAGAAGGAGAATGTAGACAGATGAGAGCGGTACAGGTTAATGGGAAGCCAGGAGTTTGGACCTCTTACATTTTCATTTTTAAAAACTACAACATAAATAGTATTCTGATATAAAACAAAACAAACAAACAAAAAAAACCCATAAATCATTATTTTATCCAACTCATACTTGAATAAGTATTACACTAATTAGAACCCATGTGAGTCATTTACAAGTAAATAATAATGAAAGTGATGGGTTGTGTTAAGACAATGGTTTCCAACTGTGGGTGCACAGGACCCTTTGTCACCTACTTACCTGAATGATTGCCACCTGTTCAAGAGCCAAAAACAACTGACAAGCTTGACATAAGACTATGATTGATCCAGTAAGAACTCAGAGGACACAGAGATTTGCTGGGACCAGGGCTGGAAACCACTGTCAAAAGAAACCACTGTGAAAACAAGTTAAAGTCCATAATGGTGTATGCACAAACAACAAACAAATTATCAACTGTTTAACTACTACTCAGATAGATCTACTATTAGTAGAAATATTTAACAAGACATAATTGACATTTTCTATAATGGTCAACCATGTAAAATATTCAATTAGAAAATGATTGAAAGCAGATATAAGCTTTGCTGATAGCAATGTAATGATGCTTCATATGCAGATACATTTCTAATAAATAATGTCTGCCTGTGTCTTTCCTACACAGTATGCATAAGACCAGTCACGGTTCTCAAAGTTCAGTGATGCAAATGACTGTGATCTACTTATCATATTTTCTTAGAAGAGGTTAATTGTTGTCAGCAGAATATGACAAGGAATATGATCAAACTCTGTCAGCTACTTCTGGAGAAATGCTTCTTCTATCGTGTTTTCTTCTACAAGCATTTTTTTCATCTGATGTGATGTGTATTGGTATATAAAAACAACCTCTTTGCCTTGTCCATATGTGTGGCCTGCCACATTGTGTATTATTGTCGATTACACAGATTTATTTTTACCCCTGTAGTTACGTCCCACTAATATGATTGAACTGTCTCTGTCATAAAGGTATGACCTATTAGCAGGAAATATTAAAGAGCATCCTCGTTAAATGTCAAGTCCTTATAAATTCTTCAAAGACAAGAAATTATAACTTTCACTTTTATCATGCCCAGCTGTTGATATGAAGTGTGTTACTATAAAAAGCATTTCTTTTTGTCTACTCATTTTGTGAAGGCTTTCCACCTCAAGAACTCGGGTTAACAAATATGAAATCACAGATATTTCAAATACACCAGTGCATTCTTTCTTTTTAAGAATGTACCAAATAGTTGATTTGGCCACACCTAATGTTTTTGCTATCTGTCTGATTGGTTTGTTTTGATTTCTAAGGCAACACTGAAGGCAAAATGCCCCAAGAACAAGCAGGAACTAAAGACAGCTGCAGTACAGGCCTGGCAGAGCATCACCAGGGAAGAAACCCAGCATCTGGTGATGTCTATGGGTTCCAGACTTCAGGCAGTCATTCACTGTGAAGGATTTGCAACCAAGTATTGAAAATCATGATTATGATAGTTTGTTCAAATACTTTTGAGCCCCTAAAATTGGGGGGACCGCATATTAAAATGGGTGTAATTCCTACAACGTTCACCCAGTTTGTATGAAACTACCTTCAAATTAAAGATGAAAGTCTCAAATCCATTGTGGTGGCATACAGAGCCAAAATGATGACAGTGCTGTCACTGTCCAAATATTTATTGACCTAACTGTATATGAAAATACTTTACCAATAATTTGGCATTTGTTCCCCCATGAAAAAAAATACATATGATTTGAAAAATGGTTATACAGCAACTGACCCGATTAATATTAATTCTCAACAAGTGTGCCCTGCATTAAAAGCATTAAACTAATGTGACAGATTGAGCTCAATAACAAATGTAAGGAACTTAAGTATCTTATTGCACCCCCAATACATAAACAAACTAATTCATCAATACAAATCATTACTTATATTTCTGATTCCCCATTTTGAGGGGGATGTGTTTATCTCATTCCATTTCCTTACTTAGAGACATCTCTGGCATCACTCTTTAATGTGTGGATAATGAAGGTGACAGTTTACTGCTGCTGATTTGGAAGATGTTTAATAACCCTTAGACTAATCTACCCATCTGTAAATCTGTTAATTGAGTTAATTGTGAAAGCAAAGAAACCATTAACACGAGCGTGAAAGTGGTTGGAAGACCTTTACGTACCTTTTAATTTTCAGAAACTTTATCCAAATTCAGACCCATCTGACACACGTGTTCAATTACTTTAATTCATGGCCTGAATAGCCTGAATGGTTTAGAAAGTTAAACCATTTCAAATAAATGATGCATATTGGAAGTAATCAGAGCATCAAATGTATCTCAAATAAATAGATATTTGTGTTGAAGCCTATTGTAGTTAGTGACATTTTTATTGAATTAACTGAATCAGTTTACATAAAAAAACGTATTATTTTCAGTACTGCATCTTCAAATATAAGCTAACTGGGTATACAGTATGTTCTGCAAATATAATGCAGATCATTCCCAAGGAGGCATGTTGGGTTATCTTTGGATACTATAATTTATCAAAGAGTAGCCTTCATTTTTCAAAATATTCTGATTCTAATGTATTCCAAAGACATGGCTCTCTGTACCCAGCAAAGAGGTATACCAAGGACTGAGCAACACCAGAGTAACACTTATAGACAATCAATACACAAGCCTTACATTATTAAGTAGATAGCAGGCTAAATAAGATGAAGATATCATGGCACTTTCTGTTAATTCTGAAATGATAAATGTTTCATCAGTATAAAAATACCCAGGTCTGCACTTAGAGACATTAAGCTTGTGAAAGTCACATAAATCATCTTGTTTTAAAGTGCATGCCCATCGACAGCTTGCGATATTATAGTACCTAATGTTGGTAAAGTGCCTTACATGTAGATGTAGCATAAAAGGCATTGTAATTTTAAAAAATATATATCAATAATAAACCTAATGTATATTTTCCCCTGCTGAAATGTATTACATCTTGGTATTTCTTTTGACATTTCAAGAGACTGATTTTATAACAGACATCATTAAAGCACTGTTTACACATAAGTTACAACTATTTCTCTGCATTTTCCAACACCTCCTCTCTTGTTTTTCTTCTGAGAGACATTAACCGACCTGTCAATTTCAAGATCAAGAAATTCAAGAGAATTGCGGAAGCTAGTATATGTATGTTAGTGGAAGTGCAAGTGGAAATATCTCGGGGAGGTCCTCATCCAGACTTAAAGTGTACCTGAGTAAAACAAAAGCCATGTTTAACAACTTTTTAAAAATCAAATACAATTTAAGTATATCAACAAATACTCGAAAAAGTCAAAAGTTATTTCTTCCTTGGACAGCAAATCAATGCATCATATTTGCCTGAAGAGAAAAGTATTTGATCAATGCATATTACCAGTGCTTACTTATAGATGTAAAACCTGGTCACTTAAAGGAGAACAAGAAATTAAAGGATCTGAGAACAAACCAAAGTATGTGACATCATTGAAAGTGTAATGTTAAAATGTCAATGGGTCAGACACATTGCAAGAACAGATCAAAGACAGTCAAAGGAAGTTATTGAATGGATACCAAGAGGTGAAAAAAGAAGATGACTACATAAAAGATGAGAAGATTAAATCATAAACCTTGCAGGTGTGACATGGAAAAGAGAAGCTGTGGAAACATCTTGGGGAGGCCTTCATCCAGCAGTAGATCAATATGGGCTGATTTATGAATTTTGTTGAATAAAATCCTTAATATTTGAATTTGAAATTACTGTTTCACAAATTATGTGATATAGACACCAAATAAATGCTCTTTCATGGCAGTATTTTTTGCATTTGTTTAGCTATAGATGATATGACATGTGTGAATACACTTTGTTTAGACCCTTGTTTTGGGTTGCAATCACTAGCATCGCATACAGATGTATTATTACATCTACAACAGGCCTGGATTGCCTGGCAAGGTAATGATTGTTGGCCACCTGCATCATTGAAACTGCTCTCCACTTAGTCAGTGTGTGTCCAATTAGAATAGGAAAAACAGACAAAACATCCAATATAGTAAAAATGCCGTTTGTTTCTGGCAAAATGCTCTTATTATTGTATATTTCACAATAACAAAATGCCCTTGCACAGGGTTTTGTAGTTTTAATGAAGAGCCTCAAATATTATTCCTTATTGGGAAATAGAAAAACATAAGAAAGATGATGACAATGTTGTTTCTTCAGTACCTGATGGTTTGAGTTTTGATTTGGTTGGGGTCGTAGTTACACTGAATTAGTTTTAATGATTTATGCTGGTTTGACATCATAATTTCAGTATGCTTCTTCAGTCATGATTCATGTGCCAGTGTGTGTTCAGATAGTATGATTGTCCAATTTGAAATAGGAAACAAGTTTTGTACATTGTGTGTGTGTGTGTGTGTTTTTGTGTTTGATTTGTATTGTTTTTACATCTCTTCTCCAAACACTTCTTAGTTCATGGTGTTATCTACTATAGCTACACCATCAACATCAGCCATAGAACATACTAATTATGATTGCATTTGATGTAGCCAAAGTATATACATTTTACTTTTATTTATTACAAAATGAAACATAGTAGCAATAGCCTACAGGCATATTGTCACATTGTCTATCAGACTTTTACTTTTAGAGTTTTACTTTTGGAGAGAGATCCATATTTTTCTCCTTGTCCATACATTTAAACCTTTAAAAAGACAAACAAACAAAAAACAACATATGACACTCTATATGTATGTTCTTCAGGATTTTCCTAATTAGACTTGACATGTCATATCGTCCCATCTAATCTCTGGCACAATCAAATGAACAACTATTAAAACTTGCATTTTAAGGTCTGCCAGAATCATTTGTATTTTCTATTATTCCACTGTTTTCAACTTGTGTAGTATACCTATCAGTGAAACATATATAATTATTAAGTATAACAAAAGCTCAGTAACTTAGAATAACATTAGAATGATCACATCATACTTTAAATTAATAGCATTGGCAGTAATACCACATTCAATTTGTTAGGTAACAAAGCTCTGCCCCTGGCATTACAAAAAAACACCTATGTATTTAACAAGCAATCATTTCTGTATTGATTAAAAACAAAACAAATAAAAAACATTTCATGTAAGCCTATAAATAATATCCAAAAGTGTTTAATATCAACTTAAAGATAATTCAAAGACCATTTAACATAGTACAATATTATATGCTAAATAGGTAATTCAATTTAAAAGCATGTATATTAATGGAGTGAAAAACAAGATGTACCAGTGTTTCCAACCAGTGCACTGTGACCCATTGGTGCCCCATCAGGCATGAATAGCTGTGCCACAGAATAGTCACTCATACGATAAATAAATAAATGCATTATTTATTTAAATAAAATTAGTTTTAGTTTACTAAAATTAGTAAAAAGCGTAATATCACAATTCACCTCCTGCAGGGATTCACATGAATCAAACACGTAAATAAGCTTGATTTGAATGACTCTTTTCTTCTGAAAAGCATTTGGTAAGATGGTAAAGCCGAATACACAATAAATGTTCTTCTCAAGACTAATACTAATATTTCCCTCAAATCTCCAGATCTGGGTTTGGAATAATACACCGACACTGAGAGCACAAAAAAAACAAAAAACAATTTAATATATATTATTTTGGAGTGATTTAATTTTTATATTACTGAAGCTGCACGCTTTCAATGTAATCAATAAGAGTGATTTTAGTTCTTCTGAAACACTGTTATTGTTTCATTTTCTGACTTTTAACATCACTACATTGAATAATATAAGATTATAGAAGATTGCAGAATAAATATTGATAGATTTGTATTTCCTTTGGGGTGCGCATATTGGCTGAAATGTGATATTAACAAAAGCCACTGAACTTTGATTTTAAATGAACATTATAAAGTGGTTGTTGTACTATTGTTGAATTAATTAAAAAAACAAACGCATGTGCTTAAACACTTTTTTTGTTATGCAAAATGTATGTCAAGGAAACACCCCCAACAGATCAATCGTCAGACTGTAAAGAGGCTGAGGAAAACAACAACCAAAAACAAACAAACTAACAAAGAAAATCATTAAATAGCTATTATGTACATTTTTCCATTCTGGGAATATCACTTTGTACCTTCACAAAAATTACAGTGCCTGCTATGAACACACTTGTCAAAGGAAGCCACGTATACATTTAGCCTTTATGCAAGGACTGTTTTTGGCTTACAATATTTAAGCAGTCATTTATAATTAACAATAAGTTTTCAGTATCCTTTCAACCTAAATCCCCTAGGGCCCTGTCTGAACTCCATTAGAGTACTTGGTATGATAATTAATTTGTGTCAATGTATCAAAAAGAGACAAAATACCAAATCTAAACTAACTTTGTGTGATATATTTTTTTTCAATCAGAAAATAACTGATTATTAATATATTTATATTTATATAATCTATCCCTGACAATCCATGTATATATTAGTGTCTTCAGAAATTAGATTTCTTGTGAGTGGTTTCTTTTTCATTGAATCACAGAAGACAGTTTGACTGAAGAAATGCAAACAGTAATACAACTAAAATGTTGGATTTCATGTCATTTGGTATTGCTCATAAAATATCTGTCAGGACATATCTAGGAAGTGTGCCTTTAGTCTATGTCAATATACCTTGAATATAAATCAGTCAGTACAAAAGTTATTCAGAAATAAATAATTCAAAAATGCAAGATTCAGAATTAATACATTGCTGTACATCAAATATCGAAGGTGACATAACACAATCAACACAATTTTTATTTTAGTTTTGTCAGCTTTTACAGTGAATTGTCAAATTCACACTGCCTCCGTACTACCATGAACATGTGTAGCTTATACTTGTAGTTTCAAAATATGCATTTATATATATATCAATAAAAGTGAATATAAGTAATTGTATTTCAGCACACTAAAATTTACATTTGAAGTATATATTGAAATAAACCAGATGCATATTATTACACTTTAAAATAACAAAATAAATGAATAATCATAATCATAACTTTGATTTTAATAATGATCTTCAGTGTTTCATTATTACAAGATAGATGCTATTAAGATTACACGAATAGAAGTTAATAACTACATTAATAATACTTATATAGGGTGTTATACACCATCTATTAATATTAATACTGTTAATTTGGAATATAATAGATGGTATCTTATTAGAAAGTGTTTATTTTTCTATGGAGTTAGTAGAAACTACCACCAGGATGGTGATGTGGTTTATTTCATTGCATAGGCTAAAATGTGAAAAGATCTGGAACATGTCTAGTATTTCTCTTGGAATTCGGGGATTCCTTCATGGCTCTGGGGTGAATCAGAGTATTGGAAAAAATAACCACTGAATCATTCAGCACCCAGGAGAGGCTGCAAAAAGGTCTAGTAGTGAGGGTTGTTTTGGGAAGAATTAAGTGCAATTAGTCATTAGGCAAAGCTAGCTGAGCTGGATTGATCCAGGGGAGAAGAGGCTGGGACTGTGAATCCATTATCACCACTGAGACAAAATCAGATATACTGGGAAAAGTCCACACAAGTGACCTTGACAGTGCAGTTATGTGGGAGAAATTGTACAGTACTTGTCAATGAAAATAATAATTTATCCATGTGTGTTTCTGGTTTTCACATACATAAAAAACACACATACACATATATATGGTATGCATCTTTTAATGGGCAAATTCCACTTCAGTATAATGTGTAGTGACATCTGAAAGGGTCAGTACTCTTGACTTAATAAAGTTATCCCATACAACTACTCATAGGAAAGGAAAGCTGGCTTTAAACCAAGCATTGATCTTGAGGTACTAATTTGTTCAAATTAAATTAAAGCTTGATTAGGAAAAAAACAGACATTCTTTAAAATTAAGCCACATAGCTGTCAGCCCCTGGCAAAAGTTTAAATTGGTGTGGCAATCACAAATGCAATATACTCGTATTGCCTTTAGTACACTGATACTTTAATGTAACACTAGGGAGACTCAAATGTGTTTTTCATGTAACACTGAACAAACAGATCTGAGGTGAGGGTAGACTAATCTCTTCTAAAGTCAGTATAATAGACTACTCAATGTTTTTCTTCTCCATAAAGAAAACCTATTAATTCTGCATGGTGGCACTCTAACTGAGAACTAATTTGGGGAAACTATATTTGTTGTACTTTTGTTAATTCCAGGTCATTGCCCAAATGAGATACTGGCAGGCAATGGAATCATTTAAGGACTTAAATTGCAGGAGATAAGAACAAACAAGAAATGCAAATCAGTTGAATCTAACTGAAGCTCACACCAGTAGCTTTGGGAGATGCAATAGGTCAAGAATTGTCAATATAGCTTGGCATTCATTTTTTTAAAGAGCCAGAACCATCTTCTCTTTAGAGTTAATGATTTTAAGCAGATACAGTAAATAAAGCTTGTGGGAGTTTGGGATTTAACGATAAATTGTTTCTGTTGGCAAGGATGAGCAACTCAGGAGAAGGAAGCAGATGAAATACTAAATCAGTACTTGTATTCTAACATCGTATTAGGGCAATGATGTGCATCTTCTCTTTGAAAGCAATCCAAAGCACACCTAAGCATAATATTCAAATCACATAATGCAGTGTGATAGCAAGAAATTGCAATAAGGCTATGTATTTAATTACATAATCCATTTTGTATTTCCCCTGCTGCACAGAAGAGCAGCAATTTTATTTTACTAGTAGTTTTTTGTTAAAACAAAAGGTTCAGTAGTTGAATAAATAGTAGCCAACCAGGTATAATGTGTAGTTCTTGAGTAACAAATACAAATCGGGAAACTCCATGTCCATGTTATAATTATGCTTATTAATTCTGGAAACACAGGCTTGTTATGTAATTTTGTAGGTTTATAATACAATTGCATGTTTGATTATAAATGCCAGCAAATATTATTTTCTTCCCACAACACAGCTCAATCAAAAACAATGCTCGCCTTAGCCACCTCACTGTACAGCACCTAATGTACAATATATCACTTGAAAACAAAATAATGCTCCAAGTACTAATTATACTGAGTCGTTTTAGACACGCACCAGGCAGTTATCTGTTATTTGACCGACAAATACTAATTACAATAAAATGACCAGATTCACACAAGTTTTCATATCCAATACTTTCCTCCTCCAAAACTAACCAGTGTACTTAATCATGCAATTCAGTGCATTGCAGCCAGACGAAACTTTCAGGGAACATGTTAAGAATCCTAATTCTGTTATAAAAACCTGCAAAGCAGCAAAAGCACAAGAAACTGTTTTATAGCACACACTGAATAAAATCAAATTAACAAGATATTAAACATTCACTCACTTGTCTAGCATTCACTCACTTGTCTTATTTCTGTATGCATATTGTATCATGTTTTGTGCACTTGATTACCTGTGCCTGTATAAACATATGGTGTATTTAATGCTGTCCAGTGTTCTTGATGGTGCATTTGTAGCACAGCCCCAACGAGTGACAAAGTGACTCTGCCAAAAGGCTGGCCCCCAGTCAACGGGGAGTTTTGCCCTCTTGAAAGCCCAGGGGAGTGACTTCAAGTTAACGAGTTCATTATACTCAAAGATCGCTGCCACACTCAGCCCTTCTGAACTCTACAGCACTGGCAAGGCATCAGTCTATTCCATCCCAGTTAATATTATTGAGAATATTGCTTAGCATTTGTATAATTTACTCATCTCTATATCCAGGGACATTATTATTATTATCATTATTATTATTACTGCATCTGTATAAATTGAAATTATTACTGAGGGCAGAGCAGCTTCATCTCAGACAATCTGTGGGAGGTGTTGCTAGAGGTAAGTGTTGTAATCTGGTTTGTGATGGAAGTAAATCTGAAGTGGCTCAGTTTATAAATCATCCAAAACTGGTTTGAAAAGAATCAGATAGGAACAGAAGAACATTAACTGTCATCACATTATTTTCATGAATCAGTAAAAGTGTATGTAAACGAGGGAAAACACTGACAGCATAATATACCATCTAACCATGTGTATACCATCTCTTGGAGCTGTAACCCCTATTTATGAACCAGAAAACAAGCATAAAATGTTATTAACCTCAACCACTATGGAACATTGTGTATTCCATGCATAACCCAAGTTTTTTTCCCAATGTGCTGTTAAGTGTTTTTAGAGCTAGTGTTTGCAGGCTGCAGAGGTGCTGCTGTGAGGAAGAGAAATATGCTTTGAATAAAAAGCCTGCCAGTTCCACATTTTATTATTTAACTAGTGGGGACTGTGGTGGATTGACCTGTCATAAGAAATGTGAATTGTGAAAAGAGCGTGATAAAAAAACACAACAGGTCTCTGTGTTATCGCCAATGTTTAATTTACTTGAACTGTATAGGTAAATTTAAAGCAAACTTATACCAATATCACAACATACAACAGGAAACTAGATGTTTTAACATTTCAATGTATTAAAAAATCTAACAATTAAACTGTAAGATGCTCTTACCTTTTATATAACATAGGCCACTTTTTGGTTGTTGGTATTATGTGATGGTCTTTTTTTTAATGTTCACTCAGCCTTTGTGATGGATTTTCAGATGCACTTATATAAATGTCTGAAAGGCAATGTGAATGCAGACAGATCTTAACTTCTTATTTATTGTATATGTGCCTCATGTGCCTCAGCTGATTGAAAAAGTTAATCAGATGTTGCTCTGGGAATGTTTTAACTGCAATACAGATTCAGGAGCTTGAATCTTTAAACTTGTACAGTCAGGGTTACATAGATCTTTGCAGAGCTGTATTTTATTCATTTTAACAAGAGGAAATAAATGTGTAAATAATATGTATTTTCAAGTTCATCTGCTTCATTTTGTCACTCCTCTGAGTCATAGAAACTTTGTATTAAATTTTAACTTAAGCTATACAAATAAAATGAATTACTTTGTGCTGCCTCAACTCAATGTAATGTTTCACACGAATTTGTGTATTTTACATTTTTCCCAGTAAGCAAACTTACTAACCTCAGAGACACTACAAATATTGTAAATTGAATTTACAGTATGTAAACAAATATAATATATAACTACTTTCCTGCAATCAAAAGAGCATTAACACCTCAATTAATGTGCAGATGTGAATTATTAAAATTCTGTGATATTTAATTAAACTGAAATTATTAAGTTTTTGGGAAGACACCTACATTTTTGAAGCTTGGCTGGCGATAGGATTTTAAAGCCATAATTCCCATATTCGAATCATTCTGCAGCTGAAATTCATTACACTGATGCTTGAATTATAAATGGTGGAAATGAAGCAACACAAAGCCACCACATCCTGAACTGTTTTGATAATGAGCTTCACTAGTTAATTTGAGTGTTTCACAAAATGGTTGCCATTTTTGACTGTCAAATTAGAGGAGAGTATTGATTTTTTTTTTTGTTTCTCCCCCCACTTATGAAGAGTCTGCTAATGAGTGATACGCATATTCAGGCTTGTAATTACAAGCCCCAGAGAGACAAAAGCCCTGCCTTGGCACTGATGTGAAATGGGCAGGCTGATTGTGCTATTTTTGGCAAATAAATATGCCTTTTTGATTTTGCACATTCTTGTGAATGTTAAATGGGTCTTTTAAAGTTTTACCCCCTGTAACAAATGGATATTTTGTATGTTGTTAAGCCTTTTGATGAGAGCACATCTGGGCTCTCCTAAGGGTAATGTTCATTGCATTGATTCTAATTAGTAATAACTGCGTTTTGTTATTTATTTTACATAATCCTGCCTCTAGGGATGTCTGTTTGAGATACACAATCACTTTCTAATTTTTAAAAAAGAGAAAATTGTGACAAGCACTCTATTATTATGGCAACCCCTAACAATCGGTTGACATCCAAAAAAATGTTTAAACACAATGACAATTAAGTCTTCTGAATTTGACATTACTTGATTAATTTGCCATACGAGCTATGTGGAACTGCACTTTGGGAAACCATGTGAACACTTTGACCCCTCAGACCGGTATTGTTATACTTTTGAGGTATAACTTTTGAGGTATAACCTCCCTCACCTCCTCCCTTGACTCTCTCTGTCCTCTCACATCTTGTCCTACCCGTCCCTCCCCTCAGCCTTGGCTCTCTGCTGTTCTCCCAGCAACCCGAACTAGTCTGCATGCCGCCGAACAGAAGTGGAAAAGGACCAAACTCCCAGCTGCCCTCAAACTCTACCGCTCTCTACTGTCCACATTCTCATCCTCTCTCACCTCAGCCAAGAAGTCTTCTTCCAATCTCTCTTCGAATCCACTATCAACAACCCCTGCAAACTCTTCTCCCCTTCATCTCCTCCCTCCTCAACTCCTCACTCCTCTCTGGCTGTTTCCCCTCTGCATTTAAACAAGCTGCTGTCATCCCACTTCTCAAGAAACCAACACTTGATGCCACCTCTCCTCAGAACTACCGCCCTGTCTCCCTACTTCCCTTCCTCTCCAAGACTCTCGAGCGGGCGGTCCACCGTCAGCTCTCGGACTTTCTGTCCCAACACTCACTCCTTGATCCTCTGCAATCCGGCTTCCGCACAGCTCACTCCACTGAGACGGCTCTCCTGGCTGTCACTGACTCCCTCAGCCGTGCTCGGGCAGCCTCCCTCTCCTCAGTCCTCATCCTCCTTGACCTCTCCGCAGCATTTGACACCGTCGATCACTCCATCCTCCTCTCCTGCCTCGCTGACCTTGGGATCTCTGGGACTGCTCTCACCTGGTTCTCCTCCTACCTCAGTGACCGGTCCTACCAAGTGACATGGCGAGGCTCCTCATCCACCCCCCAACCTCTCCTCACAGGCATTCCCCAAGGCTCCGTCCTGGGCCCGCTCCTGTTCTCGCTCTACACTCGCTCCCTGGGCCCCCTCATCGCTTCCCATGGTTTCTCCTACCACTTCTATGCTGATGATGCCCAGATCTTCCTGTCTTTTCCCTCTTCTGACCCTCTCATCCCCTCACGCATCTCTTCCTGCTTTTCTGCTATTTCCGCCTGGATGCACTCGCACCACCTCAAGCTCAACCTCTCCAAATCGTATCTCCTCTTTTTCCCCCACTCTTCCTCACCTTCTGCTGACCTCCCCATCTCGATCTCCTTGGAATCCACCACACTCTCTCCTTCTTCTTCCGCTAAAAATCTAGGAGTCACCCTCGATCCTGTGCTCTCCTACACCCAGCACATCACCACGCTGACGCGCACCTGTAGATTCTTCCTGAGCAACATACGCCGGATCCGTCCCTTCCTCACTGACTACTCGACTCAGCTACTCATCCAGTCACTGGTCCTCTCCCGCCTGGACTATTACAACTCCCTCCTGGCCGGCCTGCCTGCATCTACTACCCGCCACTCCAGCTCATCCAGAACTCTGTGGCTCGTCTGGTGTCTCTCTGCACTGATTCGCACACACTACTCCACTGCTCCGCTCCCTCCACTGGCTCCCGATAGCGGCACGCATTCAGTTCAAGACTTTGACCCTCACCTACCACTGTCTCGACCACACTGCACCAAGCTACCTTCAGTCCCTCGTCTCTCCATACATCCCCTCCAGACCACTGTGTTCCTCCAGTGCCAGAAGACTAACTCTGCCTCCTCTCCACTCTCCTTCCTCCAGAGCCCGCTCCTTCTCATCCCTGGCCCCTAAATGGTGGAACGACCTGCCCACCGAAGTCAAAACAGCAGAGTCCTTGACCTCATTCCAGCACTTACTCAAGACGCATCTTTTCCGACAGTACTATAATAGTAATATTAGTCCTCTATCCCTGGTAGATAGCACTTCACAGTTTTTATTATGCTTCTCGCATTCTTGATTGTTTTCCTCCTTGCTCCCTTTCCCATAGCCCTTGTCTGTGACCCTACATCTTGACAGCACTTAGCTTTCACCATCCAGGATGTAGGAAGTCACTGTACTTGTGTAAATTGTAAATTGGAATTTGTAAAATGTATTTTGAATTGCTGTTTTAGCCAAATTGAATTTGTAATGAATGATGCCTTCTCTGTATTTTTGCACTTTGTTTGCACTTATGTTGTAAGTCGCCCAGGATAAGGGCGTCTGCCAAGAAATAAAAATAAAAATAATAATAATAATAATAATAGTAATGATAAGTTCCACCGACTGAGTAAAACTATTTTGATTTTCACAAATTGAATTCCAGAGTGAAATTAAGATACCAAGTGCTGCTCCTGACAGATATTTTTCTTTCTGTTTGTTGTATAATTATTTCCTAAAGCAACCTGAGAAAGAAAATGATCTTGTCTCTGGTAACCCATTTTTAAGATACAATACACTCTGAGAACCTCTTTGAATGTATTACTAGCAAAATATTGAAATTAAGCGTAGAGAGTTTTTGTATTAACATAAAATAATCATGGATGTTTTGATGGCACTGCAAACAAACAGTTTAGAAAAGCATAACCTTTGATGATGATGTGGATTATGATAATAATAATAAGAAGAAGCTGTGTCAAATCCTGTTAATTTTTCTTCATGAGAAAATATAACATTCAAGTTTATTCTGCAATCACTAGATAGTGATGAATACTCCTATCTAGATAACCACTGAGTCTCAAGTGTAGAAGGTTATGTTCTGTTATATATGTGTACCTATCCATCATCCTGACATAACAAATCTACCATTGATCAAGTACCATCATAACAATTACAGTGGATGCTCATCCAGCCATGCATCATGTATTTAAATACAGTATAAGCCCAATTGTTCATTATGTCCAATGGAACCATCTTCTATATTTGAGAAGATTCTGGAAAATGCAGTTCATGTATTTTTTCTCATGCTGGAGAGCCCATCGTGACAGATGAGTGATTCTTGGCTACTCCTGGGAACATACACCTGCACCAAGTTGCAACCTATAGTATATTCACAGTTTAAAATTAATCATGACATATTATCAAGGGGCTGTCATTTGCCTGAATTGCCAAAAGCTATTATACTTTGAAAATGTGTTAGTGTGCATGTTTTCTCAAGAGATGACATTCTGTCTAGCACAAATTCACCTGCTTCAGTTCCTATTTTTGTGAATGGTTAGAAACCACATACTATACAATATTTCTTAATGTTAATGTCACCGCCTAGTGGGTAGTTAGGGGGTTAGGGTTACGCAAGACCACGCCACCTCCTTTGGTTAACGAGGGAGGAGCTCGTGTCACCCACACTATTCTCCCCCGAGCAGGCTCGACAGAATCCCAAGACAAACTCCACATGAACAGGAAGAACAATATTTATTATTACAGATCCAGTCAGGGCACAAAGGCTGTCCTGGAGTTTTACAAAAGAGTAATTTAAATTTCAAATAACCTAGCTAAAACTGCCTTTAATCCCCGGCACTAAAATACAAAAAGAACCCCCCCCCCCAAACATACAACAAAAGAACAAGAAAAAAGCAAAAAAAAACCCGACTAAAACAGACTAAAATACTAATACTATAAAATGACTCAATTACAATATCCTAAAAAATTACTAATGTTACTTCTCTCTCTTTACTCCCACAAACACAAACATCACTCAGCCTTCCGGGTAAGTACACAGTTCTCCCATGCTTCTTTTTCCCCCAGAAACCCCGCCAGCGCTTCGTTGGCCAAACAAGCACCGACAAACTGGAAACAAAGGAAATTAAAGTGAGAAGAGAGTTAGAACTCCTGAATCAACCTGTCACATTGGCAGTCCTGCAGATAGAGTACTCAATGTCAATATCTTGCTATACTACTAAAATGTCTTGTACTTTCTCTCTCCACAGGCAGTTCCGCACAGAATAATCCCCAAAAAAGAAGATGAAAACCAGGAGATTAATATGGCTAATTTAATAAAAGCCGTTCTCAAAAATACGACTGCCTAAGTCTCTTAATTTCCGGGCGAAAGTCTCTTCAAGTTCTTTTAGTAAATAACCGCTACTACACCCTCGCTACGTGACCACAGACCCCAAACCCATAGACTTGCTGCCCGAAGCCCATGCCGTCATGCTGTGCTGCTAAGTCTTCCGTGGGTCTCGGCGCCGTCTTCGGGTTGCAGGCTCCGCGTTATTATTTGTAATCCGATAAAGGAAACGAATGATCCAGCTCCAAGGGTCTCCCTCTTTCACCTCTCCAGCACTGACTCTTCCTCCTTCACTCGAAACCCGGGCGTTCAGCTCCTATACCTTTCGCCGGTCTGTTTCCCTTCTCTGTTCTCCTCGTCTGGCCTCTCTTCTATTTCCCCAATGACTCAGTCTCTCAGCTTAAATAGGCAGGGGTGCAGGTGATGGCGATTAAGAGAAGCGCAGGTAAGTCCAGGTGAGAATGCGGAGGGTGGCGTGCGCTCGGCAAAAACAAACAATCAATAAACCCAAATAAACCAATAACAGAAAAGTGCTTCAAACAATGTAAGGAAGAAAGAAAACAACACACTTCATAAGTGAAAACAACCAAAATCGTGAAAAAAGTGCACACGTTATAATTAGTTAAGTGATATAATAATATAATAATAAATCAATCAGTAATATGATTGCCGTCATGCCCCACTCGTGACATTAAAATAAAACGATATGTTGCAAATGCGTCCCCGGTTATCTAAAAAAGGAAGCACTGCCCAAGGGGGAGGGTTCATCCTCTTTTGCCAGGAGCAGGACTCCTGCGTATCTTTCAAGTCAGAAGCACTGCCCAAGGGGGAGGGGTTACTGTATAACAAAACCATCGCAAGGGAGGAGGCAGCGAGCTGATATGGGAGCCTGCCCGGAGGTGACCGCTAGGGGGCCTTGGCAACACAACTCCAGACAGTAACCTCAGGGGTCCCGTAGGGCCACACCTAAGCCACACAGGAGCGAGGACCGCAGTCACTCTCTTACCGGGAACTGTCTAGAATCAGCATATACAAAGCAGGGCTACAGAGGTTAACTCTTACGCCCTCCGCAAACAATAGCAAGGCCGGCTGCTCAACATAATACAAAGCTGGCTAGTCAACAGAGTAGCTGAGCTGAACAACAATATATACATATCGTGTGACAGCAAAGCCTTCATGCTGTCAACATGCAGCACAGAAACATCATACTCAACTGAACAGTACAGTGTGGAAGGACTCCATCATGATGACAACTTAGATTTCATACAAATTAACTATATACACCACAGGGCGTGGGAACGAAATCCCATGGAACACAGAAGCAGTTGACACCTGCTGGTTAGACCAGCTAACACAGGGCAACATTAGTTCTACTGTGTTGACAAATGAACTATAAATACAGCGGAACACGAGAGCCTGCTCACGTGCTTACTGCTGAGGACAGCAGCAGCGGACTCTTGCTCTATGTCACACAGCCAGAGTGTACCACAGACCTGCTGACCAAGGAACTATGTACGCAGTGAGGCGGCAAAACTCCAACCTGTAGAACCGGGCAAATGTAAGCGGTGAGGCCCAAGCTGCAGCCACACAAATGTCTGCCAAGGGGGTGCCTTGAAAAAGAGCCCATGATGTGGCAACGCCTTGAATCGAGTGGGCCACCAGGTGTTCAGGCACCGGAGTCCCAGTGGACTCGTAGGCCATGGTAATGGTGTCCAAAATCCAATGTATGAGGCGCTGCTTTGAAAGCACCTGGCCCTGGCCCTGTGACCGGGCATACGAGGAGGCCACAGCCATCGAGCTCCCTTTAGAAACTGCACAGCCAAGAAATGAGACCCAGGGGGCTCACCATCAATCCGGACATGACATGCGGAGATGGCTGCCAGATACATTTTGAGCATGGATGGGGACTTGCCCTGGTCCAACATCTCCTGTAGAAATTGTAAATTGACCCCAATGGGGCAATCAATTGGGTCTTGATCGCCGTCTTGGCACTAGGTGCTAAACGTTCGTCAGCGGTAGGAATACTGCGACCTCGTAGAGGGAGCTCTCACCGACTGAATAATGGCTACTACCGCGTCTGGCAGACTCCAGGCAGTCAAACGCTCCTGCCCAGGGGCCAGGCCCAGAGCTGGAGGAGGCCTGGATTGTCCGCTCTTACTGGGAACTGCCAAAGCTCTCTGTGGAGGAGGGCAATCAGGTCTGCAAACCAAAATCTGCAAGGCCACCATGGGGCTATCAGCAGAACTGTTGCTCACTCTCTCCTGACCTTCTCCAGGACCATCGGGAGAAGGGGGAATGATGGGAACGCGTAAAGGGGACATCCATACCACACCTCAGAAGGGGTGTTTGAAACTGCAGGGAGTAGCCAACTTGTATAATTTGGAGCACCCAATAGTCTTGGATGCGGAGTTGCCAATTTGAGAGTTGCTGGGGGGTGTAAGGGTGGGCCAGGGGCTGCAGGAACGCCTCAGGGATGGGGCTCAGGTGGTGGGGGAGGTGGGCTCGGGTGACATGGAGTCCGGGGGCCAAGGGTAGTAGACCATCAGCCGTAGCAGGATCTAAAACCGAGGCATGCACACACGGACAAGGAGGCTAAGCAGAGCTCATTCTCAGAGAACTGAGAGAGCGAGATCTCCTACAGCCACAGCCGTAGGCTATAGTGCGGGCGCAAGGCGGCGGGGGAGCACCTCACGCAGGCGACATCTCTTATGACACACCGAGGCTCAGGCTGGGCAGCCAGGCCATTTTACTGCCAGCTAGTGCTCCTGCTGTGGAGGAAAAAGCCCTGTGGACAAAAAAACAACACAGCAAGCAGTCGGAATATAAATGTCTGTTATTCCCCACAAACTTTGCTTTTGTGACCAGGACAGTGATATTTTTAAATATTTCCAATGAGGAAACGGGCGACTTTGTGTCTTTTCTTTCACATAAAGTAAAAAAAAACAAACATATGAATCCAAATTAACATGTATTTATAATAAAGTAATACAAAAATGACTACAAAACATTTAGAAGCGAGTAGTTTTTCGAGATTTACGATTATACTGTAAGTACTACTCACTTCTAAATCTTTTGTAGTCATTTTTGTATTACTTTAGTATAAATACATGTACAAAAATACAGTGCAGTTCAAGGCATAAAACATTACAAATTCCAATTTACATAATACAGTGCAATTCAAAGCATAATACATTTTACAAATTCCAAGTGTATACAATATATGAGGTCTTACATCCTGGATTGTAAAAGCTGAATGCAGAATGTTAGGTCACAGTCAAGTGTCTAGTAACGCAAGGCAAGTACAATGATAAAACGTTGTAAAGTGCTATCTTACAGGAGAGTAAAGGACTAAAGTAAAGTACTGTCTGAGAAGATGTGTTGGAAGGAGGTCAAGGACTCTGCTGTTTTGACCTCAGTGTCAAAACTGGTCGTTCCACCACTTAGGGGCCAGGGATGAGAAGGAGCGGGTTCTGGAGGAAGGGGAGTAGAGAGGAGGCAGAGTTAGTCTTCTGGCACCGGAAGACCACAGCGGTCTGGAGGGGATGTATGGGGAGACGAGGGTCTGAAGGTAACTCGGTGCAGTGTGGTTGAGACAGCAGTATGTGAGGGTCAATGTCTTGAACTGAATGCCTGCCGGTAACGGGAGCCAGTGGAGGGAGCAGAGCAGTGGAGTAACGTGTGCGAATCAGGGCAGAGAGAATACCAGACGAGCCACAGAGTTCTGGATGAGCTGGAGCGGCGGGTAGTAGTTGTAGTAGTAGTAGGCAGGCCGGCCGGCCAGGAGGGATTTGCAGTAGTCCAGGCGGGAGAGGACCAGTGACTGGATGAGCAGCTGAGTCGAGTAGTTGGTGAGGAAAGGACAGATTCGGTGTATGTTGCACAGGAAGAATCTGCAGGTGCATGTCAGCGTGGTGATGTGCTAAGTGTAGGACAGCGCAGGATCGAGGGTGACTCCTAGGTTCTTAGCGGAAGATGGCAGCTTTGATAGAGTGATGTTTCGATCAGGTTCCTACAGAAGTGCGCAGAAACCCCTTCCCCTCTTGGGCAGAGCTTCCAACTTGAAAGATAAGAATATTATGTTTAATCAGCATCCCAGAAACACACAGTGGTTATCAGGAACGTTATTCTGTTATTAGACGTTAAAGTAAAGTTCTTACCGAAGACACCGATTTCTGTTCACTTTACTTCAGGGCCCTGTTCCTTGTGCATGGTCAGCTTTTAAGGTTCTTTATCTCACTTATGAAACACTAAATTATTTGTCCCCCTGTGTATTTAAGGAATCAATTAATAATTAATACACTCATCCATGCCTTGAGATTTGCAGAACAAAACCTATTATGTATCTCAATAACTGGACTGTCATTAATTGGGTGATCAGCTATTTTACTGTTTTGAGTCACATTCAAGAAGCTCCCTATTTAAAATTACCTTTTAAAAATTGGGATTACTTGAAAGGCACATTATAAGCTGTTGGTGTTATTATTATTATTATTATTATTATTATTATTATTATTATTATTATTATTATTATTGTATTTTACAGTGGGTATAACACAAGGAAAATCAAATGATATATTTCTCTGTTGGAGCTGAGCTGCTCATTTAAGATGTCTATTTTCTGTATGGGTGGGATTTGAACATAGTCTACTGTACCTTATTAAGACACCAATATAATGTTTATTATGGCATTATTGAGAAGGTTCATATTTTTATTATTGTCTTAATATGGTCATTTAAGACTAATAAAAATAATATCCAAGAAAATGCATGCTTTTCACAAAACTCATGAATATTCGTATACAAAGTTGGAAATATCATGTCACTCCAAATGTTCCTCGCAGCACCCCTACTAAAAACAAAGTGAATCGTAAAGTTGAATGAAATATTGCCAGACAGACTGAACGTAAGGCCTTTGGGAAGTACTGAAGTATCTCATTAGGGATTCACTCAGGTGATGTAGGGCCCTATAAATAAAGATGATGGGCATGCCTCATGATTATGAGTGATTACACTGACTGGAAAGGCAATTCAATATCATAATAAATAAGAATATACTGATATATAAAAGTGTCAGCTGTTCATTCAGAGTTAAAACAGCAGGAAATGTGTTTATATATACCTTCAGTCCATATATATATATATATATATATATATATATAAATATGACTGAAGGTATATATAAACACATTTCCTGCTGTATATATATATATATATATATATATATATATATATATGGTATATACAGGGTATTAGCTTTCTAAAATAGTGATTGTGGAACTCTACTGTATGTGGGCTGCTGTAAGTTATTCAGCTCAGCTGCATTGGAAGTAATTCTGTGTGAATTTGACACAGAGGGATCTATAGAGAATGATGAATAATGATGGCATACGGCACCAGGCCTTCTAATTATTGTTTAAACTAATGGTTCTTAAATGTGTCATGAATACAAAATTAATCCTTTTGCTTGTTCTCTGTAAATAACTATATCCTCTGCATTATTCTTCAGAGTAATTCTGCAGAGGATATTTATTAGTTGTTTCCCCTGACTGCAAAGAGTGAATTTGAAATCAGATGCCCTTTAAATCTTTGTAACAGATGTATGTATCCAAACAGGAGTTTTCATCATCATGAGATTTTCAGTTTATCACACAGATGGCATCTTTTATATGCTAATTTCACAAGTCAAACAATAGTCATAGTTTAAGTCCACCAAGCTTAAGAAGTTTATGTACACAAAGTAAAACTATTCACTGGTGTTGTGGTTGGAAGAAGGCAAATAGTCAGTCCTGCTCACACAGGAACTATCAACTAGAAGTTTCTGCTGTCACCTGACTGAAGGTACTATATATACATTCCTTTGAAAACATATGTAAACATACAGAGGAGGTTACATGTTTGCAGGTACACTCAGAATCGTTTGACCAAATGAAGACCTTGCTTCCTTTGCATTAACAGAACTTTATTTGTTGTTATCTTTCGAGTTAGAAGCACTGCCCAAGGGGGAGGGGTTTCAGCATGGTTTTTGGCTGGCTGGTAGTACAAATAATACCATCAACCCACCAATTCGCTACGTGCGTGTGTAATCGCTATATTTTACTACAGCACTACAGCCTGCAGCTGTGGCTTTAGGAGGTCTCACTCTTCTAGTTTTCTAGATTGAGATTTGCTGTGCTCACTCATCCATGGTAGTGGTCCTTGAGTGTTAAGCCCCACTTCGGCTGGTGGTTTTACTACCGTGGGCCTTCCGGATCCTGAACAGCACGGTGCCCAGTGTCCTGGTACCACCCCCCGGTGCTTGCAGTGTGCATTGTTTTGTTTGCCCCCCTCCTCCCCCCACAGGTGAGGATCTCATTCCCGCTTTGGCGGGACACCAGGCTGAGTTCTGGGCTGTCACCCAGTGGGCTGTAGAGTCCCTCCAGATCCCCTGGCCAGTGGACCCAGCTCCCCCGCCCTCTAGGTTTGAGAGAGGGGAGCAGTTGCAGGATCCCTGGGTTCTCCAGATTATAACAGCTGGGTATTCCCTACAGTTCCAGACCAGTCCACTCCCCTTCAGAGGGGTGGTGTGGATGCGAGTGAGGGACCCATTGAAGTGTGTGACTCTCTTAGAGAAACACGCCATCCGCGAAGTGCCCCCTCCGGGCCAGCACAAGGGATTCTATTCCCCATACTTACTAGTGCCCAAGAAAGATGGTGGTTTCCACCCCATCTTGGATCTGAGATACTTGAAACATGTAGCGTTTCAAGATGCTCACCCTGCGCGCCATGTCTCAGGCTATGAAGCCTGGAGACTGGTTCACCTTGGTGGATTTGAAAGATTCCTACTTTCACATCCCCATTGTGCAGGCACACAGGAAGTTTCTCATCTTTGCCTTCGATGGCTGAGCGTACAAGTTTGCTGTTCTCCCATTCAACCTGTCTCTAGTTCCTTGCACTTTCTCCCAGTGTATGGATGCCATGTTAGCCCTTTGCCAGAGGCTGCTGGCCATTCTAGCAGCTGTGTCCCAAACCCCCCCCTCGGCCTAAGGCCTCTGCAGTGGTGGTTTGGGTCCCATGGGATGCATCCTAACTGCAACAGAGCACGTAGAGTGACAGTCACTGAAGCGTGCAGGAAGGCGCTTTGTTGGTGGCGGAGCCCTTTGAATTTAACCCTTGGTGTTCCCTTGGGGCCAATCTACCACCGAGGGGTTTTGATAACAGACGCTTCCAAGCAGGGTTGGGGAGCTGTCTGCAATGTACAGGGAGTCCGGGGCAGTTGGACGGCGCCCGTCAGGGGCCTCCATATCAACTCCCTGGAATTATGAGCAGTGCTCCTCGATCTCCATCACTTAATGCTGGCCCTTTGGGGCAGTGATGTTCTAGTGGGGACAGACAACACAGCGGTGGTTGCCTACATCAACAGGCAGGGAGGTCTCCAGTCACACACATTATATCGGCTAGTGCGTCATCTGCTTCTATGGACGCTGCCTCAGCTGTGCTCCATCAGAGCAGCCCACCTCCCAGGCATCTCCAACATGGCGGCAGACCTCCTCTCTCTGGGAGGCCCCACAGTGTCGGAATGGGGCCACTAGTGATTCAGCAGCTTTGGAGCCGCTATGGCAGGGCAGAGGTGGACCTCTTTGCTTCGGCGGAGTCCACACATTGTCCACTATGGTTCTCCATCCAGGACCAGTCAGGGACCCCGGGGATCGACGCGCTAGCCCACACATGACCGTGCTGTCTCCTCTTCGCATTCCCATCATTCCCTCTTCTTCCAGTGGTTCTGGAGACGATCAGGCAGGAACGAGTGAAAGTTCTGCTGGTAGTGCCTCAGGTTTCCCTGGTCCCCCCTGCAGGCGGACTTGCTGTCTCAGGTGCAGGGCACACTGTGGCATCCCAACCCGGGCCTACTCCAGCTCTGGGCTTGACCCCTGAGTGGGATCGCCTGATGGCTTGGGGTCTGTCTGACACGGTAGTGGCTACTATTTAGTTGACTAGAGCTCCCTCTACTAGGTCACAGTACTCCTACCACTGGCAGACTTTTCAAACTTTGTGTCAGCAGAAGTCTCATGACCCAGTTAATTGCCATATAAGTGTCATTCTACAATTCCTGTAGGAGCTGTTGGACCAGGGCAAGTCCCCATCCACGCTCAAGGTTTATTTTGCCGCCATCTCCTCATATCATGTCAGGATTGATGGCGAACCTCTGGGATCTCATTTGCTGGAGGCACAGTTTCTGAAAGGTGTGCACAGGCTGCGGCTTACCTGCGCCCCTTCCCTGCCCTCGTGATGCCTTGATGTAGTGCTAGATTTGCTAGATTTGTAGTGCGCTTTCCAAGGCCCTGTTTGAGCCCTTGCAATCAGTTGACCTCAGATTAGCGTCACTGAAGACAACGTTTTTGTTGGCAATCATGTCTGCAAAACACGTTAGCGAGTTACATGCCCTGTCCGTTCACCCTGCGTGTGTCCGTTTTGCGGGAGATGGTTCCAGGGTTACGCTTTGGCCTAATCCTGCATTCCTCCCAAAAGTGCTGTCCCCTTTCCATATCAACAGGCCTATTGAGTTGATGACTTTCCATCCTCCTCTCGTCTCTTCGGAGGAGGAGAGTAGGCTACACCTGTTGTGCCTGGTATGGGCTTTCACGTGCTATTAGGAGCACACTAAGGACATTTGGAGCTTGGATCAATTGTTTGTGTCCTACGGTGCGCGGACTCGGGGCAAGGCGCTTTCAAAGCAGCTCCTCTCGCACTGGATTGTGGACACCATTACCACGGCCTACGAGTCGGCTGGAGCCCCAGTGCCTGAACACCTGGTGGCCCACTCGGTGTAGCCACGTCCTGGGCCCTTTTTCAAGGCACCCCCGTGGCAGACATCTGTGTGGCTTTCTTCGGTTCTACAGGCTGGATGCGACAGGACCGGTTCCTTCTATTGGGAATCTGATGTTGGCTTCATTTGAGCATCAGTAGCCTACCAGGTACTGGCTCCTGTCTTTTCTATCCTTGTCTGCCCCTGCAGAGCGTGCTTGGAGAAGTAACGCAGAACCGTTTTTTCCCTTCCTACTGGACTGTGACTTGTATATAGTTCATTCTGTAGGCGGGAGTGCATGTGTTTTTACACCTGTACCCTGTCATTGTACATGGTTCCTTTGTCAGCAGGTCTGTGGCCCCGCCCTAGCTATGCTAGCTGTGCTGAAGGGCACTGCTGCTGTGTTCAGCGGGAGGTTTTTTCATTTGCTCTTGTGCCCCGCTGTGTATATAGTTAATTTATTATTGACATAAGTAGAGCGTCTGTTGCTGCTAGCTGCTGGTCGGCAGTGTGTAACTTGCTCCTGTGTCCTGTGTGTGATGCATGAGCTGGCTCCTGCACCCCACAGTGTATATAGTTCATTGGAATAGACAGTTGAGCTTGTCCACTCCTTATTTAAGTTGAGCGTGGATGACTGCTCCTGTTGTTAGCAAAGGCATGTTGTGCCTCGCTATGTGTATAGTTCCTTTGCCAGCAGTTTGTGGCCCTGCCCTAGCTGCTGCTGTGAGTTGGCTCTTGTTGCCCCACTGTGTATATAGTTCCATTATTAACTGAATTATCCAGCAGTGGCTATCCAGTCTGGTTAGCCCGCTGTATGTTGAGCACAGGGTGCGAGACTTCACTCTATGTTTATATGGTGTGGTCTTGGTATTGGCCCCACTTCTAGCTCTGCTAGTAGAGCAGGAGGCCGCTATTACTAGGCTTCATGGTAGGCACAAGGACTCTTGTTGCCCCGTGGATACACCATTGTTTATTTCTTCCCAGTTCAGCGTGACTGCGGTCTTCGTGTCTGGGCACCCCAGATGTGGCCCGAAGGGCCCCCTGTGGCTTCTATCATAGAGTTGGTACGGTTACTAGTAGGTACACCTCGGGGCAAGCTCTCTTACCAGCTCACTGCCTCCTCCCTTGCAACGGTTTGGTTATACTGTAACCCCTCCCCCTTTGGCAGTGCTTCCGATGCCATAGTTGATGTGTGATTTTTCGCTGGTGATCCCACATTTTAGGTCTTCAATTTTCAAAATCTTATGAGGGAGGACTGCCAGACCCCTGCCCTGAATTACTCTAATAATTTTGAACAGTGGACAGTGATAATGGAAAGTGTTAAAGAATTGAATCCAATAAGACACAAAATGTTTGAAAGTTTCTGTTATGTTTATCTATATGCCTACAATAATCTTTAAGAAATTAAAACAATTAAAAGTGGTCTGAAAGTGCTTTAATACCTATATTTACTTGTATTTAAACGTTTTATTGTTGTACTTTGTCAAATGAATGTACTAAATATAAGCAACAGGGTATATTACTAATTCACAGAATTGTGTGTGTTGGAAAGGGGCATTTAGAGGTGTGAGTCTGGGCCTTGAAATATACCTTGACCAAGAAATGTGGACCCTGACAAAAAATAATTGACTACCCTTGACCTATCATTATATCTTCTCATATCTCTTATTTGTCTTTGCCCCCATGTATCTGATATGCATTTGAGACATGTTTTTGGGTATATTTTATATTTTTCTAATATTTTCTGTAGTTATTTTAGTTCAATTTCCCAGAGATGTTAAAAGAACAAAACATATATTTGTACAAACTGAGAAATTCCCTGTTCAAATCAAATACCACATCTAAGCTCAGATGTGATGTACCCTAATACAAAGGGCTGGACTAAATCAAATTCAGAAGAGATCTAGTATTTATAAAGGTTCAACAAACTATTTTCATTTTTTTCAAATTGATGTTTATATCGGTTTCTATTGCTATTTTCTAAATACAAAACATAAAAATAACAATATTATTACTTTAAAACTATGGTAAAGAAAGATCTTTCTAAATGTAACACCATGTAAAAGCCTGAGATGTAACTGGTGTCTGTCTGGTGGGATATTATTATACTTTTTAAGCTAGGCCTGGAGCTGATCAGGCACTCACTGTGCTAATATTTCCTTGACCTGTATCAAGCTCCTTTTGATTTTTAAGTCATTCAGATCTATTCCCAGGCCTAGGAAGACTAAGGCAATCTAATTAGAAAAAAAGGAGTGCAGCTTAAATGGTGTGGTTATGGTGGAATACAAAAACAAACTAAATGTGTGTGGGGGATGGGGTGTACAATCAATAACTGCTTGGACTATAAGCTAGAAAACAAAATACTAAAATAATTAGAATCCCAAGGAATAAAAAGGAATTCTAAAAATGATGACAAAATTGATAGAAATTGAAGTGCTTTTTGGATTCCTGTATTAATTCAACATGCTTTATTTTTATCCCATTGATAAGTGGTGAGATGTCTTTATTGAACAATTGAGAGCTTTTATGCTTGTAAACAGGTGCAAGAGCAGACCTTGAGCTGCCCACCGCCCCCATTCTTTGCCTTGTCAGTGTAATGCGTTCATGCTTTAATGCGTTAAACTGACAAGGCAAAGAATGGGGGTGGTGGGCAGCTCAAGGTCTGCTCCTCATCTGAGCATAAACCCAGGAGCAGAGGCTCCTCTTGTGAGAATCAGTACTGGACAGGGGCAGGTAACAGCACCCACACCATCCATCAAGCAGTGTCTGCTCTACTTGAAGAATAGATGGAGGTCTGCCTGTCACCCTAACATAAAAACCAGGAGCAGGATTAGCCCAGCTGTACTGGAAATGGATAGCATCCTAAACAATTATAATAATAAAGGAATGAAAAAGGAGGGCAGGAACCAACAGGGTCCCGAACTCCACTCAACAAATAGGGACAAAGGTCACATTTGACCGGCAGTGCAACTCCAACCAACCAAGACCAATAAGAAGAGAATCGATTTGTGAAGTGACATTGGAGACCAGAAGCCTATCAGGATGCGCAGACAGGGGCTTGCAGAAAGGTAGAACAGAGGATGGGAACTGGGAGAACACAACTCCACCCAATCAAAACAAGGCCAGGAGCATGTGCCACAAGTAGATTGATTGACAGGTTGAAGTGTCCAGTAGAAAAACCCTGAGGCTTCCATTCAGTCTCCTCTATGAATTCACCAGGTGGATATTGCAGTTGGACTGCTTTTTGGTGTAGTTCATTCAGTGACTTTAATACTATCTGGATGTAGAGCTGTGAGTGTGGAATTCCCTTGTCTCCTTAGACTTTTGAGTGTGGATCATTTGGTCTAAATATTTCTCCAGTATGAATATTTTGGCTGTGTTCTTCATTACTGTGAGTAATAGTAATATATGTGAATGATAAAAACAAAACACATTTTTTTTTTTATTAATTTAATGAATTATTGGTTGAATGTTTGTAGTCATATTAATCATAACAATGATACAAAACAATATCAGAATTGATCAATCATGTTGGATGTTTACCTCTGTAATCATGAAACAGGATTCCATACATGCTACATTGGTTGTATAATGTAGTAATTGTGTAGGATTATTGTAGAAATATTTGCAATATTTCCGTGCTGTTGTATCTTTCTGTACAGGTCTAGTAAATCAATTGTAGTGAGACAAGGAAGTATTGTAAAAAGTTAAATTGCACTGACAGCTGCACAATTTGTAAGAAATCTAAAAAATGGTAATATGGACACAGTATGGCATAACAACCTTTTTTTTCCAGAAGAGTAAATTATTCTATGGAAACATATACTTAGTTTAGCATTAGTCTGGGCAGAACTCCAAAACATATTGAGACCTGACAAGATGTAATAAAATGCAATGTCCATTGTGTACCCATACACAGTAGCCTACATAGACATATTTGCAAGTGATCCACACATTCCTGTGACATTTACCCTGAGATGTTATTTTATACATATTATTAAAAACAGCATAATGTGACTTTGAGCTGAAATATATATGTATTTGCAGGAATATATTATCAAAGGCAATATATTTTGTCAACTATAAACCTGTATTTCTCTACTTTCAGTTTGTAATTATGGCCATTGCATACATGACAATTAGAGGTAATCAAGACTGATAATTCATAAACCCAAAACCCTAATAGAATCAGTTTTTTTTTGTCACACTACATTAATGGGAATCAGGTCTTCATTAACTTGTGTATGAATACTACAGGAATAACACATGAATACCATTTCATCTGCTATTAATCACATACATAACAAACTTTGTGTCAAGATTAGTAATAGGGTTACAGACTGTGTTTGGGGCTTGGGCTTACATGTGATCTACATCAGAACTCAGTGGAAGTGCATGAGGCTTTCATATGTTATTCCTGTGGGATTCACACATAAATTCATTAAGAATAGGTTTAGATTATTGTAAAGGTGGTCTAAAGTATTTGGGGAATTTGGATGCGGTTGGGAAATCTGTAAAATAATTAAAAGTTGACTGAAAAACGAGTCCATCTTTTACATTCCATCTTAACCTATTTCTAATATTAACCATTTCAAAGATTATCTTATTTTCTGCTTCTCTGTGAAAAGCTGGCTCTCTGCTAATGTCACTCTAATGTCTCCATCTCCATTCTTCTTATTGGGCATTTGTTGATAAAATAAAATAAAGATATATATATATATATATATATATATATATATATATATACACTCACCTAAAGGATTATTAGGAACACCTGTTCAATTTCTCATTAATGCAATTATCTAACCAACCAATCACATGGCAGTTGCTTCAATGCATTTAGGGGTGTGGTCCTGGTCAAGACAATCTCCTGAACTCCAAACTGAATGTCTGAATGGGAAAGAAAGGTGATTTAAGCAATTTTGAGCGTGGCATGGTTGTTGGTGCCAGACGGGCCGGTCTGAGTATTTCACAATCTGCTCAGTTACTGGGATTTTCACACACAACCATTTCTAGGGTTTACAAAGAATGGTGTGAAAAGGGAAAAACATCCAGTATGCGGCAGTCCTGTGGGCAAAAATGCCTTGTTGATGCTAGAGGTCAGAGGAGAATGGGCCGACTGATTCAAGCTGATAGAAGAGCAACTTTGACTGAAATAACCACTCGTTACAACCGAGGTATGCAGCAAAGCATTTGTGAAGCCACAACACGTACAACCTTGAGGCGGATGGGCTACAACAGCAGAAGACCCCACCGGGTACCACTCATCTCCACTACAAATAGGAAAAAGAGGCTACAATTTGCACAAGCTCGCCAAAATTGGACAGTTGAAGACTGGAAAAATGTTGCCTGGTCTGATGAGTCTCGATTTCTGTTGAGACATTCAGATGGTAGAGTCAGAATTTGGCGTAAACAGAATGAGAACATGGATCCATCATGCCTTGTTACCACTGTGCAGGCTGGTGGTGGTGGTGTAATGGTGTGGGGGATGTTTTCTTGGCACACTTTAGGCCCCTTAGTGCCAATTGGGCATCGTTTAAATGCCACAGCCTACCTGAGCATTGTTTCTGACCATGTCCATCCCTTTATGACCACCATGTACCCATCCTCTGATGGCTACTTCCAGCAGGATAATGCACCATGTCACAAAGGTCGAATAATTTCAAATTGGTTTCTTGAACATGACAATGAGTTCACTGTACTAAACTGGCCCCCACAGTCACCAGATCTCAACCCAATAGAGCATCTTTGGGATGTGGTGGAACGGGAGCTTCGTGCCCTGGATGTGCATCCCACAAATCTCCATCAACTGCAAGATGCTATCCTATCAATATGGCCCAACATTTCTAAAGAATGCTTTCAGCACCTTGTTGAATCAATGCCATGTAGAATTAAGGCAGTTCTGAAGGCGAAAGGGGGTCAAACACAGTATTAGTATGGTGTTCCTAATAATCCTTTAGGTGAGTGTATATATATATATATATATATATATATATATATATATATAAATTTATTTTCATTTTACAATAAATGAAATTGGTGATATTCAGTATAAATGATTCAATTAAAGTGTTATGCAGCACAAAAGGCATTTGACACAGGGGTGGGAAAAGTTTTTTTTTTTTAAATAACAAAAATAGTATCTCAATCCTTCCTGTGCTCATTAGAGCATTTCTTTATCTTGACAGAGTGGTTGCAGGAGCTGTCACTACTCCTAACTCACGGGCTGCTGGGCCTTTTGAAAACATGGAGAAACTGAAATAACCAGTAAGCAGCCTATGACCACGGGCGAAAGCATTGCAGAGAAAGTCAGACTGCAGATGCCCTGAGCTGTCAATCATTCAATGTCACTCTGTTGAAAATAAATAAAACTTTCATTATACTGTAAGGTCGCCTGCTGGGTGGAACAGAGGGCCAACAGCTGTATCTCCCTATGCGTGGGGAGCAGGGGCTCATGGGAGTAGCCCTGCGGACTGTAGGCAGAGTGTGTGGTCAGGGCAGTGGTCAGCACCTGCTGCAGATAGTTGCTATGGGGACTGTGGGGGTTGAGCTCGTTGTTCTACATGTTCCCCTCCTTCTGTGTGTGTGTGTGTGTGCGTGTGTGTGTATGTGTGTGTGTGTGTGTTTTTTCCCTTTTCTGTTCACCCTGGATGAGCAGGTAAGCACCTGTCACAGCCTTCCTCCCCTTTACCCCCTGTCTATGAGTCTGGTTTGATTCAGAATACAGCTTGTAGCTCTTGTAAGGGTAGTGGTTATATAAATAACAGTGTGTCTTTTTGTGTAAGAAGCCCACAGTTTGACACTGTTACACTGGTGATGGAAGTGGGAGACATAGAAGAACTGCAACAAGGCATAACTGCTGGACAATTACATACACTGTGTTACTGCTGGGGCCCAGTGTGCTGCTGGGAACTGAGCCCCCCAACCCTGCCACCTGGGACTCCCACACACTTGTGCTATGGACTGTGACCAATCAGCATGTTGCCATGCAGGGTAAGAAAGATCTTTTTAGGTAAGGAACAGAAAAATACATTTTTAGACTAGACTATTTTTTCACTGATGTAACCAAGACATAGCCCACATACAGGATTTGTAAGTACATCTTGGAAGCAAAAACATGAATACAAGTTAAAATTCTATCTTTGTTGCCAATATTGTATATATTGTAAAATGTGTTTTGTGATGTTTTTGAAATCTTAAATAAGATTCAAAGGATTGCACTTTGGAACACATGATTATGAAAAGTAAATTTGATAGTGATGAAAAAGTTTTTCAATCCGTGCAACAATTTTTAACAAGTGTAACACTGTTGTTGGGGTGGAGGTGGGTATGGGGGGTCTGTCTGCAGTGTTGGGTTCTAAAGTGCTTAGGTGATCAAATCAAAAAGACATACACAAGCCATGTACAAAACCTTAGCTCCTCTTTGAGCCTAAAGTAACACATACACAGGGTCCCTAAACTACATATATAAGTAATGAATACAAACACACTGGCAAACATTCAAAGTTCATTATGCATCAAATCATTTCGCTTTTGTGAACAATTGGGATCGTTTTTGGGAAAGGCCTGGCTTATACAGAAGAAATGGGCTCCATCCGAGCTGGAGAGGAACTCTAATGTTATCTGATAATATAGTGTAGCGTTATGTTGGGTGTATTTTGATAAGAGCATTTGGGCTCTGAGCTGAAGCACTGATCTAAAGAAGACCTCTTTCCCCCCCAAAGTTATCAGATTTCCTTAGCTCATCAGCTTGGAACTGGTTTGCATCAAAGTGACAGTTTTGGGGAGGATGGCACCGAGAAGAGGCCAAATAGGTTGCAATCCTGCTATGAGATGTTTGGAGAAAGGGGCCTGTAGGTGATAAAAACTCTTTGAAGTAGACGAGAGCCGAAATCCCGACATAGAGCTACGAACCCGGGTCAACCGGCATTTCCAAAAGATGGCATGGATTGACATCAGTCATAAATCAAGCCCCCCTCCAATAGGACACTGGGGGCTGAAACCGAAATCCAATCTCAAGAACTCAAGAACCAATCACCTATTGATCTGACAGACTATAAGGAACAGCGCACGGTCTCTCTCTCTCTCTCTCTCTCTCTCACCTGAACCAGAAACTCGCTGCCACAGCTCAACCTGTAGCTCTGTTGCCAGAACCAGAACCAGAAACCAACCAAGTCTTTGCCGGCAACAGAAGAGTTAAACTGGGAGAAGGAGATTGAGCCGTACGAAGAATTCTTTTAAAGGACTTTATTAAATAAAGAACTTTACAGACTGCGCTGCCCGCCTGTGCCCACCTTATCAGTGGAGTTTTACAGCAGGACAATTGACTAAGTTGACTGAATACGAAAGTGTCAATCATTTAAATAGCTATTGAGTCTTAAGAAACTTGACCCTTGGAACAAACAGGGCCCTGCTTTCCTCAAAGACTTTGTCTTCAAGTAACTACGGTGGAACCCCTGCTTGCAAAGAAGATTTTGTGCACAACCTTGGAGCCTTCAAACCAGTGGAAAATCTGTTTGGAAAAGACTCTACTTCTACTACTCTACCCCAACTTCCAGGTGCATCGACTGAGTGGAAGTTGTTGGACAAAGCCGAACCGGACTGCCTTTGTTCCCAACCACATGGACCTCGTGCTGTGTGCTGTTATCTGAGCCCGAAGACAGAGAGGCCTCTCTGCAACGAAGTTCAGATAAGTTTAACAGTTTGGAGTTCATGATTCATGACATTTGAGAAATCAATTAGAAATGTTAATCTGTGATTCATAACTCTAGAATGTGTAATATCATTTAGTTTTCTTAAATATAAATGTGTGTTGCATTAAACTGTTTTGTTGATAATTTTAGAAATAAAATCTGTCAACGCCGAGAAATATCTTCTCATTCCTGTTTAACTGTTTAGTCTGAAATTGACACAAGTTAATAGACGATAGATTATTGGTGGCCCTGCCTATCCTTAATCATTGAATAATAATCAGTTAAGGGAAATTGTGGTAACAAGTAATGATAGGATCTTTCTCGGCACCTAAACGTAAATGAGACTGATATATATATATAACGAGAAGTTACCTGACATAAATACTAACCTGCGTAGTTATTTAATGTCTGACTAACAATACTAATGAGAGACTCACCTTCGTTTTACTAACCGGTATTGTAGTCAATCTGTTTATAACCTTTTTTGTTTAACGATTTGTGTTTATCATATGCGATCCCATGGTCTTTGAATTGGTCACGGAAGTGATTTGTCTTTGATTTGTTGATCTAGAGTTGAATTTTAATTAGTTTTTCCCTTTTGTATAATTAGTGTAGTGCTACATTTAGTCTTTGTTTTTGAATAAATTTGACAATTTATATCTTTGGAATTGGTGTCTGCGTCCAGTTATTACAGAAATTGAGTTCTACAAGATTCCAGGATTCGTGATAAGGTGATACTATAAATTCACTTCTTTAATTGAAATTTATAAGTGTACCTTACGCTACAATAGCTAGTTGTTTAAAAATGTGACTCTTCAGAGCACCAGTCAGGCTGCAGGCTCACAGTCCTACACTGCAGTCTGCCTGTAACTCCCAGCATAGCCTGACCCCGATCCTAGATCCCTGCCTGGGGGCATCCAAAAAAGTACATAGTCCTGAGATTAAATTTTATAAAACAAAATGAATAGTTATCAGATTTAGCGATCTCTTATCTGACTTAGCCATACACTATGATAAACTCATTATTTTGGGGGACAGACAACCCCTTCACTGTTAGTTTCTTGTCCCTATTGGAGTCTGTAGGCTTCACTCAGCATGTGTCAGGACCCACACATCATCACAATCACACACTAGATCTAGTTATTACCTGTGGGTTAGAGATTCACAACCTAATAATATCACCCCAAAACCAGACAATTTCCGACCACTGCCTTATTACATTTGAGCTGCCTGGAGAAGAATCAGACACACAGGAGAGGAACATAGAAACTCGCTGCCTTAATCCCACTGCTATTCATAAATGTACTACTCTGATGCCAAATGCTAGCTTTATCAAAACAGGATCTGTAGATTAATAATTACATAATTTCAACAATACACTAAGCACTGCTTTAGATACAGTAGCCCCATTAAGGACATGACAAATTAAACCAACAAAACACTCACCATGGTTTAACGAACATACTCGCTCACGTTAAACACAATGCCGTAGATGTGAGCGTAAAAGGAGAGAAACTTATTTACGAGATTTACGAGAGGTCTTCCATGTGGCATGGAATGACAGTATAATAAGATACAAGCAGGCCCTGTCCTCTGCTAGGTCTGCTTACTACTGTAATTTAATAGAGACACATAAGAATAACACCCGTTTTCTTTTTAATACAATAGCAACACTTAATAATCAGCAGGTAAAGCCTTCAGAGGTCATCCCCCCCAATATCACCTGCAGTGACTTCATGGATCATTTCAATAGCAAAGTTAATGGCATTTGAAAACAGATAGAACAGGAAACATACACAAATACTATAGGCGACACATGCTGGTCTCTGCTTTTTATTCTTTTAAATGCAATTAGTCATTATAATAATTGAATTCGAATACTAAACCATCAACAGGTCCTTTATTTATTTATTTATTTTAAAAATAAAAAAGCAGAGACCAGCAGATACTAATGCAAAGTATTTATAGCTGAGGGAGATTCCATAACATAAAGACCGTCACCGTTTACTAGGTTAAGGATATAACCTATCTATATATATATATATATATATATATATATATATATATATATATATATATACACATTGAGGGAAAAAAGTATTTGATCCCCTGCTGATTTTGTATGTTTGCCCACTGACAAAGAAATGATCAGTCTATAATTTTAATGGTAGGTGTATTTTAACAGTGAGAGACAGAATAACAACAAAAAAATCCAGAAAAACGCATTTCAAAAAAGTTATTAATTGATTTGCATGTTAATGAGGGAAATAAGTATTTGATCCCCTATCAATCAGCAAGATTTCTGGCTCCCAGGTGTCTTTTATACAGGTAACGAGCTGAGATGCGGAGCACTCTCTTAAAGGGAGTGCTCCTAATCTCAGCTCGTTACCTGTATAAAGGACACCTGTCCACAGAAGCAATCAATCAATCAGATTCCAAACTCTCCACCATGGCCAAGACCAAAGAGCTGTCCAAGGATGTCAGGGACAAGATTATAGACCTACACAAGGCTGGAATGGGCTACAAGACCATCGCCAAGCAGCTTGGTGAGAAGGTGACAACAGTTGGTGCGATTATTCGCAAATGGAAGAAACACAAAATAACTGTCAGTCTCCCTCAGTCTGGGGCTCCATGCAAGATCTCACCTCGTGGAGTTTCAATGATCATGAGAACGGTGAGGAATCAGCCCAGAACTACACGGGAGGATCTTGTTAATGATCTCAAGGAAGCTGGGACCATAGTCACCAAGAAAACAATTGGTAACACACTACGCCTTGAAGGACTGAAATCCTGCAGCGCCCACAAGGTCCCCCTGCTCAAGAAAGCACATGTACAGGCCCATCTGAAGTTTGCCAGTGAACATCTGAATGATTCAGAGGAGAACTGGGTGAAAGTGTTGTGGTCAGATGAGACCAAAATCGAGCTCTTTGGCATCAACTCAACTCGCCGTGTTTGGAGGAGGAGGAATGACCCCAAGAACACCATCCCCACCGTCAAACATGGAGGTGGACACATTATGCTTTGGGGGTGTTTTCCTGCTAAGGGGACAGGACAACTGCACCGCATCAAAGGGACGATGGATGGGGCCATGTACCATCAAATCTTGGGTGAGAACCTCCTTCCCTCAGCCAGGGCATTGAAAATGGGTCGTGGATGGGTATTCCAGCATGACAATGACCCAAAACACACAGCCAAGGCAACAAAGGAGTGGCTCAAGAAGAAGCACATTAAGGTCCTGGAGTGGCCTAGCCAGTCTCCAGACCTTAATCCCACAGAAAATCTGTGGAGGGAGCTGAAGGTTCGAGTTGTCAAACGTCAGCCTCGAAACCTTAATGACTTGGAGAGGATCTGCAAAGAGGAGTGGGACAAAATCCCTCCTGAGATGTGTGCAAACCTGGTGGCCAACTACAAGAAACGTCTGACCTCTGTGATTGCCAACAAGGGTTTTGCCACCAATTACTAAGTCAAAGGGGTCAAATACTTATTTCCCTCATTAACATGCAAATCAATTTATAACTTTTTTGAAATGCGTTTTTCTTGAAGTTTTTGCTGTTAGTCTGTCTCTCACTGTTAAAATCCACCTACCATTAAAATTATTTTTTTGTTTTTGCTACTGAATGATACTCCTCCCCTGCAAAGGTATCAGCATCTCTTTCTCATTTCTGCTTATTGCTTTGCTAGTCTGAACAAGCATATTCTATCAATCTATCTTTCTAGTAATTTAATTCTAGTTAAATCAATGGTTAATGACTATATTTCGTGTACAATGATCAATTGAATACACATATGCAACAGTTATTCATATTATTCCATCTCGGTTGCGTTTATGCTTATTGCTGTGCATGTCTGAAAAATAAAGGCTTATTCTGTTGTATTCTAGTACTTTTATATGTTTCTTTTGTCTAATTTACATAATTACAAAATTTATATATTTGTAGAAAACCTATACACAATTTTTTAAGTCTTAATAATACACAAAGAAAAGTTAAGCAAATTCAAAACTCACTGGACAGCGCGGGGGGAACACATGACACTGATGTGCACACACATGACACCGCACAGAAAGAGGAATTGTCAGCAAACCATCAAATACATGCCTAAAGTGGCCATTCACGACTAGAAATTATGGACAATTCCCTGACATTTCCTTTGGCATAACTCGACAGCACAGACTCCAATAATGAAAACTTGAATATTTTTCTTGCAAACCTTACAATGCTGTCCGCAAATGTAGACCTTGTTTTAACTATAGTGTATATTCAATGTTATCGAGCCACCTCTCTTTAAAACGGCAGCATTGCGGCACATTTGCCACACTGGGCACATCAAACACACCGGCACATGAAACAGGAGTCGTACTGGCCGTGGCATAAAGCAATCAACTGCCTCTCCAACCACTGTAGTTATATCCCGAAGTTAATTCATTAAATCAGATTGCCGATTTATTATGAAATGTGATTAGCACATTTAAATATATATATATATATATATATATATATATATATATATATATATATTCACAAAATTCCAGCACTTTCAAGCACTTTATTCAAAATTCAAGCACTTTCACAACCTTGAAAATACCACCTTAAAATTCAAGAATTTTCAAGGATTTCAAGCACCCGTACGAACCCTGCCGGTTACATAGTGCTCCCTAAAATACACAAGAAAACCACAGGTGGTAGAGCATTCAGTTATAGGGGCCTGAAACTATGGAATGATCTTCCAGCCAATGTAAGAGATGCCCCCTCTGTCTTAGCCTTTAAATCACGGCTGAAGACTCATCTGTTTAGTCTCTGTTTTTATAGCTCATAGTGCCGCTGGTGTGCCATGGACATGTAATGCACTACTGTCTTTGGAAATGTTCTGCATTGCATGACCAATATCTGCCTTCTTGTCTTCCAGCAACAGCCCCCTGTGAGGGTCCGATAAGGTACCTCGTCCCCCCACCATGGAAGTCTAACTGGGCACAACCCTCCTCCGGGGCACCCCACCACGGAGGGCCAACGGGGCATCCACACCCAAGGTCTGATGAGCTATCGCCACCCAAAGGCTGTTGATGGTCCAACCCCCGATGGCCGGTGAGAGGCCTCCTCCAGAGGGAAGACCACAGCCAGCAGCACCGATAAAGAACTTTCTGATCTCCTTAGTGCTGTAATAACTATACTGCCTGAAGGGGAGGCCATTAGGCCTAGGCCCTAAGCCGTGGACCCCCAGAGATTCATTTTCTCCTACATGCCATCCATAGGAGTTTTTTAGTTTTTCTCTCCTCTTTGCCAAAATTGTTTATTTACTTAAATGTTCACTTACTTTATTCTAGATCATGTAAAATGTTTACAGGTCTATATTTTATTGTATTGCATTTATGTATTATTTTATTTTGCTGTACGTTTGTTGTATGTTTACCAGTCTGTAAAGCGGTCTGTAGCTACCCTGCGAAGGGCGCTATACAAATAAAAATTGATTGATTGATTGATGATGGTTATCCGAAATCATACTAAAAGTCCGTTACCTCCTTCTTTTCACCCTTAGCATGACAATGACCTGAAACACACAGCCAAAACTAAACTGGAGTTGCTAAGGAATTAAAAGGTAATTGTCCTTGAGTGGCCCAGTCAGAGCTGCGACCTAAACCCAATCTAACATTTGTGGCATGACTTGAAGTTTGTTGTCCATCAATGCTTCCCAAGGAACTTGACAGAGCTTAAACAGTTTTGTAAAGAATGTAGTTATGGAATATAATAATTTTGCAAAATATTGTCAGAACTAGGTGTGCAGAGTTGGTAGAGACCTATCACAACAGACTCACAGCTGTAATTGCTGCCGAAGGTACTTCCACCAACAATTAAGAACATAAGAACATCAGAAAGTTTACAATCGAGAGAAGGCCATTCAACCCATCGTGCTCGTTTTGGTGTCCATTAATAACTAAGTGATTCAAGGATCCTATCCAGTCTATTTTAACTCAGGGGGGGTGAAGATTTACCCAGTTATGATATTTCACTGTTGTGTTTTTATTATATATATTTTTTTCACAATTAAAACTTTCCCCCTTAACACTGAGGAGTATGGTGTGTAGATAAGTGGAAAAAAAATTAAAGATGCATGAAACTCTGAGGAACTGATAATAAGATGTGAAAAAAGTTAAAGGGAGTGTAGACTTTCTGTAGACACTATATATATCAACAACTGTATACAAATATTTGTATGTCAAGAGTGAAAGACCACTGAATTCTATGATTTTTTGTGACACCTGTCAACTTAAATTTTCACAGAATACGTAAAACTCAGTTACCTGTTTCTTGGGAAGAGCAGTAAGATTTAGAAACAGTTTAAGGTAATGCACAATCCCTGATGAATACATGTATTAGTAATCAAATTTACCATGTACTTCATATTGTTTTTATTATCTTTTGGTCAATATAATAGCTTTCCTATATTTACATAACTTCAGAATATATGAATTGTAATGAATGAAATGCATTTCTCCCTATACAAATGACTACCTTTGTTGAAATATTAAAGGATAGTTATATGGTAAAATATGGGTATACTGTGTCTATACAATGTACTACAATTAATTGTTTTGTTGACATCATTCCCTCTAAACTTAAAGCAACCATTAAATAATGTTTACCTTCATTTGTATTTCATTAACATTTAACATTGCCAAATGTATTTCTTTAAAATGTTCTTGCTTTAGTGTATTTTATTTCTTAAACATCAAAATCTCAAGTTATTAGATGTATAACTATTAATCAACCTAAATAATATTAAGAATCTTAATTCTGAACTGTGATACTACATTGTAATGCCAAACTGATGGACATGACTTTATACATCAGTGAACAACATCAATGGATTTCACACATAATTTTAAACCCTAACAGCAGCCTGAACCCTAGTCCTAGCCAACACAAAAAGCTAAACCTAGGCATACAAACCTACCCGCAACTGAGTTACCTCTGTGGACTGCGGACTTCTAAACCTCGCCTAGACCAATAGGTAACCCTAATTATATCACTCTGCAAATGTAGTTAATACAATCAAAACAATACTTTAAACACTATTTACCATAAGGTTATTTCTACCTTAATCTGTATTTGATTTGTCATTCCATGAGACACATTCCCCTGATATGGTGGGATTGGATGCTCTTCTAGGTCATCAACAACCTCCTACACATGTCTGACTTGCACAGAGAATCTTCATTTCTGTGTTTACCTCCCATTTATGTTAAAAGAGCCAATGTTTTGCTGCTACATAATCAGAATTTGTGAACTTTGAACTTGAACACAAGTCTGCCTTATAGACACTTTTGAAGATACATTTAATCAGCTTGATATCATAAGACACTACAACACGGACACATTAATACAGAAAGGTTTGCAGATTTTCTTTTTGTGTAGTGTATTCAGGGATTTTTTTTTCTTTCTCACATACAGCATTGTCATTGAAAAACTGAAATAACAGAAATCTGTCACTAGATATGAAATTCTACTGCAAATCTCAAAGCAATTTCAAATGCTTTCTATCCTGCCACTGCTGTCTCACTTGTATTCTACACTGTAAAAACCTCTTGAAAAAACACATATAAACATTAAATAACAAAGAAGGAAAAATCTGGTATCTGACACATTTGTAACTAGTAACCCCTGAACAATACATATCATTTTCTGTGTAATGTGTTTATTTATTTATTTTTTAATTCGTAATAACAAAAACTTTATGGATTTGTTTGATGACTTTCTCATAAAAATACCTATACAGTATGCAGATATTTACTTTAAGATACAGGGGAAATAATGTAGAAATGATAGGTTTTGTATGAAACCGTGGATAGCTGAGAAAAGAAGCATTACCCAAAGGGGGAGGGGTTTTCAGTGCGCATCGCTGGAACGTATCGAAGACATTTGTCTATCAAAGCTGCCATTGGCCCTCATGCCCGTCACTCAAAGAGGACCCTTCCACTTCTTGTTTTTATAAAAGGTGACGTCTGCACAAAGACTTCCTCTTTTTGCCAGGAGCTATAACTCCCATGTGACCTTGCAACCATTGGGCAGTGCTTCTTTTCTCAGATAACCACGGTTGCATATGCAACCTATCGTTATCTTTCAGTTTAGAAGCACTGCCAAAGGGGGAGGGGTTACAGTATAACCAAACCGTCACAAGGGAGGAGGCAGTGAGCTGGTAAGAGAGCTAGCCCCGAGGCTTACCTACTAGGAGCCGTATCAACTCTATGATAGAAGCCACAAGGGGCCCTTGGGGCCACATCTGGGCTGCCCAGACAAGAAGACCGCAGTCATGCTGAACAGGGAAGAAACAATGAATGGTGTATCCACGGGGCAACAAGATCCTTGTGCCTACCATGAAGCCTAGTAATAGTGGCCTCCTGCTCTATTAGCAGGGCTAGGAGCATGGCCAATACCAAGACCACACCATATAAACATAGAGTGCAGTCTCGAACCCTGTGCTCAACATACAGCGGGCTAACAAGACTGGATAGCATCTGCTGGATAATTAAGTTAATAATGGAACTATATACACAGCGGGGCAACAAGAGCCACCTCAAGTGCCTTCCGCTGGACACAACAGCAGCAGCCCCCAACACAGCTGGCATAGCTAGGGCAGGGCCACAAACTGCTGGTAAGGAACTATATACATAGCGAGGCACAACATGCCTTCGCTAACAACAGGAGCAGTCATCCACGCTCAACTTAAATAAGGAGTGGACAAGCTCAACTGTCTATTCCAATGAACTATATACACTGCGGGGTGCAGGAGCCAGCTCATGCATCACACACAGGACACAGGAGCAAGTTACACACTGCCGACCAGCAGTTGGCAGCAACAGACGCTCTATATGATGTCAATAATAAATTAACAATATACACAGTGGTGCACAAGTGTAAACTCAAAGGCCTCCCACTGAACACAGCAGCAGTGGCCCTCAACACAGCTAGCATAGCTAGGGCGGGGCCACAAACTTGCTGACAAAGGAACTATGTACAATGGTGAGGTACAGCTGTAAAAACACATGCGCTCCCGCCTACAGAATGAACTATATACAAGTCACAGTCCGATAGGAAGGGAAAAAAAGGTTCTGCATTACTTTTCCCAAGCATGCTCAACAGGGGCAGACAGAGATAGAAAAGCCAGGAGCCAGTGCCTGATAGGCTACTGAGGCTCAACTGAAGCCAACACCGGATTCCCAATAGAAGGAACCGGTCCCGTTACATCCAGCCTGTAGAACCGAACAAAGGTGTGCAGCGAGACCCAACTCGCAGCCGCGTAGATGTCTGCCAGTGGGCTACACCTCGAGTTGAGTGGACCATCAGGTGTTCATGCACCTGGGCTCCAGCCGACTCGTAGGCCGTGGTAATGGTGTCCACAATCCATTGCGAGAGGCGCTGCTTTGAAAGCGCCTGGTCCCGCGTCAGTGCTCCGTAGGACACAAACAATTGGTCTGAGCGCTGAATGTCCTTAATGCTCTCCAAATAGAACCTGAGAGCCTGCACCAGGCACCAGGCACAACAGGTGTAGCCTACAATGAGAAATGAGGAGGATGGAAAGCCATCAACTCAATAGGCCTGTTAATATGTAAAGGAGACAGCATTTTCGGGAGGAACGCAGGATTAGGTCGAAGCGTAACCCTGGAACCATCTCCCGCAAAACGGACACACACAGGGTGAACGGACAGGGCATGTAACTCGCTCACGCATTTGCAGATGTGATTGCCAACAAAAACGCCATCTTCAGTGAAGATCCGAGGTCAACTGATTGCAAGGGCTCACACAGGGCTTTGGAAATCACGTCTAGCACTACATCAAGGTGCCACAGGGTAGGCAGGGTAGGCTTTAGCCTGCGCACACCTTTCAGAAACTGCACCGCCAAAAAATGAGAGCCCGGAGGCTCGCCATCAATCCTAACATTACATGAGGAGATGGTGGCCAAATAAACCTTGAGCATGGACGGGGACGTGCGCTGGTCCAACAGCTCCTGCAGGAATTGCAGAATGACACCTATATGGCAATTAACTGGGTCATGAGACTTCTCCTGACACCAAGTTTGAAAGTCCGCCTTGTAGAGGGTGCTCTAGCTGACTGAAAAGTAGCCACTACTGCGTCCGACAGACCCCAAGCCATCAATCAATCCTGCTCATGGGCCAAGCCTGGGTTGGGATGCCACAGTGTGCCCTGCACCTGAGACAGCAAGTCCGCCCACTGGGGAAGCTGACAACGCTCTCTAACCAACAGGAAAACCAGGTCCGCAAACCACAGTCTGCGGGGCCAGCAAGGCGCTACCACCAGAACTGTCCCTGACTGATTGAATGATGAATGGAGAACCACAGGAGACAATGTGTGGACTCCGCCGAAGCAAAGAGGTCCACCTCTGCCCTGCCATAGCGGCTCCAAAGCTGCTGAATCACTAGTGGGTGGAGGAGCCATTCCGACACCGAGGGGCCTCCCAGAGAGAGGAGGTCTGCCGCCACGTTGGAGATGCCCGGGAGGTGGGCTGCTCTGATGGAGCACAGCTGAGGCTACGTCCATAAAAGCAGATGACACACTAACCGATATAGTGTGTGCGACCGGAGACCTCCCTGCCCGTTGATGTAGGCAACCACTGCCGTGTTGTCTGTCCGCACTAGAACATGACTGCCCCGAAGGGCCAGCAAATAACGGAGACCGAGGATCACAGCTCGTAATTCCAGGGCATTGATATGGAGGGCCCTGACGGGAGCCATCCAACTGGCCCGGACTCCCTGGTCCATTGCAGACAGCTCCCCAACCCTGCTTATAAGCGTCTGTTGTCAAAACCACTTGGTGGCAGATTGGCCCCAAGGACAAACCGAGGGTTAAATTCAAAAGGCTCTGCCACCAACGGAGCGCCTTCCAGCACGCTTGAGTGACTGTCACTCAATGTGCTCTGTCACGGCGAGGATGCATCCCATGGAACCCGAACCACCACTGCAGGGGGCTTAGATGAAGGAGGCCAAGGAGGAGGGTTTGGGACGCAACCACTAGAATACCCAGCAGGCTGTCAACCGGAAAAGGGAGAGACAAGCATTTATGGAAGCAACTATCTCTGGCACCAGCGTGGACAGCATGGCGATGGAATCAAGGCGCAGTCCGAGGAATTTTGCCTGATGAGTTGGCAAAAGACAGCTCTTCTCTCTGTTGACCTGAAGGCCCAACTCGGAGAGGTGGTCGAGGATCAGGCTCATGTGGCTCTGAACCTGCTCCCTGGGGGCCAATACTGCATCCGTGTACTTGGAGAAAGTGCGAGGAGCTAGAGACAGGCTGAACAGCAAACTGGAACGGGGTCTCTCCATCCCATCTGTGCCACGCTCAGGGAACACAACAACTGAGTTAGGCCTTTTCTTTTGTGGCAACAACACGGGAGGTCCCGAGGATTAAAACCAAGCACTGCTGAAATGCACCGAACAAAGCACTGCACACTGCAAGCGCTGCGCAGTCTGTACAGGCCTAGTCATACCACGTTTGCAATGGGGGGGTACCAGGACACTGGGCGCTGCACTGTTCAGAATCCGGAAGGCTCATGGTAGTAAAACCACCAGCAGAAGCGGGGCTTAACACACCAGAACCACTACATGGATAAGTGAGCACAGCAGAGCTCAATCCAGTAAACTGGAAGAGCGAGACCTCCTACAGGCGCAAGCCGGTGGAGGAGCCCCTCTCGCGGGCACAAGATCTCTTACAACAGACCAAGGCTTAGGCCAGGCATCCGGCCTCAGCTATTACTACCACTATGTGCGCTCTTGCTGTGGAGGAAAAAGTCCTGTGGACAAAAACCAACACAGCAAGCTAGCCTAAATAATAATAATACTAATATTAATATTAAACGACTAGTAGTCATGTGAAAGCCCGAGATTAACCAAAGCGCCGATAGACTTCCACAGCGTGGACAGAACGAAACAGCTTGGTTAATTTAAATAAAATTAAAATAGCACAACATCACACAACTGTAGAGCATCAGTGAGTGGATGATACTATATGTACCACCAGCCAGACGAGAAACGCGATTTCTGTTTTTTATTCACAAACACAGAAGCTCTCACCTGTCTTGACGAACCAAAGCGAAGGGCAAAAAGAGGAAGTCTTTGTTCAGGCATCACCTTTGATACCAACAGGAAATGGATTGGAAGGGTCCTGTTTGAGTGACGGGCACAAGGGTCAATGGCAGCTTTGTTAGACAAATGTCTATGTTCCAGCGATTCCTCACTTTAAGGAAATGCAATTCAAATCATTCACTGATGACATGTGAGTTTGGGGTTTTGTACCTGATTTATAAACATGTAACAAATAGAACAATACAAAATTTAGATTTAAAGTAAGTTTACCCAATGGCATTAGAAGACATATGAAATACCTTTCTGATATTTCTGGTGTCATGTCAACAAATCTATCAATATAGAAGCAAGCTATTTCATTCACCAAGTCTGGGAATGGTTATTTTAAAAATAAATAAATAAATAAATAAATACAAATATATATATATATATATATATATATATATATATATATATATATATATATACAAATATATTTATTTTAATGTGTATATTAGACTTTCCAAAAGTAAGGCAGCAACAGCAGTTGGTGGTGAATATTTACATAACTTTAAGGAACTTTAATTAGCCATTTTGGCTTTGAATTACATTACAGAATTAAACAAAATCATAAGCTGTCTGCAGCTGCAGCAGTGTTTTGATGGGATAAATTGTGATGTTTTATGTTCAAGAATATATAACAATCTGTACCTGAAGCACTATCTACAATCCAGTTAAGCGTAACTGTGAAAAAATTAATAAAAATAAAATAAAATATTTGCAATGCAAAACATTGCAAGAGTGGGAGGTATTGAATTGCATTTAAGCAGGAATTCTGGGCTAGATATCAAAAATGCAGAATTCTTAAGATCAGTTCGGAATAGCAAACTATGTTCCAGGTGGCACAAGCTTGCCAACCTCACAAGGTAAGTTGGCACTGAACCTTCATGGATCTGGGTCATGTTCCAAAGAACTCTGAGTATTTCATTTTCTAGTAGACCAAATACATGTTGCTCTACAAAGCAAGATGAAATATAAGATCTACATCAAATACAGGAAGAAACCCACTCAGTTTAACCTATGCCTGAAGACAAACACTAAAATCTTGGGTCAATCATTGTCTCCATCATTATAATCTAAAACAATAGAATCAGAATCACTTTTACTGTAGTGATAATCTGTTCAATTTCCTGTTCGAAAACTTCTTCACTTCATTTGTTCTCAATGATGATTATATGTAGACAGAAACTAATTCACTTCTCACCAGGGAATTCTTCAATGTCCCTTCACATTTGCAAGATTGAAAATAAAGATCAGCTCACACAAGGTCATAAGGGTTTAAATCTTCATGCTGTGAGAGTTAATACAAAATTTTGTTTCCTGCTCTATAGGGAACATTTTCTATTTTATAACCTAAGAACTGTTAAGTTTTACAATTTGTAAAATTTCAATTTTCAACTTATCTTCTTGTAATGATATATAACGCAGCTTTCCTGTTTGTTGCAGTGGGTTTTATTGTGTATGGTAACACGTAATTATCGAGTACAACAGAGACTATAGGTGTCTCTCTTACCAACTTGTCAATATTTTCATAGATCATCCTTTCATGAATTTTACAGTTGTCATTTGTTGTCAACTCAAATCAACTGAACTGCATACACCTGGGAAAATCCAAGTGGATCACATATGATTATCATTTGTCTCATTTGTAATGTCTCATTCTCTCAGGTTCCTGCTTTATCCTGCTAAAACGAGTTGTTACTGTGCATGTGCTGTTAATCCATGTTTCATCACAGAGCTTGCAAAAAATGAGCATGCCACAATACCATATATGACTGCTCCATCAGTATATGTATGTATATATTTGAAATGCATTTCTTCATGCTAAAACCTAGACTTCTGCATATAATATCATCTTAGTTGGTGAATCCAATCTTTCCTTCAAACAATGACATAGTTTTCTCATAGCCAGAGGTTCAATTTCTCCACATACAATCAAAGAATTTCATATTTTCTTCTCATCTCTTATTGTCAAAATCAATAATCCAGTGTCTTATTTTCCCTGGAGTAAAAAAAAAAAAAACATCCTTTGTTGTTTTTGTGTTCAAGAGAATTCAATAGACAGTTTTCTCAGAAGCTCCTGTCATGGTACTAGCTTCTTGATAGTATTTCTATTTCTATAGTTTGTTTTTCACAGTTCTTCATAGTATTTCAGAATGTTTTGTGCCCCAAGTTATAAACGTTTATAAACCATTATAAATATGTTATAAATCTGAAGGATCTGTGAGAATTCAATTACAAACAGTCACTTGTCCCTGTTGGCTCTTGTTTTATTTGTGAGCTTTAAGTAATGCTTTGACTAGACTTTTCTTAATATCTTTCAGGATTTGGAATACTTGAATCAAATCCCTCGTTCTCTCATCTGTCTCCTCGGCTGCATTTTGTACAAGGATGCACAGTATTAGATGCATATATAGGAATTAAAACAGGTACATTTGTGTTGCTATTAATTAAGAAATACAATACAATTGGTAATTTATTACTCTAATTATGTGTTACTTAATATTACTGCTCTTCTATTTATGCTCTTAGTCTGTAAAAAATATTTAATCAGACATTGTAGGTGATATGCAGTTCACACAGGAAGCAAGAAATTCTGTTCCCTGTCAACACTTCTGTTAAGAAGGTCAACATCTTTTAAACTAGATAAATCCATGCTGAACTTGATTGATGTCAATTCTTGCTTTCTCAATTCTGTTTTCAGGGGTCACCAAATATAATGTATAAATCAGCATTTAACTATTCTTAAAAAAAGAACGAATGAAAAATACTTAGCAGTAGGAGAGCTGATTAAAGTTTTAAAACAAATATAGGAGTAGTATTTATTAGTTTGAAGCTATATAAAGAGCAAGTGAAAGATAGATATGTATTTAATGAATTGTAATTTAATTGCATTACATTTTACATAGGGGGAGAGACTTGTTTAACAAGTATTGTTAAAAAACAATATTACCAGTTTTGAAGGCTGTTTTGACTTTTAGCCAATGATCATATCAAGGGTTTTTCAATAAGGTCATGGTTTTTGAGTTATCCCTTGGAAAACCAATCAAGAAAGGGTATTGCAAAGTAACAGTTCTCTCCAACTCATCACGTCTGGTATTTCTAGTCACATATCTCTGAACGGCTGTTTGTGCAGAGATAAGTTATATGCCTATATATTTACTGTTACTGTTCAAACCCTTTCACTTACAAATATACAAAGAGTTTTGAGTTTAAAGGCACCCTTTCTACACAGTGGATTGCATTATATTTAAGAGCAACATCATTTTACATAGCCAAGTGCATGAGAGAACACTTATCAGATATTTCATGTGGTAACATTCCTACAAAAACGTCTTAGTAGAGGTCCTGTTGCACAAAAGCAAATTGTATCATTCATCTGTTGGAGAAAAATACAGATTTTTTTCAGGCAGTATGTTCTTCCTTTAAGATATTTACCCTCAGTTTCAGAAAGAAAGAAAAAATCATTCATAGCCACAGCTTTTCAATGTAATTGAATTCTATATCTCAAAAGAGACCTACCTACCTTCCCATATTCATTACAACACTGTATGTTTTATATTTTGTTCTTGAATTCAATCAATTTCATATTTAGCTTTATCCGTGGTTTAATCTTTTTAAACTTTGGGCAAGAATGAGAAGGAGGATAATCCTTTTAAAATTAGGTCAAACATGGGAATTGGATTGAAGAATTAGTTTGAATGCACACAAAGGGGCCCTGGTTTCAAAGTTGGACTCTAATACAATTTAAGTCCAAAATATGACTTCCATTTGACACTTTTTGGTCCATATCAGACAATATAATGTACTTGTGTGTTACTTAATTAAGAATGTAAAGATTACATCACACTGTTTACACACGTTCCCAGATGGAAGGATAGATAAGTAAGACACTGTGGGATTGACAATGACTCATCACAGGGTTCTATGCCAGGACTGAATTATTATTATTATTATTATTATTATTATTATTATTATTATTATTATTAAGATAATTGAACTGGTGCTATGTTGGGATTACAAATACTCATTTAAATCTATGTCATCTGTGTCTCCTTTCACAACATTGACCTCGATATTCAGTGGTGTTATTGGGGTAGGGTGTCCATATGATTAAAGATTTCCCTAAAAAGTATTCAAGGTTAACGTAGTGCTTGAACCATTTGTCCTTTCATAATACTTACATAGGAGTTGACCTTCAACATAACAGCTGAGGTCAAATAAACAGAACAAAGTTTTATAAAAACATATTCATCACCTTTTTGGGCATTTTTTATTAGGGCATATCTTGCAAGATGGTCATGACCAGCAGGAGCAGCTAGACTACAACCAGCAAGCGTGACATTTGCATCCTAATTAAAAATGTATTGCACACTTATTTTCTACAGACAGAATCGACATTCATGCCTGTAAATTACCCATGGAGTGCATGATATAGGGAGTATGATTTAACGGCTGTATGGTCTGAAGCAAACTTTTTCTGTATATTATACATTTTTTAATAACTTGGAAGCAGTCAAAATGATTTGTTATTTTTTTTTATCCTGTTGCTCAATCTGGAAATAACACCTCACAACATAAAGCTGTTGTGAATCAGAACAGATTATATTCAAAACAAGGTGATGACCCACATAGACGAAGAATAAGAGCCATGTGTGATGAGAGATTACTCCTGAAGATATTTTCACTTCAAGTGCATGTAAGATTTAAAACCATTTACATATCACCATGAGGAAATCTGCGTAATTGTTTGGAACAAGATTATTTCCTGAGCTATTCAATTGACTCGGTTGAGAGAAGCAAACTCAGCGGACAATAAATAAATGAAAACATAATTTGTTTTCACAAAGGATTGTTAATTTGACTCCATAGATAGAACAACATGGTTATTAAAACACTTATGAATGAAAGTCATGCAGATGCATTGTTTTCCATAAATGTCCTTCCTAGCACAATGGTTAAACATAATAAAAAATAAATATTTAAATATGTAGAGGGGTGAATCAGCAATACTGTTGCTGATATGCATATCTGCCAGATTGTGAGAACTGTAGAACATGAAAACAATTATTGTTCCAACATTTTGTGTATAATATTTTTTTCTGACACATTTTATATATTGATGACATATTTCATGTGTGTATTTGAATTGTCCCTAAATGAATGCATTGCATGAATTGCCAAATATACTCTATAGACAAGTATACAAATGTTACTACTAATATTGCAAATTCCTATGATCATATGATTGAGTGAAAGCCTGAACTAAATTTGAGCTGATCCTATCCAAACTGGGACTAGTGTGTGCAACACTATTGTAAACACTGTCTTGAGCGTGCTAGTTTGAATGCGCCCTATGTTTCACATATGATACCAACTGAGCTATGAAGAAGGACTTAAATTACAGGATTTGGCATCACTGTCTAAATGGTGGCTGACTATGTATGTCTGGGAGGATATGGTTTTAAAATAACTAGGCTAACTGTCGACCTATTTTTTCAGTACTGGAATATTTTAAGACCTACAGGGGACATTGCTGGCATTTGTGGATTTGCTGTTTTTAAGTGCATGTTTCAGGTAACTGCTGTTGTTTGAAATGACCTACTAAATATTTATTTTCTGTTGACCCCCAGGCAGCAACAGAAAGCTTGAACAAGAAGTTTTTGTTATTGCATGTATTCATAATTTGCATATAGTCATTGACACGCACATATACATGGGAGTTATTTCTCCCTCAGAGACTGGAGGACTCAGTAGATCTTTCTCTGAAAATATACAATTAAGCTGTGACGTTAATAGTGCATGTGTAGAGAGGGACCTGTGAAGAAGTTTTCAGTCCCCAAATTGTGTATTGACCCTGGCCCAGGTCTCGACTATGAATAGATGTATTAACCCCATTGCTTCCACTATGACCAAGAGATTGCCTTCCAATTACACCTGTATGTTACAAGTTTTACTCAGTAAGCCAACTAGTGGCCCAGAGTTAGTTTCCATTTCCATGTCGAGTGGCCAGCCCGCTGCTCCAACAGTCAGGTTAATCTATGGCTTCCAATCCTGATCCCCGGACTAACACAATATTTGGAAATAGGTTCTGGGTATACTTCAAGTCCAGGATGATGTCATTCTTAGTCAGTTGCAGAACACAACAATTTAATGTTTGAAAGCCTGCTGGAGCTGATTCTATTTTGTTTTTTAATCTTGTTTTTGAATCGGTATTCTAGGGTATCACTGCATATGCTTAAGTAGGTCTGCAGTTTGCTTTTAAGTGAAGCACAGAATTGTGATATACTGAGAAACAAAGTATTATTTAATCATGAGTTGACTTATCCATAAATATTTTCTTTAAATACAGACTATGGAGTTTGTGCTCAATAATTAGAGGAGGCTGAAGTGGAAAACAATACAACTTACATAGTGGCAATCAAGATGGATTTATTATTTGGCAGGAATCCAAAGTTACACACAGAGTTTAATCACTTTTTGTTTTTCACATGTTACAACAGTCTTACATACTGTATTACATACAGTGCTGTGCAAAAGTTTTAGGCAGGTTTGAAAAAATGCTGTAAAGTAAGAATGCTTTCAAAAATAGACATGTTAATAGATTATATTTATCAGTTTACTAAATGCAAAGTGAGTGAACAGAAGAAAAATCTCCATCAAATCCATATTGGGTGTGACCACCCTTTGCCACCCTAATAATACTGTACATGGAAGGACATTAAGAGAAATTAAGCACAGCAATGGTTCAGGCAGGAAACTCACCTAATCACACACATTGGCAGAAAACAAATAGGAAAAAAAACAGTATTTAAACTCACCCAAAACAACATCTTCTGAATGTTTTCTGAATTAATTGTGCTTCGTGCTTGCTTCATCACTTGTGCTCTCACTTGTGCTCTCACTTGTGTTCTAGTCATGGCTCTGGATCTCATGTCTAATGACGTTGATTGTCTTTTGGAGGAATTCCCTGGCCCCTTCAGGGAAATCCTGCTCAAGGTTCTTCGCCTCCGGGTCCCCATCACAGCTCCAGAATATCTGCTTCAGAATATCTCCAGAATTTTTCAATCTCCAATTGTTTTGTCAACATCCTACTCTTCCCAGTGACCCTGTTTCCGCTTCCATTCCGCCTCCGGTTCCCTCCGTATCTCCAACTGTTCCTAAAAAGAGAACGTCAAAACAAAAGAACACCACTACAGCATGACCGAACAAGGTCCCCATGATTTCTTCCCCTTCTCCAATGGAGAGTCCATCAGTCCCTCTGGTTGGCGACTCCAGTAGGCAACATGCATGCTTGACAACAGGCTTCGGGCTCTGGAATCTCGCAGCACGTTTCCAAACACCACGGAGCCGGTCCACTCTACACACTTTCCATCCTTCACACTATCAACTTCGGTTCTGGCCCCCTCTACAGGATCTCCCTTCATTCCACCTGCTGCTGCTGTGCCCGCTCGACACAGACAGATAACTTCAGGGATTTTGTCGTCTGTGCCCAGAGACCAGACCATCAGGTTTACCATGCCCCACGTACAACACCCTGATATTGGATTAAATCAAAGACTAACAAAATATCTCCAGTCAGCTCAATGGTACATGAGAGCTTTCTTGGCTAAATCAACAATACAAGCATTTGCCTGAAGATTCTGCCTGAAGCACTTCAGCACTTTCTGTACATCGTTAGGGATTCCCAAAGTTCCCTTGGACATTTCCGTCATCACCGCTTTCATGATCCACTGTTACAAACATTGCCACTTACGCCCCTCATCCATTCAGAGACCAGGTTGCAGGTATTCAGTTCCACACTTGTTGTCTCAATTCTCCTGTCCCAACTCTCCTTAGCCATCCCTCCATCAGTTTGTTTTTCAAAGGCTTTAAAAAATCCACAGCCACTCCTATCAACAAAAGGAAACCTTTCCTCTGAAACGGATGCTTCGACCGATATACAGACACCTTATTGGAAGGGGCATGAATGCTGGCTTTTTAGTTTTCTCTGGTGCAGTGAGTACACCACCCGCACTAACAAGTACGATCACAAAGTAGATTTGTCACTATCTGATCTAAAAATGTATCCTGACATATATACCCTGCATCTAAAACACTTTTGAAAACTGACACAGTGTTGGTTATTGTGTTCCCGTTGCACATATAATACATCTTTTTGTCCATATTCTTCCATGACTTGATACATCAACACTCATCCACGGATGACACTGAGTGAACCCCTCTTTCTGACAGCATCTCTGCAGCCCATGTCCAAGTCCTGGTTTACTGCTCATCTCACTCACATTCTACAGAGATGTGATCACTCACCTCTCCACTACACAGCACATTCTTCCCGCACATAGTTAATCCTTGTAAATGGTTGTTACACATCAATAAACTTTCATGTTATTGCATGTGTTGTCCTGACTGAACAGAAGCAAGCAAACACTATACTTCATGAAGACACCAATATCTGCCATGTTACCTCCAACTCCTCTCTCTATAAACGGACTACGTTAATAGTACTGTACAGAAAATTGCTATACAGAGCACTCTGTATTTGGGTTGATTGGGTTCAAGACTGAAACAAAACCAAGTCCTAAACAAACCCAATTTTCAAATGCATTACTTTGCAAGACTAACTACTTTTTAAGGGATATGAAAAATGAATATACATTAATTACAATTAACATCAGGCATTATTTTAAAAATAATTACCCTAAATTCTAAAGTAACATAAGCCAGGTGCAAACTATTTTGTGGAATATTTGGTTCGGATTGGTGTCAGTCTGATAGACTAGATATTCTGTGCCTGCAGTACAATACATTGCTTTTACATTGTATTTATTGGAGAGTGCACCTTGTCTCATGCCTTCTGAAGCAGAAGAGAAGTTGTAGCAGTGAGGTGAGTTCTGTAACTGTGAAATCAAAATTGGGGATTTTGTTGCAAAAAAAAAAGTTGCAAAGTTGCACTAAAAAAAAAGGAATAAAAAACATACACAAAACCATAATTAAATATACTTAATAAGTTTGTGGTCATCTTCAGTCACCTTTAAGACAGATAGATTGTGTGTTAATATTTCAATAGAGATGTTTTTGTTGTCTGCTTTTTTAGAGAGTGAGCTACAGGGTATATGGACATGGAGGCAGTTTAGCTATTAACAGAGAACTCAGAATTTCAATTTCTGCAGAATAACCTGACAGTTAAAAGGATTTGAAATAGTTTGGAATCACTTTAAACATTGGCATGTGTTCCTGAGTAAGTCAACAGATCACCTTTTTCAGCAGTGCAAGATGGATAAGATTAATTCTTTATGTTCTGTAAAAGGACAGAAAATGACATAAATCTTGTTTCAACAGAATTTCAGTGGATGTAAGCAGGCAACTTTATCCATTGCAAATGTCAGATTGTTAAAAATGACTGAATGTCAGCAGTCATGTATCATCTTGAAAGTGATACCTAAATAAGTTAAATTATAAATTACTGCATTCCACTTCAGTGTCATTACCATTTTGCCTTGTTTATATTTCAAAAGATAATTTTTTCATATAAATTACTTTTAATATATTATTTGACACAACTGAATACACACCAACTTGTCAACATGTAATTAATTTATTAGCATTCTAGACTATATTTGGGAAATTAAATGCAAACATATCAAAATCAAAACAGCCGCCCTGGTTCAACATCTGTCGTACCCCCATTTACATTGTTTTGAATCAAACTTTACTTTGTGCACTGAAGGGGAATATCTCTGCAAATGGTAAACATCCCCTAATCGATAGTATTCGGAGTATTCCGCTCCAGAGATCAATGACCTGTGCAACAGTTTCTTCAAATCTATGATTCTCACTAACCCCCTCTTAAGTACAACGATGCTGAGTTGGCAGTTGTATCAGCTTGAACTGAAACTTAACATTGTACAAATGATACGTCACATGTTTTTTTCAGATCATCTATCAAAATGCCATTTAAACAGTCCTTAAAGTTTTGAGTCTATATTATCTTTCTCACAAAAAACAAACAATAAATGCAGAAAACAGCATTTGTCTACTTATTAATTTATATCTGTGGATTTGTCATGTATTTGTAAACTAATAAATAGTGATAATGTGAGACAGGCAGGGTTAATGAAGGACAGCTGGACATACGGTGCATCCGGAAAGTATTCTCAGAGCTTCACTTTTTCCACATTTTGTTATGTTACAGCCTTATTCCAAAATGGATTGAATTCGTTATTTTCCTCAAAATTCTACAAACAATACCCCATAATGACAAGAATGAAACAATGAAAGAAGTTTGTTTGAAATCTTTGCAAATATATTAAAAATAAAAAACAAAAAAAGTATGTACATAGGTATTCACAGCCTTTGCTCAATACTTTGTTGAAGCACCTTTGGCACCAATTACAGCCTCAAGTCTTTTTGAGTATGATGCTACAAGCTTGGCACACCTATTTTTGGGCAGTTCCTCCAATTCTTCTTTGCAGGACCTCTCAAGCTCCATTAGGATGGATCGGGAGCGTCGGTGCACAGCCATTTTCAGATCTCTCCAGAGATGTTCAATCGGGTTCAAGTCTGGGCTCTGGCTAGGCCACTCAAGGACATTCACAGAGTTGTCCTGTAGCCACTCCTTTGTCATCTTGGCTGTGTGCTTAGGGTCGTTGTCCTGTTGGAAGATGAACCGTCGCCCCAGTCTGAGGTCCAGAGCGCTCTGGAGCAAGTTTTCATCAAGGATGTCTCTGTACATTGCTGCATTCATCTTTCCCTCGATCCTGAATAGTCTTCCAGTTCGTGCTGCTGAAAAACATTCCCACAGCATGATGCTGCCACCACCATGCTTCACTGTAGGGATGGTATTGGCCAGGTGATGAGCGGTGCCTGGTTTCCTCCAGACATGATGCTTGCCAGGCGGGCCGTCATGTGCCTTTTACTGAGGAGTGGCTTCTGTCTGGCCACTCTACCATACAGGCCTGATTGGTGGAGTGCTGCAGAGATGGTTGTTCTTCTGGAAGGTTCTCCTCTCTCCACAGAGACACGCTGGAGCTCTGTCAGAGTGACCATCGGGTTCTTGGTCACCTCCCTGACTAAGGCCCTTCTCCCCGATCGCTCAGTTTGGCTGGGCGGCCAGCTCTTGGAAGAGTCCTGGTGGTTCCAAACTTCTTCCATTTACGGATGATGGAGCCACTGTGCTCATTGGGACCTTCAATGCTGCAGAAATCTTTCTGTACCCTTCCCCAGATCTGTGCCTCGATACAATCCTGTCTCGGAGGTCTACAGACAATTCCTTGGACTTCATGGCTTGGTTTGTGCTCTGACATGCACTGTTAACTGTGGGACCTTATATAGATAGGTGTGTGCCTTTCCAAATCATGTCCAATCAACTGAATTTACCACAGGTGGACTCCAAACAAGTTGTAGAAACATCTCAAGGATGATCAGTGGAAACAGGATGCATCTGAGCTCAATTTTGAGTGTCATGGCAAAGGCTGTGAATACTTATGTACATGTGCTTTTTTGTTTTGTATTTTTAATAAATTTGCAAAGATTTCAAACAAACTTCTTTCACGTTGTCATTATGGGGTATTGTTTGTAGAATTTTGAGGAAAATAATGAATTTAATCCATTTTGGAATAAGGCTGTAACATAACAAAATGTGGAAAAAGTGAAGCGCTGTGAATACTTTCCGGATGCATTGTATATCACTGATACATATGACAGCCGAAAAAGGGAAAGTGGGATTTATTGGTGGTTTTGATGAAATAGTGGAAGCTCCTTCAATTTCAGAGTCTTACATTTGCCTTTTTCTGAATTGAATCACTGGCAACAGTAAATGTTTACTGGAATGGCAGGCAGACTGACTTCTATCTTCTCAGGCATACAAATGAGTGTTAATACATTCACAGTCTACTGTGGTCTTTATTTAGCTTTATTCAAGTGAATTCACACAGAGACCAGGATCTGATTAAGTCTGCACAAGTCTGACCGGTTTGTTAGTTACAAGCATTTGTAGACCCCGTCTGAAGGGACGTCACACAGGCAGTGAGGACAGTCCTCTCCCTTCCTATTGGAGCAAACTGTGATACAGAAGCAGACCAATCATAAAGTTATACAGTGTTATTAAGAAATGTCTATTTGGGTGCATTCCACCGGATGTTTAGTTTTTTATGCACGCGGACTCAGAGCTTGAGGTGGAGTTCATGGAGGAGGAGCTGGTCTCACCCACTCCTCCTCCTCCTCCTCCTCTGTTGAGCATGACATTCTTCCTGCTATTGCAGGACAGGACCGGGAGTTCTGTGCAGTGATTCAGAGGGCTGTGGAGTGTCTCCAGCTCCCCTGGCCCTCTGATCCTGCCCCACCACGCTCCAGGTTCAAGAGAGGTCAGCACTCGCAGTGGCCCAGCTGCTTCCTGACCTTATTGATGAACTGAGGGCCACCTGGGACCATTGGGCAACAGCCCCATCCTAGGCAGGAGAGGGGAAGCTTATGCCAGGACCCAGGGTGCAGCAGAAGCAGGCCTGGTGGACTTCCCACTGGTTAACTCTACCATCGCAGCACTCATCTCCCTACCGCCGCTGTCTGCATCAACAGACAGTGTCGTGTCACAGAGATGCTGCTCTGAAGGACGTATGAGGCAGGATCCCAAGTGGCCCACCTAAGAAACACAGAGAGCCTGATGGCCCTGTATTTGGCCAGCTTGCCGAGCCCTCGGAGCACAATGACGCATCACCAACCCCGCCACCTATGTCAGAGATCAGCTGACCAGCTGGTGACAGTGATGTGTCAAGGGGCAAGGGACTTGTGCAGGTGCACAGGAAGTTTCTCCGCTTCGCCTTCGAGGGCCGAGTGTTCAAGTCTGCTGTTCTCCCCTTTGACCTGTCGCTAGCCCCACGCACTTTTTCCAAGTGCATGGACGTCGTGTTGCACAGACTGTACTTTACTGCTTCTGTGGGTGCAGCCATGGCTCTGCTCCATCAAAGCAGTTCACCTCCCCAGCCTATCCAACACGGCAGCGGACCTCCTCTCTCGGGGAGGCCCCCCCGGTTTCAGAATGGTGTCTCCACCCACTTGTGATACAGCAGTTGTGGAGCCGGTCGGCAGAGCGGAAGTGGATCTCTTTGCCTCAGCAGAGTCCACCCACTGCCTACTATGGTTCTCTGTCCGAGACCGATCAGGAACCCTAGGGATTGACGCGCTAGCCCACACATGGCCGTGCTGTCTCCTTTAAGCATTCCCACCGTTCCCCCTTCTCCCGGTGGTGGTGGTGGTGGTGGTGGTGGAACCAGTGACAGTTCTGCTGATAGCCCCACAGTGGCCTCGCAGATTCTGGATTGCAGACCTCCTCCACGGAGAGCCTTAACAACCCTCAGTGAGAGCAGACTTGTTGTCCCAGGTGCAGGGCACACTTTGGCACCCCAGTCCGGGCCTCCTCCAGCTTTGGGCCTGGCCCCTGAGTGGGAGCGTTTGATTGCCTGGGGTCTGTCAGATGCGGTAGTAGCCACTATTCAGTCAGCGAGAGCTCCCTCTACGAGGTCGCAGAATTCCTACCACTGGTGGAGGTTTAGCAGCTGGTGCCAAGGTTTACAAGAGCTGTTGGACCAGGGCAAGTCCCGTCCACGCTCAAAGTGTATCTGGCGGCCATCTCCGCATGTCATGTCATAGCAATCATCTCATTCGGGCAGTGGAGCTGATTGCTTAGGCAGCCTCGGTCCTTCATGGAAAGTCATCATCCAAGATTTCTAATATGTTGTAGCTCTACATTAAGTGATTCCCTGTTGCTGTTGTTGTTTCGAGTTTAGCTATCCTTTCCTTCTTGACTTCAACTCCTACACAAAGTCTTATTCCTCAGATGCTGGTCTGATTACTTTATTTTGGATACTGTGATCCTGTTTCTCTGCTCATAGGACCACATTGACCTCTGCAGCATGGCGATGCATCATCCATTCTGACCTGTCTTTTGGGAGACCTCCTTCCAAAAACAAGCAAACAAACAAACTAACAAATACTCTTAGTCTGGTTGACCTGACTGTTTCTCTAACAAACTCATCACAGCATGATGCTTTTAAGCAATTAAACCCCAAGCAGGTCTTCAACTTTAATGCAGGCATACCACAGTGTCCTGTCTGATCCTGTAGTTTGGAACAAAGTTGGAATTGAAAACATACAATTATCCACAACTGCCCTCCTGTCTGGTCTGCTAATCGTATGAAAAACATTATAATAGTAGGAGACGCTATTCTTTTACAATATTTCCTCTGAAAACTATTCCTAGTTCTTTCTCGTACAGTACCTTCCACATACAGTGGTAAATATATGTATTTATTTGTGACTTTGGTTGATGTAAGTGGTGGTGTCACAAATTATTGAAATTGGTCAATGGTCCATAATAATTGACTCTATACGTTATCAAGGAAAGCCTTTTTGTGTCAATCCATAAGAGTTCTTGGAGCAAAATGCATTATTTAATGTGAATTAGTACCAGTAGGTGACAAAATGCTATGACATTTAAAATGATTTCAAATAAACTTTGTTTTAAAGCTGAATTAACTTAAAATGGCACCTTTAAATAAACAAACCCAATTTTCCACAATGTTTTCGTTAATATTGGTATTTTCACATTTCCTGAAACACCCTTATAAAATGCAGGAAAGTGCGTCAAATTACGCTTCCATATATACAAAAATATGGGTATATTAAGCGGTATGTCTTGGTACAGAAATCCACAAGGGGTGTCCATATTAAATCACACATTCATTTGCAAGCTGTGCTTCTTCTATTCTGTGTGATAATATCACTTTCAATGGCCTGAAAGCTGCAGTTGATCATCCCAAGCAGCTGAATAAGCAAATTACCCTACACTGAATGGGTCTGTCATTGCTGGGGAACAGATAACTTTGTTTAGAGGGCACTGCAGTTATTATTGGCCATTGGGTGCCATTATCAGCTTCAGTGAAGTGGCAAATGCTAATCAGGCCCTGGGGGGTCAATAACAAACCACAATGTCAGAGCCAAATGATGTTATAACTATAATTGATTGTTGCTTTCTTGCATCTATTACTTGAAAGATACATGTTTTTTATCAGCACTTGCATCACCGACTGAGGATAATTACATCTGAAAATAGCAGGTGATGGTTACAACAGCAGGGATATTCTCAGACTGATTTGCATAACTATGCACTAATCAAGTTTACAAGTATTAATGCCTTGCCTTTTAAAATGTAATGTTCTTAAAGAGGTAGACCAATGCATGAATGCAATACAAAATGCTGTGCCATTTTCAGAGGTCTCTTGATAGAGAGTGAAATTCCAAACACAAAATATAATAATAATAATTATAATAATAATAATAATACAGATCTTCCTCATCATGTTTTTTTTTTATTGTATTCACTCTTACGCTTTCATTTAATCTCCAGTTTAAGCAGTCAGTTTCCTAGTGAATAACTGCATTTCTTTCCTTGTGTGTTTGTGTAAACAAGGTCACTGTCTCTGGGTCTTACTGTGCTATGGTACTGTGCTATAGTTCAACCCTGATACCTAGAAGAACAGGGTCTGATAAGAACTAAAGTCTAAATAGTGCATTGTACAGTCTGAACATTACTGCCCTTGTTTTAAATTCTACACTTTTGACAATATACCCTAACACTCTGTTTGCCGTTTTTATTGCTTCCCCACATTGTTTGGATGGAGAAAGTGAGGAGTCCACGTAGACTCCTAGGTCTTTCTCATACGTTACTTCATCTAGTTCTATTCCTCCCATAGTGTAATTATAGTGGACATTTTTGTTACCTGCATGTAATACCTTGCACTTGTCCACATTGAATTTAATCTGCCAGGTGTCAACCCACAACTGAATATTATCTAAGTCCCTTTGACTAACCTGTGCTGTCGAGATTGTATCTGCTGAGCCACCTATTTTAGTATCATCTGCAAATCTGACAAGTTTGCTAACAATCACAGAGTCTAGATCATTAATACAGATTAGAAAAAGCAAAGGTCCTAGTACTGATCCGGCTACGGCTGGTGGTCTACTACTACAACGAAGTGAAGAACTGTATTTCTTTCCCTGTGTGTCTGTGTAAACAAGGTCACTGTCTCACTGTGCTATGGTACTGTGCTATAGTTCAATCGTGATACCTAGAAGAACAGAGTCTGATAAGAATCAGTTTTCACCAGCAATTTGGGCTTGATACATTATATTGTGTATTAAACATTATGTATGCCTTAATTTGTCCCCCGGTTTAGCCATATATGACCAGTTGTCAGGCAGAAACTGGGCTTCCACTCATCACAGGACAGATGTGGGCCCTGTTATCTTTCTCTCCTGTCTGGTCTGCATAAAAGTGCCTGTAGTTTGTAACTTCTCTAAGACTTCTCTAAGTTCTTGAGATTGCCTCTTGAACACCTCTTCCATGCAGCCGCTCATAATAAATTCCTCTTGATTGAAAATACATCTCTCACTCTAGATTATTTGGAATCAACTCAAAAAACAACAAAACAGCGGTTAACCGCGAACACAAACATAATCAATGTTCATAATCAATTGTAACTAAGGTCTTAGCAGGGTTGTACTATAATCTTTGTCACGGGCTGTAATTGTTGTCGTGGGAAACACAGTGATTTAACTGCAATGTAAAGGCATCATTCAGCAGTGCTCTGCACTGTGATAAGTGAGGTGGGTGGTGATGGGAGGGCTGTGATGTAGGCAAGGTCTTGTTCTCTCTGCAATGTGGAACTATGTTAAAAATATTGTGGAGGTTTAGAACAAGAATGCTGTTACTTCTTATTTCCTGAACATTGTATTTCCTGATGCTGCTGTCCACTGTATGCATACAGCTCAGGAAGGGAATACATATGAATGTGATTTTCAGTGTAACACTTGAAAACTTTAAGAATGCGTTAAAGAAACATTGGAGCACTGGCAACCAGGGACAGATCGTTCACTAGTGGGGCTGGGGTGTTGCCCCACCATAGCAAAACATGAGAAGCAAATGAAAAGCATAAAAACATCTGTGAACATTTAAGTGCTTATTCTGAGATTTATTCATGTTCTTAGTTGATATTATCCACTGCAAATGTGCATTTTATGGAAGAAAAAACATGTATGCCACATTGCTGGTTATGCTTATTTTATGCCTCTTCTCCTGCTTTCAGAAGGCAGCACCTTGCTTATGACCGCTTATGAGCATGCGTAGTTATGATTTAGGCCGGAATTGTAGCCTAGATTTGAGCTGCACCTATTAATTGGGGCAGTGAATTGAATGCCCTATAGGCAGTTACCATCTGGACACACTAGATGGTAGTGTACAAAATATTGCTATAGTTATATTTATAAAAACGTCCATGCAACCCCAGCAGAGCATCTCAGTATCCGCTGGAGAAGTGACAAGGAGGGCAAAAGAGAGATACACAAACAAAAGTAGGTGACTACACCAGCTTACAACCCTCCGCTTTGGCAATGACCCCTAAGAATTTGACCCTGATTGTTTGAAAACTCGACTTGGTAAAATGACGTTTTGGCTTTGGACTCTGACTATTTTTCTGGATTAGCGATTTAGACCTGTTTGCTGTTTTGTCTTTTGTCTGTCATTTTATTAGCAGTTGATGTTTAGAGACAGAGTTCAGAGTTCATTCGATTTTTTTTTTAATAAGTAACATGACCCTTTTGAACGGCAGCCTGCCTCGTAAGGTAACACTGCCCTTCCCCGTGTTACAGTAAACCATGACCGAACAAGCAATACCTTTGAACACAGTCCTGTCACTACAGCAAAGTCCATTTGAATGGAGAACTCTCCCTCAAAAATTACAGATCAAACAGCTGGGCCCGGATCAGCCAAATATGACCTTACATCAAAGCAGTGCCGGAGGAAATTGAACAACCGGATGTTCTGTAGAACATGGTAGGAGAAAAAGCCCTGGCTGTGCGCATGATGAGAGTGAAGGCTCACAAAACCTAGGAGTGTCTCTAGGTTTAGTGGATTTGAGGTCATCATTAGACAACACCAACACCTAGAGACTGCAACTGTGTTTATTTCATCTTGATATAGCCTATGTTTAATCTACTAAAAATAGACTAGATAGGATATTTGGATCACTTAGATACTAATGGACACCAAATGAGCAAGATGGGTCGAATGGCCTCCTCTTGTTTGTAAACTTTCTTATGTTCTATAATTTGAATGTTGATAAGTTAAATGGACTATGGGTGTGTGTCTTCCTCTGTTCTTTTCAATGTTAAATGAAAACAACAGTTTCAATATATTATTATTATTATTATTATTATTATTATTATTATTATCCTTCTTATTATTGTATTTGGTCAAAAATTGGTAAGTAGAGGTAAGCCACAATATGTTGGAGTATAATAATAGCATTCCATTAACAATTTTCAAAGTACAAAACAAAAAGTTATTTTGAATTAAAATTCTTCCAACTATTGCTATTTACTTCTGTTTACAATGTTCTGGATTTCTCTTTAACAGCATGGGCCTCCTACCTGAATTAAATAAACTGAATAAACATATTATTTTATTAAGTGTACTTTCCTAGTTCCATCTGAAAGTTGTATATAATATTTGAAATTGCTAGTACATGGTGAATTAGGTTTGGAAGGTACACACAGAGTTTTATTCATGATATTGACAGCTAGATTTTCAGGGGACCGCTGAGACTCCACAACTGCAGATGCTATATAAATAAATAAAATATCATTACAGCATGGTATCAGTGGGATTTTGCAATACAAGTATAAATAATATCCAAAGTTGTACATTAGATTGAACATCTGAAACACATCAGATAATTAACATATATTGCTTCACTTGTCAGCAATGTAATCCAACCTTCAAACAATGTAAACAATGTCTTACAAGTTAAACAGAACTAGAAAAACTATTTTTTTTTTACAGATTTGTACTCCTGAGAAACCCAGCATTCTTAAATCATATAAAAAGTCAGAAGAGCTTTAAAGCCTCCTTTCTTCCTCAGGAAAAATATAGGTTCTTAAAAAAGGGAAATAATGCACTGCAATAACTTTACATAATGTATATTTTACTGTCAACCACTTAAATGTCATTGACAGTTTAGTCATAGGGTTCAAGGATATTACTCAATGTGTGTCAGTCATTTGAACAGATATGTTTTGTATCAATAGTAATTTATTTCAACTTGTCGAAGAAAATAACATTTTAGGGTGCTACCACAATCAAGTTAAGAGGTATTGAATATATGGACATGAGGTGTAAGATCTCTCTGAGTGAGTGTAGTGCTGACTGTAGTGCTTTCCTGCAAATGATAACTATAATGATGGATGTGTAACCTTATGAAGTTCAAGTTTTTAATCCACAAAAATCAATCCATGAAATCCATTAAAAAATTGTGTACATGCACAGGTATATATATATATATATATATATATATATATATATATATATATATATATATATATATATCTGTCAAAAACAGTGACATATTCTTGTAAATAGGTAATGTTTAAATGTACTCATATTCTGTTAATATATTGAAAAGTAAAGTAATTAAGGTAACACTTTACAATAGGTCTCCCTAGTAGGAAGGTACTCAGTAACTACACCTGAGTTACTCATAAGAATGATAGGTTGTGTATGCAACCCTGGTTATCTGAAAAAGGAAGCACTGCCCAAGGGGGAGGGGTTTCTGCGCACTTCCGTAGGAACCTGATCGAAACGTCACTCTATCAAAGCCACGTCACTCTATCTATCAGGGAAAATCCACCAAGCCCGCTTCTGCCATGCCCTGGGTCCTAGCATAAGCCTCCCCTCTCGTGGCTAGGGCGGGGGCTGTTGCCGGATGGTCCCAGGTAGCCCTCAGCTCATCGAGGAGGTCAGGCAGTAGCGGGAGGGCCCACTGCGCACACTGACCCCTCTCGAACCTGGAGCGCAGCGGGGCAGGATCAGAGGGCCAGGGGAGCTGAAGAGACTCCACAGCCCTCTGGATGACTGCCCAGAACTCCATCCTGTCCCGTGGGAGCAGGAGGGACGTCCACGCTCAACGGAGGAGGAGGGGTGGGAGCGACCAGCTCCTCCTCCATGAGCTCCGCCTCGAGCTCTGAGTCCTCGTGAGGACCCAGAGACAGGCGGTCCTCCTCCCAGGTGGCCCATCTGCTGCCCTCCTCCTGGGATGGGGCAGACAGACTCCCCTCAGTCTCCACCTGCGCGGTGTGAGCCAGCGGCGGAGTGTCAGGGTGTGGGGGGGGCGGCGGCACCTTTTGCACTGCTTGTGCTGCCTGCGCAGCCAGGAAAGGACACATTTGGTCCATCCTGCTGTTGAGAGCAAGGATGGCCTCATCGCGCTCCCTGTCCGCTGAGCCCGACCTCCTTTGCCGACTGCACGGCAGGGAGGAGGCCAGTGAAGACTCAGAAGAGGGGGAGGGAGCCCGGGGGCATCGCTCCACCGCTCTTCCTTGTCGCTCACGTGTGCACTCGTGGGGGGCGCTCATCGCGGGCACTGCAGGCAGGAGGGGCAGCTGGGGATGCAGCTGCTGTGGCAGGTGCGGTAGTGGCAACTGGTGCAGCAGCGGGAGCAGGAGGAGACGCAAGCGCAGGGAGCGCGGCTGTCTCTGTCCCTGCAGCCCTGGAAGAGGAGACGGATGGGCTCGGGGAGAGGTGGAAATCCAGGCCCCCTCATCACTCACTGGAGTGGGGGATCTCTGGACGCGGCGGCGATTGCGGTGGCACCTGGTGAAACAGCGGACCTCTGAGCTCGCCGTAGTGGACCCAGAAGTCGTGGCCAAACTGCGCCCGCTGTCGGTGCCCAGACAGACAGGGCATAGGACCTCCCCACTCCAGGTGGACAAGGTGCGCTGGCCGCAAGCGGCACAGTGGCGGGGGCGAGAGGAGCTCATCGCCGTGCCGAGCGCACACACGCGTGCACAGGGAAATGTGCAGCAGAGGCACCGGGGCACACAACAACTGGAATGTCTCTGCAACAAGTGGAGCACCTAGCGGGCCCGCCGCTGTAAGTGAGTCTCCACCTGGCAACGTTTATATACACGAAAGGCGCTGCGACACCAACCACACGCAACCTTACTGTTGCCGGACTGAACACTGTGTATACCAAGCACTAGGTGCTGGATACAAGCGCCGCGTAGGCCCATAGGCTTAACCACACCGTGTGTGCCGGGGTTTCCGGGGACACCGGGTGATACGGAGTCCGGGGTCCGCGGGGGCTGAAGGTAGTAGACCACCAGCCGTAGCGGGATCTAACACCGAGGCATGCATGCACGGACTGGGAGGGCTAGCAGTGCTCATTCTCAGCGAACTGAGAGAGCGAGATCTCCTACAGCCGCAGTCGCGGGCTGTAGTGCGGGCACAAGCCGGCGGAGGAGCACCTCATGCGGGCGAGATCTTTTACGACACACCACGGCTCAGGCAGGGCAGCCAGGCCTCGGATTTACTGCCGCTGCTAGCGCTCCTGCTGTGGAGGAAAAAAGTATTTGATCCCCTACTGATTTTGTACGTTTGCCCACTGACAAAGGAATGATCAGTCTATAATTTTAATGGTAGGTGTATTTTAACAGTGAGAGACAGAATAACAACAAAAAAATCCAGAAAAACGCATTTCAAAAAAGTTATAAATTGATTTGCATGTTAATGAGGGAAATAAGTATTTGATCCCCTATCAATCAGCAAGATTTCTGGCTCCCAGGTGTCTTTTATACAGGTAACGAGCTGAGATTAGGAGCACTCTCTTAAAGGGCGTGCTCCTAATCTCAGCTCGTAACCTGTATAAAAGACACCTGTCCACAGAAGCAATCAATCAATCAGATTCCAAACTCTCCACCATGGCCAAGACCAAAGAGCTGTCCAAGGATGTCAGGGACAACATTGTAGACCTACACAAGGCTGGAATGGGCTACAAGACCATTGCCAAGCAGCTTGGTGAGAAGGTGACAACAGTTGGTGCGATTATTCGCAAATGGAAGAAACACAAAATAACTGTCAGTCTCCCTCAGTCTGGGGCTCCATGCAAGATCTCACCTCGTGGAGTTTCAATGATCATGAGAACGGTGAGGAATCAGCCCAGAACTACACGGGAGGATCTTGTTAATGATCTCAAGGCAGCTGGGACCATAGTCACCAAGAAAACAATTGGTAACACACTACGCCGTGAAGGACTGAAATCCTGCAGCGCCCGCAAGGTCCCCCTGCTCATAAAAGCACATGTACAGGCCCGTCTGAAGTTTGCCAGTGAACATCTGAGTGATTCAGATGAGACCAAAATCGAGCTTTTTGGCATCAACTCAACCTGCCGTGTTTGGAGGAGGAGGAATGCTGCCTATGACCCCAAGAACACCATCCCCAACGTCAAACATGGAGGTGGAAACATTATGCTTTGGGGGTGTTTTTCTGCTAAGGGGACAGGACAACTGCACCGCATCAAAGGGACGATGGATGGGGCCATGTACCGTCAAATCTTGGGTGAGAACCTCCTTCCCTCAGCCAGGGCATTGAAAATGGGTCGTGGATGGGTATTCCAGCATGACAATGACCCAAAACACACAGCCAAGGCAACAAAGGAGTGGCTCAAGAAGAAGCACATTAAGGTCCTGGAGTGGCCTAGCCAGTCTCCAGACCTTAATCCCATAGAAAATCTGTGGAGGGAGCTGAAGGTTCGAGTTGCCAAACGTCAGCCTCGAAACCTTAATGACTTGGAGAGGGTCTGCAAAGAGGAGTGGGACAAAATCCCTCCTGAGATGTGTGCAAACCTGGTGGCCAACTACAAGAAACGTCTGACCTCTGTGATTGCCAACAAGGGTTTTGCCAGTAAGTACTAAGTCGAAGGGGTCAAATACTTAACGTGCAAATCAATTTATAACTTTTTTGAAATGCGTTTTTCTGGATTTTTTTGTTGTTATTCTGTCTCTCACTGTTAAAATACACCTTCCATTAAAATGATAGACTGATCATTTCTTTGTCAGTGTGCAAACATACAAAATCAGCAGGGGATCAAATACTTTTTTCCCTCACTGTATAAGGCACTATATAAACACGACTATTATTTTTAAAAGTGCTCTATTTGTAGACGAAACCGAAAGTTCACCGGAGCCCCGGAGCGCGGAACAGAGTCGGATTAGCTATCAGTAATAATAACTAATAACAAAAATAGATACAGACAATAATAATAACGGTGGTGACAGCACAGCCGTAAAGCCAACCAACCGATAATAATAATAATAATAATAATAATAATAATAATAATAATAATAATAATTGTTAATAAAACAATTTGGGTCTAATGCACAAGACAAGACACGGAGAGCTCACGTTCTCAGGTCCAGGCGAAGAGGCAAAAGAGGACGAACCTGCGCTGACGTCACGTTTTATAGAACAGGAAGGGGGAAATTATTATTTTATTATAATTAAATAATAATAATTTTTATTAACGGATTAAGGATGCTGTTGGAGCTATACTGGGCATCGTGTGTGTAGGTTCAGGGGGGATTATTATTATTATTTCTTGGCAGATGCTCTTATTCAGGTCAACTTACATTGGACCCATTTATACAGCTGGGTATTTTACTGCAATCTAAATAAAGTACCTTGCTCAAGGGTACAACAGCATCCTACCTGGGATTTGAACCAACAACCTTCCAGTTGCAAGTCCAGAGCCCTAACCCACAGTATTGAGTGGCCCATCATTGTTGTATCCCCGGATCCATAGGACTTGGGGACACATCTCCCCCAATATTGACAGTGTCCCCCTCCCTTGCCGAGCATTGCATACTTTTACACATTAAGTACATTAAGTACAACAGATGCATAATTACACTGTTCTTATGAGTAACTAAGATATAGTTATTGAATACCGACTATGTTAATACACTGTAATTAGACCTATTGTAAAGTATTACTGTTGTGAATGTAGCCCTGCAACTTTTTGGTCATTTCGTAGATCATTTAAACTGGCCTGTGTTCAGAGAGGAAATACAGTTAGTACCATTTACTATGATTGTGAAGGTGAATGTCAAGATATTCTAGATATAAGATATTCTAAGCCTTCTTGGCTATACAAAATATGAGAATATCATTTAAAAAATACAAGGAGATGAATATCCCAATTGTGACTATAGGATCCATTTAAACAAAAGGTTGAGGCTACTGTATAATGAATATCTTATGAGAAAGAGGATGAAAGTTTTACTAGGACATGAAGTTGATCATATTATGGTCCTATCAGATACACAATTTCTTATATTGCGGCCAGCTTTTAAACTGTACATCATCAAAGACTAAGTGCTATAAAGGACTACTATTTGCAAAGTACACGAAAAATGCATTGAATTTGACATCAAACCTCAAAGAATTGTAATGGTAAACCGTATTCATGTTGCTAACCTACTTTGTCAGACGTGTGTCTAAGTGACATATTAAAATTCACCTCAGATGTATTAAAACATCTTGCTCACATTTGTTGCAAGAATTCCCCCATGCTTACTGCACATGTTGTCTGAGAAATTCATGTAGCTTTTGCTAATATAGGGAGATATGTGCACAGACTAATGCACCTGTCAAAGGATTACTGTATTCCAGGCTTCTTTTTTATTACCTGTTATTTATTAGACAATATTTAACATCAGTCTTTTGAAGTTGTTTTACTTTGAAATGTAATAATGTACTATACCCATAATTTCTAGGGTATATTAAGTTGAATAAATATGGTTTTATTAGCTACCCGACTGAAACATTCTGATATTGTAATGTTCTAGGGTACAAGGAGCACATAGCTGAGGAGTACTGCCATGCTAGTGGGTCTGGACCTTTGGTTAACCTAGTTAAATTAATCAAACACAAACAAATATATTTTATTTCTTTACAATTTCAATACCAGTTGTATTTTATGCAAACAAATCCATGCAGGGCTGGCTGGACTAAATGAGTATGAGATACAAACCTCTGCTGTGAAAGGTCTATGTGAGGTGTAAAGGTTGACTCGGACACAGTAGAATTGGTCTCCAGCTCTTCTCCAGGCAGATCATCAAGCTCACCTAGCCTTTGGGAAAAGGAGTGCAGAAAGGGTATTAGATTTTAGCTATTGTCTTTTGCCTGAGACGTTAAATAAAACATTGAATAACCTCTTCTAATTTAAAAGCGAGACAGAGTTCATTGATATTTTTCCACCATTTCCCTTGAAATTTGAACTCTTTAACCAGGCAAGAGATCTTTTTCACTTTTTTACCATAGCAAAATAATTTTAGCATCACTATTAATGTAAAGAAGGTAGGAAGAAGAGAGTGAATGAATTAGACTGCAGTTTCTATGAGGCTGAGTAAATAAAATGCAATTCATTTCCCAGACTTGATAATTTAACTGTGTAATGTGTTGCTTCAAAATTCTATGTTTGTGTTTGTTTCTTTTCTTTCTTTCCATTATTTAAACAAACTATAAGAATAAAGTACAGTCTAGCAAACACATCAAATAAAGACATAAATGTAGCATTGGGAAAAATACATGATCAAAAACACAACTACATCAAAAAAGATTATCAGTGCACCAATGACACTGATTTTGTAGGTAAATCATGCATTATAATAAATGAACTTAATTTTGAGCATAATTCTCTATCTGTGAGACTTAATGAGGTGATAATGATTTTATGGAACATGTTATTGATTAGCATTAGATTAAACTGAATTGTCCTCCTCCAGTCTACCCACTCACATTGAATGAAGCACTTGAACGATGAACTAGTAAAGATTTTTTTGTTGTTGTTAATTTGTTTAACATGAGTACAATTCAATGTATTATGCTAAAGAAAGTACAGACTCAATTAAAAAGAAACAGTTAAAGAAGAAAAGTAACGATTAAAGCAAACAAAGAAAGTTTACAAATGAGAGGAGGCCATTCCACCAATCATGCTCATTTGGTGTCCATTAATAACTAAGTGATCCAAGGATCCTATCCAGTCTATTTTTAAATGTTCCCAAATTGTCGGCTTCTACCACATCGCTGGGGAGTTTGTTCCAGATTGTGACGCCTCTCTGTGTGAAGAAGTGTCTCCTGTTTTCCGTTTTGAATGCCTTGAAGCCCAATTTCCATTTGTGTCCCTGGGTGCGTGTGTCCCTGCTGATCTGGAGAAGCTCCTCTGGTTTGATGCGATGCCTTTCATGATTTTGAAGACTTGAATCAAGTCCCCACGTAGTCTCCTCTGTTCCAGGGTGAAAAGGTTCAGGTCCCTCAGTCTCTCAGTAGGACATTCCCTTCAGACCTGGAATAAGTCTGGTTGCTCATCTCTGAACTGCCTCTAGAGCAGCGATATCTTTCTTGAAGTGTGGAGCCAAGAACTGTACACAGTATCCAGATGAGCTCTAACTAGTGCATTGTACAGTCTGAACATCACTGCCCTTGCTCTCAATTCTACACTTTTGACAATATACACTAACATCCTGTTTGCCGTTTTTATTGCTTCCCCACATTGTTTGGATGGAGAAAGTGAGGAGTCCACATAGACTCCTAGGTCTTTCTCATACGTTACTTAATCTAGTTCTATTTCTCCCATAGTGTAATTATAGTGTACAGTTTTGTTGCCTGCATGTAATACCTTGCACTTGTCCACATTGAATTTCATCTGCCAGGTGTCGGCCCACAACTGAATATTATCTAAGTCCCTTTGAATAACCTGTGCTGCCAAGATTGAGCCACCTATTTTAGTATCTGAAAATTTGACAAGCAAACTTTCCCAGAGTCCAGATCATTAATATACAGCTCTGGAAAAAATTAAGAGACCACTGCAAAATTATGTTTCTCTGGTTTTACTATTTATAGGTATGTGTTTGAGTAAAATTAACATTTTTGTTTTATTCTATAAACTACTGACAACATTTCTCCCAAATTCCAAATAAAAATATGAATGGAATGGAATGGCTGCCATACATGTAGAGATGCTGATTTAAGAAAGAAATTGCAGTGGTCTCTTAATTTTTTCCAGAGCTGTAGATTAGAAAAAGCAAAGGCCCTGGTACTGATCCCTTTGGCACTCCACTAACAACCTCACTCCAGTTAGAAGCAACTCCTCTAATCGACACCCTCAGTTTCCTATACATCAACCTGTTCATAATCCATCTACTTACATTACAACCTGCCTGGTAGAGGACGTTAGTGCTTCTTGCCCCACGCACAGTGAGCCAGATGGCTTGGGAGGCAGTAAAGAATGCAAATACATCATTCAGGCTTTGAGTCTGTGTATTCTGGGAGCCTGTAGAGCATGTGGAACAGCAAACTCATTTCAGGTGCAGCCTTTTAAGGTGTAATAATAAAAGCGTGAATTAGCTGTAGGACCACTTTATATCAATTCCTATTAATTAAACCAACATAGTATGCTAGTCACTACACTATTATCTGTACTATGATAGTCAGAGGCAAAACCAATATGTTTTCTGAATCTCTGACAAGAATTATGTTTGTTCCATCTTTATTGTGGAAATGTCTAGAGAAATAATATAAGGCATGCAGTATCTGATTGTTGAAGGAAATATGTTTCATGTTCTCTTAAAAGTTGCAAGCACCCAGAGCCTTAATATATGCTAGAGATCCCCACACAGATCTGCACTATTTTCCTTAAGAACCTGTTCATGATCTTTATGCTGCAGTTATTTGAAAAGTTACTACAATACAGATGTCTAAAATAAGCTCCAGTTTTATTGAAAAATACATCACAAAATGTAGAGATAAGACACAAAGAAATGACTGCACACCTTTTGCAGAATATGAGTTGTGCTTTTCAAGAACACCAAGGTTCCTTTTCAAACAGTGGAATAAGTACAGCTTGGAGCCAGTATTGAGGCATTGTTCTGGGCTATGTAAATTTCCTACACCGTTACATGAGACCGTTTACAGAAGACATACATCTGTCTTAATAGTGTGAAGAGAAGAGCTATGGTGGGATTAAAATGAACGGTTTAACAACACTCCAAGTAACTGTAATGAATCTGGTCATGTGGTGGGTGTAGAAGGATGCTTTCTACTTCAATTATACTGCATCATTGAAAATTAATAGTAAATCAAGCAGTTTTTCACTTCAGTACTGTCATTTTTTATGTATTTATTTTATCTGGTTGACTTTTTCAGTTGCTATAAGAAGTTTCTTGACTGATAGTAGTTTGGATTTGTTATTATCTCTTGATCTGTGTGAATGGGTTATGATGCCATTATACCATAATACATTAGATTTTGTTCCACATGAATGGATTTTAAAGCTTTTTCAAGACATCTCAAAGATGCATCAACAGTACTATGTCTGCGTGAATCAGGGTCAAATGTACTAAGCGATATTTTTAGTTTAGTACTCATAACATTATTATTACTGTCTAATATTTACAGCATTTGCACTAAATACTGTAATGTTTAAAGAAACTAACTAACAAGCAAACAAACAAAAAATACACTTCATATTGTGTAACTTGTGTGCCAGTTGAAGGAGGGGAATGTACAGGAGCAAGATTACTGTCTTCATGTCCGGAGGGATCTGAACCTTTTGTCAATGAGACAGTATGTTTGCTATGGGAAACAGGGTTTGATTCCCAGGTACAATGGTCAGCCCCCTCCCATGTTAAGTTTTGTCTATTTAAGATATACTGTAGTAGTAACAGTGAATATTATTACAGGAAGATGCCTGCCAGTAGCATGCTTAATTATTGCTTTAAACTTTCCATACTAACTATGACATCAAGACATACAACTAGAAGCAATCGAGAAAAGACACAACATCCCTCATGAAAAAGTCATTGTCCCTTTTGCTTATGATACCTACAGCACTATTTCCGGATTTCTAATGAGATTTAATTACTTCCATATCAATAAATTGAACTGTAATCAAAAGTGGCAAGAGGGTTCCTTAAATCTCAGGCACTTTCCCTTGAAATCGGATGGAAATATTCTGTGTTTATCTTTCCTCAAAGTCCAAATTTATATTAATGGTAGTCATTTCATCGACTCCCTTGAAAGAAAATGCCTGGTACAGTGATTGAAAGAGGAATAAGTCTCCTATAGCCTGGGGCAATGAGTAGCTGCTGTTTTTAACATTACAAGTACAAAATAAAGATGGACGCCTCTGGACTTATGACTCCATTGTTCAAGGTCCAGACAATTTAAAAGCTATTACAGGTACTGCACAGAAATATACACAGCAAATTCCCATTTGAAAACTTATATAAACATGACAGAAATTGTTATTTTCTGTCTAAAATACTCGATTTTATATTGCAGTGGCTTTCTACAATAATATCTGGTATGAACACATCATTCAATTATTTGTTCATGCCAAATTAGTACTAATGGTTAATTTATACCTGCTCAAATACTATATATTAACACTGAAAAAAATGTGAGCAGCTACATTGATTTTGAGATGTTAGTTTAAAGTCCTATTTCTGATCTGATCTGTTTTCATTTCTACTTTTTCTCTAAACTGAGCAGACAATCACCATGGAATACAAATGAGACAAGGTCAGCAGGAATTAGCTTTTTTTATTATTATTCTGAAGAGAGAACCCCAAAGGAACAATACAAGAGAGATCATTACTAGGGCTATGAAAAAAAAACATTAAAATTCAGTGGATTTACTGGAGGATATAAAGAATCTCAATGCGATACTAACAATTATACTTGCTTTTTTCTTTTTCTTTCTTTATTTATCTTTATTTTCTTCCTTCCTTCAATTTAATCTGGATATTACATGTTGGCAATTGTATGTATTATACAACATTATACAGTTGCATCTAAATGTATCCATACCATTTTTCATACCATACGAAGTAAAAATGTTAATTTAAGTTATTGGGATAACCAAATATCTGACTAAATCTATCAATTTTGCATACATCAGTGCTACACAAGATGAGGTTCATGTGGAAAAAAATTCCACCCCTCTGTAAAGACAGGAGGTAATTCGGGTTTGCTTTTGAGTTTTGCATTTTCTGTTTCTGGTGCCCGGAAAATAAGCTAAAACTTGGTCACAAAGGGACTACTCAGTCAAAACACAACTACAAAGCACAAAATCAACCATTTTCTCTGTGTCTTCCTCAGAGCATTGCCGAAATACTTGCTGCATTGGATGTTTGTATGCTGGCTGTTGGAGGATGCAGATATTGCAACTGCAACAGTGATCTGCCTCTGGTGTCACTATTCCAGGCAAAGTGCACTGTTTCCTGTGCCATGAATAGATTCATATTCTGTCTCTCCTGGATTAATAGCTGTCAATCTCCAGGCTGCTATTTATTATTATGTTCTATTATTCTTACTCTGGCTTGTGTATTGGTTGTTTTTATGTATGTTTTTCTGATTTGTTTTGTTCTGTTTTGTTCATAAGTGCTCTCCATTCACTATGGCAGACACACAATTGCTCTTAGAGTGAATGCTGAATTGTTCTTTGTTGCAACTTTCTCAAATACTCACCGTGGTTTGATTGTTTGGATACATGATTGTGCTATTTGATTGGAGATCAACAGTATAACTATAACAGTGAACCGATCTCTTAATCATGCTGTTGCACATTAAGAAGAATGGTATAAGATGCATTGTCGAAGTTAAAGAGCATATAGAAATGCTTCTTAAACATACACTCAAACACACTCTCAGTAAGCACCAGCAAGTATTTAAAGAAACTAAAGAAAAGAGACAACCGTATTGTGAATTGATCTTCTAAGGAATTATAACAAAAGAATAACCAATAATCACAAAGGTACTACAAAGCTAAATGATTAATAGAGGATGTTTTGAATGGTTGCTTTAGCTGGCATTCCACAATGAACACATTAATACACAACAATGTGGAGGGATTGTGAATATGGAGTGTCTGAAGAACAGCTTCAGCAACTTTAAGCTCACTGTGAAGAGATAAAAACAAGTTAAGTCATTAAAAAATTATAAAATATTTAGAGAAAATACTACGCTATATTGAAAACTTAATCATTTGAATAATCAGGCAAATTAACTGATTTCATACTGTTCCTTACAGTAACCAGTAAGTGTCTAGTCTACTGTTTTGGATTAAACAACCAACACGGTAAATACTACATAAACCTTTCTATTTAGAATTCCAATATTTGTAATGCAAGTGGAACAAACAAGTATATTGCCTTCACTAATGCCTTAATGTCAATAATCCATGGAGATGTTTAGAAACAAACACCTTACTGATAAACATTAATCCCCATTCTTTCCATTATTTATTTAAAGAGAACGTTTAACAAACATGCACCCTGCAAACAAAAAATATATGTATATATTATGACTTCCAAACAGAAATGCCATGGATTATTTTGAATTATACACAGTTTTTACTTCATTTAGGACAGTTTTAAATTAAAAGCATACCTGAACTGTACATTTCAAATCATTTTTTTGTTTATTTTTGTTTGACCATTTACGTCTTTCATGTTGTTTTTGATCTTTTGATAGTTATACACATAATGTAACTATAAAAATTAATGCACGTGCCCTACTACTCAAGTATCGTTACACTGCTGTTTGAAAGCAAACAATTAAAGCTAGAGCTGTAATAAATAAAAACATTTCTAACAGTAGATTGCTACCTGCTGTACAGCATGTGTCAATTAACATGTTACAATAATAAGCACATTTAAGATGTGATTCAAACAAACACTCCTTACTGATTTTCCAACCATTTCTCTTCAGCTTCCTCCTGCTTCAGACTGCCTTCTCATGAGTGATGTTTTTTTCTGTTTTAATTTTTTTTTCGTGATCTCAAAATATTTTTCTTGTGTTTTGCACTTTAGGGCCACCGTACTAGAGACAGCATTTGATTGATTGAGTAATTCAGTATTTTCTGAAATGTTTGACTGCATATGGCACAAAGATTTAATTGCAAACTACATTCATATTTAATAATAATCTGGGCTATAGTAATCAGCATTATAGCAGTAGTCCTATGCTAATTAAGCCAGTATGTGATATACACTGATAATCCATTTAGGACTTTGATCAGCAGTTTGACCAAGTGTTTCTTGCCCTAAGATGATTTATGTCTCAAGCCTTAAATAGAGTTTCTGCTTTAAATGAGTGTTCCTTTATTACACTCTACTCTTTTTTATACTTCTCATCAATATGCACATGATGTGCCAACTCTCCGTTTGGCTGTCTTTGAGATATTTCAGTCGTTTGTAGCTATCAAGTGTCAAGTGTCAATCTTTCAAATTATGGTTGCCTTACTGGCTCACTCTTCTGGCAGAGTTCTAAAGGTTCTGGAGGTTTCATCAGGAAATGTCCTATTGTGTGACATAGTGCTTTAACAGAACAACAACAAAACAGCCCAGAAGGTTATATGAGACATGTCAGAGTAGGTATAACAAATGTACTGGTGTACAGGAACTCGCTAGAGGAGCTTGCAGTCATCTGTTCCTATCAAGCCTCCTAATAAGCACAAGCTTCAGTTCAAGAAAATATTTAAAGGAGGTTATTGTTTTTAAGGTCTTCAAAACAGTACAATAATGCCCAGTATATAATGTTTGGTTTCTCTGAAATGGACCTACAATTGAAAAAATAAATTAATCAAAATGTAAAATCCCCCTATCCATGCATCCAATTATATTAGAAAGGATCTTAATGTATTGTAAATATTGGAGCCGAATCACAACATTCACCACAGAACTGCAAACCTCAGCTGGGTGACATGGTGCCAACACTTTCTGTACATATAACTAATTTCCCTCAATCCTGCTTGGGGACATCAATTTCAAAAGCAGTCACAACAGCCAGCTCACTGATGGCCTCTTCAGTTGTCTCAGCCAGACTATCTTTTAGAACATAAGAACATAAGAAAGCTTACAAACAAGAGGAGGCCATTCGACCCATCGTGTTCGTTTAGTGTCCATTAATAACCGAGTGTTCCAAGGATCCTATCCAGTCTATTTTTAAATGTTCCCAAATTTTCAGCTTCTACCACATCGCTGGAGAGTTTGTTCCAGATTGTGACACTTCTCTGTGTGAAGAAGTGTCTCCTGTTTTCTGTCTTGAATGCCTTGAAGCCCAATTTCCATGTGTCCCTGGGTGCGTGTGTCCCTGCTGATCTGGAAAAGCTCCTCTGGTTTGATGTGGTCAATGCCTTTCATGATTTTGAAGACTTGAATCAAGTCCCCACATAGTCTCCTCTGTTCCAGGGTGAAAAGGTTCAGTTCCCTCAGTCTCTCAGTAGGACTTTCCCTTCAGACCTGGAATAAGTCTGGTTGCTCTCCTCTGAACTGCCTTTAGAGCAGCGATATCTTTCTTGAAGTGTGGAGCCCAGAACTGTACACAGTATCCAGATGAGCTCTAACTAGTGCATTGTACAGTCTGAACATCACTGCCCTTGTTCTCAATTCTACACTTTTGACAATATACCCTAACATTCTGTTTGCCTTTTTTATTGCTTTTAAGTCCCTGTTCCTGACATATATAATTATTTCCTGTTATATTTATTTTTTGTTTGTTTCTTTACATACCATGTGTCACCTTTGGAGGGAGTGGGGGGTGTATTCTGTGATATATGTTGTGACGGTGTTCAGCTAAAGCAGGAATTATCCCTAAATAATGTTCTGGTGTCAGGTGAGTATACGTCACCACTGATTAAATTCATAATTAGCTCTACCCCCAGGTTACCAACTTCTGCCTTCACCTGACCATGAGTAGTACAGTAAACAATAAACATAAACTTTGCATCTGAGCATGGGACACAAAAAGACCATGAGACAAGATAACACATGTAAGCACAAAAGTTATGGTTTATTAGCTATCAAGGGAAGTATAAAAACACCCCACCAGTAAACCTATATAGCCATTTCAATAAATCCAATATTTAGGGTGGAAGGGCCACAGTACAAGATTTAAATTGCCTATGTGTTAGCAATAGGGAAATAAATAGCCATACTATAACACACAAACAAGACACAGAAAAGAAAGAAAATAAAACAAAAGAGATCGGACCTCTTTGTAGGAATACCTATGTAGGAATACATAGTGTTTCAATGAATGGCGGTATAGATCCGTCTAAAACAACAAAAAACTAAGAAAAGACAATGTGGAAGATTACAAAAATGATGATGAAACAGGACAACTAAGAGCAAAAAAGAACAGAAAACAATAGTTAATTAAACTCCCCCCACCCGAAATCTACTGTAAGACCATTTCAAAAGCCTTATAAAAAGTTACTGCCAGCAAAAAGAAACATAGAGAACATCCAGTCTCAATGCAAAAAATACTATACAAAAATGACCAAAAAGAGTCCAATCAGGAGTAGGCAGTATGACAGCAGCAAAACACAGCAAAAAGAAACAGCACCACGCTCCAACAAATAGTCAAACAAAGACAAAACAAAAATGCTGAGTAGACTGCACAACAAAACTCAGCCGTCCTCTTCCTATGCAAAGAACCCTGCTTGTAACAATCACATTGGAAAGCAGTGCAAGCCAGCCTTTAGCCCCTTTGGGAAAAACACATCCTCCCAAAACATAATCCCAAACAAAGAAACAGTCCCGCACATAACATGGTACCGAACAGAAAAACAAAGTCCCGCACAGCACCACAGTTCTGAACAGTTTCCAGCAATAAAAAAATAAACCTCATATGACCTGTAACCAGCTTCTGAGTTCCTTACCAAAAAAAGTCGAAATCCCACGAAACAGGTAATCTGATTTGTGCTCATCTTCCTCTGTTTGGTTAAAAAAATAATGCCTGAACAAAAATAAATAAAAAACGCCACCTTAACTTCCAGCTTCCTGGTCAATGGTCCACCTGCACACATATACCTCCCCACACCAGTGTTGCCAGGTCCTCTCCTTAATTTCACCCCAAACTGGTCCTAAAAATTGCCTAAATCACATATTTTTCCCCAAAAATCTGGGTTGGGGGTGCTGCTGAAGTGAGGTCTGGGGGGGCACTGTGGGAAAATTACAATGAGGAAAAGAATCCCCCGTGTTTTACTTTAGCTTCGTTTCATATCCTTTACCCCCCCATTTCCCCGAATTGCCAACCGTGCCCCACACTCTTCAGTTCACCACCAGTCAGTTCACAAGCAACCAGATAATTCACCGGTCCCTACACCCTAACAACACGGAATGGACCTTTCCAGTGTGGAGTGAACATATAAGTATAATTATCTGCAGCCTTAGACAGGGGATGGGTGCGCACCCACACTCTGTCCTTCAGCTGGAAATTAAGAATGTGTTTTGTTATACTTTCTCTTTTGCCATCGTTGGGCTTTCTCTTGGCTTTCACCCACATGCTTCTGTAAATCAGATAACTGTTCAAGAACCCCATAGGCTGGTAAGCCAGGTAAAACTGGACACTGCAATGCTTGCTCAATGGGTCCTCAAAGCTGCCTTCCTAGACTTATCTAGAAGTGTAACCTGTTGACTCCTGCCTAGTGGAATTAATGGTGAACCGGAATTCAGCCAAGTACTGATCCCACTTTTTGTGTTGTTCCTCCACATAAGATGTGATCATTGGCTTAAGAGTACAGTTAATTAGCTCGGTGAAATTTGTTTGCGGATGATAGGCCGTGGTGAGCTTTTGCCACCTGCCACTCCTGGCATGATGTTTTCAGGACTTCAGACACAAACTGCAGACCACGATCGCACAGCATGAACTCAGGAGTGCCCCAACGAGTGAAAACCTCCTTAGTAAGAAGTTTAGAAATACTTTAAACTGTGGCTTGATGTAAGGGAAACAACTCAACCCACTTGGTGTAATAATCCACCACAACTAACAGCTGAGAGTTATTACGAGAACTTCTCGGTAAAGGCCCCATGAGGTCAACACCAATTATCTCCCACGACCTGTTCATCACCGTGCTCTGCAATAAACCACTGGATTTTTGATTCTCTGGTTTAAAAGCTTGACACCTTTGGCATTGTTTCATATGAGTAGTTACGTCTTTCCATACGCTTGGTCAGTAAGTAATCTAACTCACCCTACTCACCCTACCCTACCCTATCGTGATAAGCAGGCAGAACATCATCCTGCAATTTTGAAGGCACATAGACTTGATAGCGAAAGCCATTTGTCTGAATTTTGGTCTTATGTCCACAAGTATGACATAACAGGGATAAGTTATCACATCATCAGACTCTTAAATGTCAGCAAGCAAATCCAGGTAAACTTTCTGTACCTCAGGATTCTACTTCTGCGCATTCCACATATCCTGATCGGTAAAAGGGAATGCCTGAAAAGATTTGGCACGAATCTGTCCTTGGGTTTGAACACCAAATAATGTATTATCACTCAAGGGAGGAACAGCTCGGGACAAGGCATCAGGTAATAATTCAATTTCTCCAGAGCCCAAACTACAACGAGACATTCCAACTCGGTGGCAGCAGTCAGAGAATGACTTGCATATGCTAAAACCTGCTCTTGCTCACTGGTCACCCGACTAAAATGGCACCTAAGTCATGAGTACTAGCATCAGTGTACACAACAAACGGCAAGGTCATATCTGGATGTCCCAGAATAGGAGACAACACTAAATGTTGCGTAGATTCCTTGAACGCCACCTGGCATTCCCTAGACCTTTTCCATGCAACTCCCTTTTTCTTTAAAGCATTGAGGGGTTCAGCAATTACTTAAAAATTAGGGACGAATCTATGATACCACCCTGATAACCCCAAAAATCTCTGTACTGCTTTTACATTGGCGGGTACAGGAAACCTCTGTATAGCACTGGTTTTATTCAGATCAGCTTAAATTCCGGTCTCAGAAACCACATGGCCCAAGAGTTTAAGATGTGATCTGAAAAATTGACATTTCGACATTTTAAGAGTTAACCCAGCCACTCTTAACCCTTTGAGCAGTAAGAACGTACCAGAATGTTCTCAGTGAGCTGTGCCTCAGAGAGTATTGATGTACCGGTATGTTCTACAATAGAAAGGTAATACAACGCATATGAAACTATATAAAACTAGTTACTAGTTACTAAAACTAAGGTTTTTTAATAATTTGACAACCATACGTTACTGTAATTATACTGTAGTTCATTTAATGTGGTCTCTGTCTCATTATTTTGGACACTTTCAGTTTTTTAGACTAACAAAACAAATAAACAACAGTAAAAAATTTGAGTTGGATAAAAACCTGCATACTGTTCTACAATAGAAATGTAATACGGCGCATATGAAACTATATAAAAGTAGCTAAAACTATATTTTCTAATAATTTCACAATCATATGTTACTGTAATTAATTTAATTTGGTCTCTGTCTCGTTATTATGGACACTTTCAGTGTTTTAGACTAACTAAACAACTAACAACAGTCGAGTCAGATAAAAACCTGCATACCGCTACAAGCTTCATATCGTACTGGTCTGATTTGTAATTTGCGATTAGCGGTCACAGTGTTATTTACTTTATTATAAAGTAAACTATGTGTTAGTGAGTTTTCTGTAAAAACATTGGAGGATTTACTCTAGTAATACTGTATTCAGTGCAGTGAGTTCAAACTAATTTTTGAAAGGAAAACAAATAAAACCAGGAGTACAGAACAAAAAGGTGCCTTCTGGCGTTTTATTTGGGCTTTTAAGCAAACATGCAATAACAGAGGAATAAAACAAAATATCCTCCTCACGGATGTACACTCACCTAAAGGATTATTAGGAACACCTGTTCAATTTCTCATTAATGCAATTATCTAACCAACCAATCACATGGCAGTTGCTTCAATGCATTTAGGGGTGTGGTCCTGGTAAAGACAATATCCTGAACTCCAAACTGAATGTCTGAATGGGAAAGAAAGGTGATTTAAGCAATTTTGAGCGTGGCATGGTTGTTGGTGCCAGACGGGCCGGTCTGAGTATTTCACAATCTGCTCAGTTACTGGGATTTTCACGCACAACCAGGGTTTACAAAGAATGGTGTGAAAAGGGAAAAACATCCAGTATGCGGCAGTCCTGTGGGCGAAAATGCCTTGTTGATGCTAGAGGTCAGAGGAGAATGGGCCGACTGATTCAAGCTGATAGAAGAGCAACTTTGACTGAAATAACCACTCGTTACAACCGAGGTATGCAGCAAAGCATTTGTGAAGCCACAACACGTACAACCTTGAGGCGGATGGGCTACAACAGCAGAAGACCCCACCGGGTACCACTCATCTCCACTACAAATAGGAAAAAGAGGCTACAATTTGCACAAGCTCACCAAAATTGGACAGTTGAAGACTGGAAAAATTGAAAAAACTGGCCCCCACAGTCACCAGATCTCAACCCAATAGAGCATCTTTGGGATGTGGTGGAACGGGAGCTTCGTGCCCTGGATGTGCATCCCACAAATCTCCATCAACTGCAAGATGCTATCCTATCAATATGGGCCAACATTTCTAAAGAATGCTTTCAGCACCTTGTTGAATCAATGCCACGTAGAATTAAGGCAGTTCTGAAGGTGAAAGGGGGTCAAACACAGTATTAGTATGGTGTTCCTAATAATCCTTTAGGTGAGTGTATATGCTCAAAAATACAACAAAAACTAAAAGACTGCTAGTCACGGCACTTCTTGGTTGCAATGTGCAGCGATTGCATTTCGTACTGCTAGATAAATATCTAAATAAGGAAATCATTTTCATCTAAAAACATCTAAAAGCAAACATAATTTCTCAAAATTCTATACTGTAATTATGTTAGAAATGTAAATAATCATTATTTAACTGTAATAAAAAATTATTTCCCCCCAGTATTCCATATTATATGTTATTTAATATACGATGTTGATTCAGATATTTAAAGTTATATACATCTATTTTCCCAGTTTCCTTCTGGGATGAACAGAGATGCTTGTAAGCTGCAGGAATCAAATTCAAAAACAGTCACTGCAGAGCTTTTTAGAACTTACTGCTCAAAGGGTTAACTTCTGTAACACAGCCTGCAAATCTTGCATGTGCTGAGACGCTGAAGGAGAGCAAATGATGATGTGGGATCAGAACTATGGGTGAAGCCCAAGGAGTTCCTGAACAATCAGCTGCTTGAGGGACAATAACCGATATGGATGTTGCTTTAAATAAATGGCATTTCCTGCTTCAATATGATGTTGAATAAGAGCAGTACATCCAGCCACTGAGGTGCAAATATCAGAAAAATTCTCAAGCAGCATCCGTAACTTGCACTCCTCAGTACAGGTCAAACCAGCTAGCATCAACATGTACGTTTCCTGGATGGAAAGGATGTGTAGCACCTTCCAGATGATAACACAATGATCTTAAAGGGAGTGCTTAAAGGGAGTGCTCCTAATCTCAGCTCGTTACCTGTATAAAAGACACCTGTCCACAGAAGCAATCAATCAATCAGATTCCAAACTCTCCACCATGGCCAAGACCAAAGAGCTGTCCAAGGATGTCAGGGACAAGATTGTAGACCTACACAAGGCTGGAATGGGCTACAAGACCATCGCCAAGCAGCTTGGTGAGAAGGTGACAACAGTCGGTGCGATTATTCGCAAATGGAAGAAACACAAAATAACTGTCAGTCTCCCTCGGTCTGGGGCTCCATGCAAGATCTCACCTCGTGGAGTTTCAATGATCATGAGAACGGTGAGGAATCAGCCCAGAACTACACGGGAGGATCTTGTTAATGATCTCAAGGCAGCTGGGACCATAGTCACCAAGAAAACAATTGGTAACACACTACACCGTGAAGGACTGAAATCCTGCAGCGCCCGCAAGGTCCCCCTGCTCAAGAAAGCACATGTACAGGCCCATCTGAAGTTTGCCAATGAACATCTGAATGATTCAGAGGAGAACTGGGTGAAAGTGTTGTGGTCAGATGAGACCAAAATCAAGCTCTTTGGCATCAACTCAACTCGCCGTGTTTGGAGGAGGAGGAATGCTGCCTATGACCCCAAGAACACCATCCCCACCGTCAAACATGGAGGTGGAAACATTATGCTTTGGGGGTGTTTTTCTGCTAAGGGGACAGGATAACTGCACCGCATCAAAGGGACGATGGACGGGACCATGTACCGTCAAATCTTGGGTGAGAACCTCCTTCCCTCAGCAAGGGCATTGAAAATGGGTCATGGATGGGTATTCCAGCATGACAATGACCCAGAACACACAGCCAAGGCAACAAAAGAGTGGCTCAAGAAGAAGCACATTAAGGTCCTGGAGTGGCCTAGCCAGTCTCCAGACCTTAATCCCATAGAAAATCTGTGGAGGGAGCTGAAGGTTCGAGTTGCCAAACATCAGCCTCGAAACCTTAATGACTTGGAGAGGATCTGCAAAGAGGAGTGGGACAAAATCCCTCCTGAGATGTGTGCAAACCTGGTGGCCAACTACAAGAAATGTCTGACCTCTGTGATTGCCAACAAGGGTTTTGCCACCAAGTACTAAGTCGAAGGGGTCAAATACTTATTTCCCTCATTAACATGCAAATCAGTTTATAACTTTTTTGAAATGCTTTTTTCTGGATTTTTTTGTTGTTATTCTGTCTCTCACTGTTAAAATACACCTACCATTAAAATTATAGACTGATCATTTCTTTGTCAGTGGGCAAACAGGGGATCAAATACTTTTTTCCCTCACTGTATGTAGTTGTGTGACCACTACAGGGAGGTGGTGGTTCACTGTCCTGGTCAGAGCTCTGAACCAGGCACTCTAGAAGATTGGATAACAGCTCTGTGGCAGTTGCCTTCTGACCTGGAACTGGAAGGTGGCCATCTATAAAAGGCCAGTGGTTGGGGTAGCACAGGGGGGAAGGAAGTGTGTAGTTGAAATAGTGGTTGGAGGAGTGTTTAGTAGTAAAATAGTTCAAGAAGGTTTTGTTTTATTTGAGTTTGAAAGTTCAGAGTTTAGCTTTATTTTGTTTGAGGTTACTGAGTTTGGGGAAAAGTGGCTGCCCAAGCTACCACTACGGTCATCTTGTCACAGTTGCCAGTGTTGGTAGCACAAACTCAAACATTTCGGGCCAGTGTACCATGTAGGCCTGCTATACAGATTTGTTTTTTCACTTATGTTCTTGTTAGTATTAAAAATGATTTGGATTGAATATTTACCCTTTTGTTTTTTGCTCACTGCACTTATATTGTACAATATGGATAATTGGTGAAGCACTGTTCGAATCAATTTTCATTTGTTATGCAATGTAGGTCGGACATTTTCAATGACATTTCGTTCTTTTCCATATTTCTGCCTTTTTTTCTTTTTTTTTTTTTTTTACATAACAGTGTTCTTGATATTGATGTCAAGAACCTGGCTTCAAAGAATACTGAGTAACACAAGGAATGAATATGGCTGTAATCATTCCTTTTTAAATGTTTCTTTTTAATATACTGCCAATTAAATATATATTGTACTTGGTGAATGCAGCAGAAACACTTTAAACTGTGTTTGATTAATCTGAAAGAAAGATGATTGAGTAGTTGAGCAGAAGCATTTATTGTTCCTTGAGATGGGTAATTGGCAGGAAGATTACTTTTCAGATACAAATATACCAATACTTTCTAAATGAATCAGAATGTTTTTTTTTTTTAAATTTATTGACTGGAGAGCTGTGATTCTCTCATAATACATTGTCAACTGAAAGTTTTTTCTTTTAACTTAGTATGTCACGATTGTGTCAGTTTAAAAAAACATCCTATTTGACAATGCCAGGTAAAACAATTGAAAACAAAACTATCCTATACAAAACCAAACAAAAATATGTTTTTAAAGGATTACATACATAGAGGAAAGTGTTGCACAAAATATTAACCATAAATCTAATTCCTTTTTCATTTAACATCATAGGGGAAATGCAACTGATATTTGCATAGCTATTTCCTGATTTCTGCAGTATTTTACTGTTTGTCCTTTTACATAAACCATCAGTATCAGACTCACCTGTTATTTTCCTATTTCATACAACCAATAATGAACAGAACTGTTTATTCAGCTGACATAGTGTTGCAAATTCTGTGGCAACCTGGGAGATATGAACTGAACAGAAACCATTACAGTTAATAGGTAAAACATAGAGCAAAGTTCAACTGCATTCTTATTTGTATAACCTTCTGAATTTAATAACAGCTTAATGAGGCTTTGTGCATTGCAATAAATGTACTATTACTGTCACAACTGACTGTAAATGTTACAAGGTGGGGAAATCACAGTAACAATAATAAAAGCAAGTTTGATAAGATAATACCTTCATCACCTCCTTATCCCAGTAGAATAAAGATGGTGATGAGACATTATAATTCTCCTGAAAAGTGGAGAGAAAATAGCAAACTACAGTAGTACCAAATACACATCCACAAGTCACATTTCATTTTTACTAATGAACTTAAGTGTGGTAAGCTCTTAAATTCATAGAAAGCTAGTGTGGATATGATAACATTTTAGTTAACGTAGGAAAAATGCAATGGCCAAACACCAAACATAGCGCATAACAATTCTACAATGCCAGGCAGCAGGGGAATGGTCATTGTATTTGTGAAATAAGAAACTCATTTCAAGTACATCCTCAAGGTAACATAACAAAGCTGTGAATCCCTTAATAAGGCCAGTATACTGTATGCTTTGAGGTTAATGGCTTGACCTCCTCCACCTAATAAACATGCATTGACAATTCTACTGTTGCTCGGAGAGGCAACAGAATTCTGTGACAGAAATTACACACAACGATTTTGTATTCTGGAGTTAATAATACATCCTGTTTATGTGGAGGATCCCCAGCACATCGCTATTGAGTTTCAGACAGTAATGATAAGAATGACAGCTAGGATCAATAGGTCCACATATATTCGCTTTCAGGATTTCCACGAAAAAGTTTTGTGAGCTGATGCACAGAACATTAGTGTAGACTATCATGGAATAACCCACCTACGTAGCTTATTATTCAGGACATAGTAGCAGTTAAAGGAACAAGCCAAGATTTTACTGATGGACGAGCCGTCAGGTTTCAACTCTCTCCCTAATTCAAAAGTCAGATTCATCCTTAGCTAGCATTTAATAACTTAAAAAATAATATTTGGGAAATGGGTGATTGTCTTGAATAACCACAAGCTATAGTTTAGGTACTAGCTGAGTCTCATCCAGCTATTTTAACTTTTTTAAACAAAACAGTTTTTCCTTTCTTGCACTTTAAAAACAAATAAAGGACCAACAGATGCCATATGCATAGTAGGGTTCATAGTGTATAATGTATAATGACTCGGTTGCTGGAATGTCAATCCTCAGAAATCATAAAAGCTCACAAATCCCAGGCAGCTGCAGGAGAGTTTTTGGTTTAACAGGTTTGGGTGGTGCTGTTCAGGAAGACAACTGAAACGGCAATAAAACCCCAGAGTATGACCAAATACAATAAATATAACACACACACACACACACACACACACACAAAATAAAATGGTAAAAACATATACCTTAAATAATACATACCTTTAATAGTTTTAAAATTGATAGTCCTACAAGGAGATAGATAAACTTGTGTTTTTTAGTTTTAGTTTAGTTTTTAACTGTAACTTCAGAAGTCACATCACATTTTATAACTATATCCAAAGTCAAATTCTAAAAATCAATCTGTGGATGTATAACATCAAACTGAACAAACAATTACCAGTGTAAATGATATAAATGTCTATACTTTGAACGCAATAACTGTTTGCATTCTATTTTAATTATGCATGCCTATAATTACCATAGTATTAACTCTAGCTACATATTTGTATGCATTGAGTTTTGAAGAAAATTGCTGCATGTGTGTTTTTCTTCCTATGTTTCTCTTCTAGTTTGCAGATTACATTAAATGTAAGTCAACCAAACCCCTAAGGGTTTCATTATTACTTTTTCAAGTTACTCATTTGTACATTACTAAAGTAATAACCATTTAAGTTAGATTAGCATATGGGAGTTATATAGCTTAAAAGGCTGTAATCAAGTCTAAATGAAGTGATAAAAAATTAAAACTATGAGCAGTTTATATATCTGGGTTGGTTACGGCTGCCTGATCAACAAACTGTAACAAAGCAATCACACTGTAAAATAAGAATAATTAATAATAATACGGTTCATTATTAAATCATTAGACTTTTTACATTAAATATGATTTCATTTAATTTACTTTTGTGGTATTCATTGTAAAAGCAACATCACATTGATGCTTACAATGTAGATATGTGCTTTTTCATACTTATTAGCATCGTTTTTTACGGGATCTGGACAGAGCAGTGTTTTAATTGTCATTTAAATTGAGTGCCTGATCTCCTTGTTTTGCACTTGTGTTGTTGACTCGTTCTCCCCAGCAGGCAGACATGGACCCGCGGACGAAACGACCGAGCGCTGCCAAGTACTGGTTAATTACTTTATTTAAGTGTGTTTTTACTGCACCTGCAGTGAGGGAAAAAAGTATTTGATCCCCTGCTGATTTTGTACGTTTGCCCACTGACAAAGAAATGATCAGTCTATAATTTTAATGGTAGGTGTATTTTAACAGTGACAGACAGAATAACAGCAAAAAAAAAATCCAGAAAAACGCATTTCAAAAAAGTTATAAATTGATTTGCATGTTAATGAGGGAAATAAGTATTTTATCCCCTATCAATCAGCAAGATTTCTGGCTCCCAGGTGTCTTTTATACAGGTAACGAGCTGAGATTAAAGGGAGTGCTCCTAATCTCAGCTCGTTACCTGTATAAAAGACACCTGTCCACAGAAGCAATCAATCAATCAATCAATCAATCAATCAATCAATCAATCAATCAGATTCCAAACTCTCCACCATGGCCAAGACCAAAGAGCTGTCCAAGGATGTCAGGGACAAGATTGTAGACCTACACAATGCTGGAATGGGCTACAAGACCATCGCCAAGCAGTTTGGTGAGAAGGTCATAACAGCTGGTGCGATTATTCACAAATGGAAGAAACACAAATTAACTTTCAGTCTCCCTCGGTCTGGGGCTCCATGCAAGATCTCACCTCGTGGAGTTTCAATGATCATGAGAACGGTGAGGAATCAGCCCAGAACTACACGGGAGGATCTTGTTAATGATCTCAAGGCAGCTGGGACCATAGTCACCAAGAAAACAATTGGTAACACACTACACCGTGAAGGACTGAAATCCTGCAGCGCCCACAAGGTCCCCCTGCTCAAGAAAGCACATGTACAGGCCCGTCTGAAGTTTGCCAGTGAACATCTGAATGATTCAGAGGAGAACTGGGTGAAAGTGTTGTGGTCAGATGAGACCAAATTAGAGCTCTTTGGCATCAGCTCAACTTGCCGTGTTTGGAGTAGGAGGAATGACCCCAAGAACACCATCCCCACCGTCAAACATGGAGGTGGAAACAGGATCTGCAAAGAGGAGTGGGACAAAATCCCTCCTGAGATGTGTGCAAACCTGGTGGCCAACTACAAGAAACGTCTGACCTCTGTGATTGCCAACAAGGGTTTTGCCACCAAGTACTAAGTCGAAGGGGTCAAATACTTATTTCACTCATTAACATGCAAATCAATGTATAACTTTTTTGAAATGTGTTTTTCTGGATTTTTTTGTTGTTATTCTGTCTCTCACTACTACCATTAAAATTATAGACTGATCATTTCTTTGTCAGTGGGCAAACGTACAAAATCACTCCCTCACTGTATATTCATAAGGGCTGCTACTGTTTGTTAGTTACTGTCTTACTTAGCGCAGTTTGAACTATACACCGATCAGCCATAACATTATGACCACTGACAGGTGCAGTGAATAACACTGATAATCTCGTTATCATGGCACCTGTCAGTGGGTGGGATATATTAGGCAGCAAGTGAACATTCTGTCCTCAAATTTGATGTGTTAGAATCAGGAAAAATGGGCAAGTGTAAGGATCTGAGTGACTTTGACAAGGGCCAAATTGTGATGGCTAGACGACTGGGTCAGAGCATCTCCAAAACTGCAGCTCTTGTGGGGTGTTCCCGGTCTGCAGTGGTCAGTACCTATCAAAAGTGGTCAAAGGAAGGAAAAGCGGTGAACCGGCAACAGGGTCATAGGCGGCCATGGCTCATTGATGCACGTGGGGAGCGAAGGCTGGGCCGTGTGGTCCAATTCAACAGATGAGCTACTGTAGCTCAAATTGCTGAAAATGTTCATGCTGGTTCTGATAGAAAAGTGTCAGAACACACGGTGCATCGCAGTTTGTTATGTATGGGGCTGCGTAGCCGCAGACCAGTCAGGGTGCCCATGCTGACCCCTGTCCTACAATGACAGTGCCTACAATGGGCATGTGAGCATCAGAACTGGACCACGGAGCAATGGAAGAAGGTGGACTGGTCTGATGAATCATGAGTTCAAGGTGTTGACTTGGCCTCCAAATTCTCCAGATCTCAATCCAATCGAGCATCTGTGGGATGTGCTGGACAAACAAGTCCGATCCATGGAGGCCCACCTCGCAACCTACAGGACTTAAAGGATCTGCTGCTAACGTCTTGGTGCCAATTAGTGTTATAGTAATAGTAATAATAATAATAGTTTAAAACTAGCCAGTGTTATTTTAAATCAGGTAATCCAAGACTAGAGCTAATTTAGGTCTGTGAAACCAGCCAATATACCCCATATATACAGAGAAATGTCCTGCAACATTAGGGGCTAGTTTTAGTGCAGATCTCTTTTGAATTTCAGTTTTATAGGTGGCAGCAGAAATATCATGGTAGGATTTAAAGGATTTTTGGTTGGTCTGTTTTTGTCTATGCCCAAAGCCATAATCTAAATATCAAAGTATCAATACAAATCATGATATTCAGGTAATTCCTGACACTCGATTTTATTAAGCCAGTGTCTATAGGCGATAATGAATTATGTTATGAACAGGTGCATTTTCTATTTTATTTTTTAATTATGTTCATGAAGGTTTAACTCCAGCTATGAGACACAAGAACACGCTATTAAAGCCAGGTGACCTGTAGAGCTGAAAATTGATTTTTTTATCACCTAGTAATAAACCCTGTCTTCTGGAAACATGGAGTCTTCTGTAATGATTTGAAAAACAGTTTGTGAAAATTGATGCATTTCTGTTTGACCTTTTATAATATAATGTTATCATCGGAGACAATCATGTCAGTTTTTCAATAATGGATTTTTAGTAATACACACACACAGATACCTGACAGGTTTTCTTAAATATTTGCCTTAAAACGACATAATGTCAGGATTACAACATATATAGCCAGAAATGTACAATATACGTGATTTTACCAGTCTAATAACATCTTTAAAATACCCAGAGGAATAAAACTAAAACATCCCTTGGTAACAAAAAATAAATAAAAATACAAGATGGCAAACACAAGATGGAATATTAAAAAAGAAACACTAAAATTACAATTAAACCCTAGTTTACACAGCAGAACAGGACAGTACCACTCATGATAGTGTGTTAAACTCACTAAGACCATAGAGAACAAAGAAAGAAGATAAGTATCCTATACAAACTGACTTACCACAGATCACACACATATGGTACTATGTCTTTCAATAGATGTAAGTCTAGGGGAAGCTACAACACTTTCATTTCTCTCTTGTCCAATATGCCTCCTAAATCTGCTTAGCTTCCATACATTTCTTATCTGCTATCATAAATTTTCATGTTCACTTAACAATAACAAGGAATTGGGACTGTGAGAGCAGCATAAACCATTAGGCAAACTCCTCATTAAGTCCTATTTATTAATGGGAAAGAGAACATACCCATCAAAACAAATTTGGTCCCAACAAGAAATTTTCAAAGATGAAACGCCATATGCACAATCTCCATTTAATTGGATACATATGAAAATAAGTCCTTCATAATCATTAATAATAATGATTATTTCTTGTTCTTTATTTTTTCTCAGATACACACAGTAGTCTTGAGAAACAGAAAATAATAACTGAAAACCTTAAAATAATTAATTAAGAAAAATAGATTTGTTTCTTGTTCTCTATATAGGCCTAGGACCCAGACCAATGCTGATTATGTCCCTGCAAAAACTGTGAGGAGCATTGATTCTCAATCTCATGTTCCCCTTTAATCCCCAGAAATTAGTTTGTAAGGCATATTGATTTTTTAATTGCTATTGACTGTTAATTATAAATATAATGATGTTATGTTTTCTAGGAAAATGTATTTTTGGTAAAAGTCAGATCAAGAGTTTTTTCAATCACTTTTTTTTCTTTAAACAAAACTGAGAAACACTATACACCATTGTACTACATCAGTAGATTACCCACACCCTTGTAAGCCCTAACAACAGTCTGAACACCTACACTAGTTAACTGTAAAATGTGGAGATAGGGCCATACAAATCTTCAGACATCTCTGTGAACTCATTCGAAACAAAACTCTAACCTTAATGGAAGTATATTTAATATTCAGTTGTGGGCCGACACCTGGCAGATGAAATTCAATGTGGACAAGTGCAAGGTATTACATGCAGGTAACAAAAATGTCCACTATAATTACACTATGGGAGGGATAGAACTAGATGAAGTATCGCATGAGAAAGATCTAGGAGTCTATGTGGACTCCTCACTTTCTCCATCCAAACAATGTGGGGAAGCAATAAAAATGGCAAACAGGATGTTAGGGTATATTGTCAAAAGTGTAGAATTGAGAACAGGGGCAGTAATGTTCAGACTGTACAATGCACTAGTTAGAGCTCATCTGGATACTGTGTGCAGTTCTGGGCTCCACACTTCAAGAAAGATATCGCTGCTCTAGAGGCAGTTCAGAGATGAGCAACCAGACTTATTCCAGGTCTGAAGGGAATGTCCTACTGAGAGACTGAGGGACCTGAACCTTTTCACCCTGGATCAGAGGAGACTATGTGGGGACTTGATTCAAGTCTTCAAAATCATGTAAGGCATCGACCACATCAAACCTGAGCTGCTATTCCAGATCAGCAGGGACACACACACCCAGGGACACATGGAAATTGGGCTTCAAGGCATTCAAGACAGAAAACAGGAGACACTTCTTCACACAGAGAGTTGTCACAATCTGGAACAAACTCTCCAGCAATGTGGTTGCAGCTGAAAATTTGGGAACATTTAAAAATAGGATCACTTGGATCACTTAGATATTAATGGACACCAAACGAGCACGATGGGTCGAATGGCCTCCTCTCATTTGTAAACTTTCTTATGTTTTTATGAAAATGTAATTCAAACAAGCATGTTTATATGTTTATATACACTCACCTAAAGGATTATTAGGAACACCATACTAATACTGTGTTTGACCCCCTTTCACCTTCAGAACTGCCTTAATTCTACGTGGCATTGATTCAACAAGGTGCTGAAAGCATTCTTTAGAAATGTTGGCCCATATTGATAGGATAGCATCTTGCAGTTGATGGAGATTTGTGGGATGCACATCCAGGGCACGAAGCTCCCATTCCACCACATCCCAAAGATGCTCTATTGGGTTGAGATCTGGTGACTGTGGGGGCCAGTTTAGTACAGTGAACTCATTGTCATGTTTAAGAAACCAATTTGAAATGATTCGACCTTTGTGACATAGTGCATTATCCTGCTGGAAGTAGCCATCAGAGGATGGGTACATGGTGGTCATAAAGGGATGGACATGGTCAGAAACAATGCTCAGGTAGGCCGTGGCATTTAAACGATGCCCAATTGGCACTAAGGGGCCTAAAGTGTGCCAAGAAAACATCCCCCACACCATTACACCACCACCACCAGCCTGCACAGTGGTAACAAGGCATGATGGATCCATGTTCTCATTCTGTTTACGCCAAATTCTGACTCTACCATCTGAATGTCTCAACAGAAATCGAGACTCATCAGACCAGGCAACATTTTTCCAGTCTTCAACTGTCCAATTTTGGTGAGCTTGTGCAAATTGTAGCCTCTTTTTCCTATTTTTAGTGGAGATGAGTGGTACCCGGTGGGGTCTTCTGCTGTTGTAGCCCATCCGCCTCAAGGTTGTACGTGTTGTGGCTTCACAAATGCTTTGCTGCATACCTCGGTTGTAACGAGTGGTTATTTCAGTCAAAGTTGCTCTTCTATCAGCTTGAATCAGTCGGCCCATTCTCCTCTGACCTCTAGCATCAACAAGGCATTTTCGCCCACAGGACTGCCGCATACTGGATGTTTTTCCCTTTTCACACCATTCTTTGTAAACCCTAGAAATGGTTGTGCGTGAAAATCCCAGTAACTGAGCAGATTGTGAAATACTCAGACCGGCCCGTCTGGCACCAACAACCATGCCACGCTCAAAATTGCTTAAATCACCTTTCTTTCCCATTCAGACATTCAGTTTGGAGTTCAGGAGATTGTCTTGACCAGGACCACACCCCTAAATGCATTGAAGCAACTGCCATGTGATTGGTTGGTTAGATAATTGCATTAATGAGAAATTGAACAGGTGTTCCTAATAATCCTTTAGGTGAGTGTATATATATATATATATTTACTTATATGTGAGAAATGATCACTCACTAAGAGCGATTCCTCTGAATACACTTAGTGGGAAAGCAATAAGTTGTAGGAGCTCGCATGGCAACCTTGCAGTAAATATTTAATCAGTTAATATGAAAGAGACATGTCAATGTCTGTACAAAAGTATTTTTATATATAAACACACACACACACACTTTGCAAGGTCAGTTTATTAATCTGTAAAAGATAAATGCATGTGAACCTTTCCTTTTTCCGATTCTGACCCACTCATCCACTTGTGTCTCTTCCTGTCTCTCTGCTATCTCCTCTTGGATGCACTCAAATCATCTCAAGTTTAATGTTTCCAAATCTGATCTCCTCTTCATTCTCTCTTCCTCTTCACCTTGATCTCTCCATTTAAATTTCACTGGAATCTATCACTCTCTCCCCCTCTTCTTCAGCTAAGAGTCTTGGAGTCACCCTTAGTCCCGCTCTCTCCCACTCTCTGCACATCTCCACTCTGACACGCACCTGCCGATTCTTCCTGACCAACATATGCAGAATCCATCCCTTCCTCACCAACTTCTTGACTCAGCTACTCGTCCAGACCCTGGTTCTCTCCATCCTAGCTGGCCTGCTTACAACTGATACCTGCCTGCTCCTGTTTACCCAGAACTTGACTACTTATCTTATGTTCTCTCCGCCCTGATTTCCAGGAATCCACTACTCTGCTCCCTTCACTCGCTCCAGACCTCGGCTCTCATTCAGTTCAAGACATTGTCTCGACCAGACTGTACCTAACAACCTACAGACTCTCATCTCTTCTTACACTCCCTCCAGAGTCCTCCTGCACTAGAATACTCACTTTACTCAATTTTAAAGTGGTGGAATGACCACACAGTCCATGACCACCTACCGGCGATTACTCAAGACACATCTTCCCACTTCCCAGCGCACACAACGTTGCAATGTTGAAATGTTGTGGTGACGTAAATGACTTGCTACAACATTGTGGCAACATTGTGTGTTAGCAGGGTTTACAGCAGCTCATTCTTCTGGGTTGTTCAGCACTCTTGCTATTATACAATTTTTGTAACTATGCTTCCTTATGCACCTGTCTACTTATTGTTAGTACTTCTATTGTTTTAGTGCGACTTCTCCTATGTCTCCCTCCTAGGACTTAACTGTTGTAGTCTGCACTTGTTACCTCATTGTACTAGAATGTATGCTTGTTGTATTTGGTATTGATTGTACTACTGCACTTTTGTAATTCTTTAAGATGCTTATTGTGTAAACTGTAAGTCACCCTGGATAAGAGCACCTGCTAATAAATGTATAATAATAATTAATAATAATAATAATAATAATAATAATAATAATAATAATAATAATTAATAATCCAAACTGCTGACAGGTGTATTTAATAAACTAGGGACCTTATATTTGCACAAAACCAAAATAAGGGATGGTACACACACTACAGCTTGGTATACTTTGATACTTCAGTCTATAATGTTACAATACTTTTTTCAGGACTAGCATATTTATGTTACATTCACTTAAACAAGCCTTACATGTATTTTACAATTAACTTCATGATCCTTGAGAATACCAGGCAGATGATCCTTATTCCATGTCAAAGGATCTACATATTGTATTCTCCTGCTATTTTTACAACAATGTTGTCAGGAGGAGTAGCACCTCAGCATAAGTTTGTTGGGTAGCATTTAGCCAAAATACCCATTCAGATCAAAGATACTGTGATTTAATATACCCAGCCAGTTTTGCATTTAATTAGTGCAAATGTATGCACAAGTGTTGTTGCAATATCCAGCTGTAGTTAATGTCTATTGATCTGTTTTCTACCCTCAACTGTATTTACTGAAGACAGCTACAAGCCTGAGGGTTACACTGCAGTTTAATTCTGCAGCCATTCATGAAGACCACTATGTCAATATATTTTTAGAAGCAGCTAAAGTAATCTCTATCTTTAGATGCATTTCTATCCATATTTTGACAGTACCCTTCTTTGAAATTCATCAATGCATTTATAAAGCAAACATTTGGTGTGGTATTTGAAAATAAGCTGAATACCTTATCAAAACCACTAAGAATTATTTTGGTCAGAAAAAAAAGAAAAGAAAATGAACAACAATATTAAATAAAATTGAACAACAAACTCAATGAACCGAGTAGCACAGCTAGTGGTTATTGTATTTATTTTTCCCTTCAAAATAACATGAAGGGTGGCATCACCTCGGTGAAATAACCGAGGCTTTCATACATAATAAAACTGATAATAGGCTTGCTATCTTTACTGAGAAATAGAATTTAAAGACAAGGTGCGGCTTAACTATTTGTCTTATTTTACTTGAGAACCTCAAACTTTGCTTTTTGGATTTAGACATACATTTCATACAGAAAAAATTAAGAGACCACTGCAAAATGATCAGTTTCTCTGGTTTTACTATGTATAGGTATGTGTTTGGGTAAAATGAACATTTTTGTTTTATTCTATAAACTACTGACAACATTTCTCCCAAATTCTAAATAAAACTATGAATGGAATGGAATGGCTGCCATACAGTACATGTACAGATGCTGATTTAAGAAAAAATTGCAGTGGTCTCTTAATTTTTTCCAGAGCTGTATCTCTGTATTTGCTTACAAGAATGTGCACTGTAAAAAATTGTACGTTGACATAACTTTTCAGTAAAATGCTGCCTTGTTTTTGTAAGTTATATCAACTTTTGGCTGTAAAGTTCTGTTAACTTGCCACTTTAAGTTATTTGAACAAGCTTTAAGAAGTTCACATTAAACAAAGAATACATTGACACTAATTACAAAAATAAGTTGAGACAAAGCACAAGAATACATTGACACTAATTACAAAAATGAGTTGAGACTAATCAGAGAAGTGTTGAAACTAATCACAAAAAAGTTGAGTTAACTTACCTTTAAGCTCTGACCCCCAAGAATCACTTTCATTCTACACTATATTGCACATTTAATAAACTTCCTTTTTTAATTAAAATTACCAATGCAAATTTGTGGAACTACCATTAAGTCATGCAAACTTTAATTTAAATTATGCAAAGTTCGAAGCTAAGGTAAGCACAGCTAGGTAAACCTTATATTTTTCCAATTTGCTTTGTTACTGGCTTTGTGGATAAAGTTATTATTTCAACAGTAGTTCACATACAATTAAAAAAATCTACACATAAGGTACAACCACAAGTGTTATTGTCAATATTAACTCAACAAAGGGAAAACAACTATTCTTAAAAGGTTTAATATTCCATTCAAGATAAAATCAATTTACTGCAAAACAAACAAATAACAATAGATCCAAAAGAAAAGGTTAACACAAAATTAGAGTTGTCTTAAGGTTTGATGCTTAATCTTAAAATTCAAAGTTTTTTAGTTTTTTTTTATTTAAAGAAAAAGTAAAATATAATCACCATAGACACCTTTATCCAACAAAGGAAATTATTTGACTACTTGAGTAGTAATTGTACAAACAGTAAAACATACACTACATATCTTACACTGTATTATCCCGACTGTCTTGATACAGACACAGTACCCGGAACCATAATGAAACGATTTCCCACAGCACTACACTTCGGCAAACCAGATTAACTTAAAATATTCGTTAAATCCAACGTTTAATTAAACAAATCAAAGCCCACATTGTAATTATAAGCAGAATATACAGAGGTCCTCCAGGATAAAACAAAATATGTATAAAACAAAACCTCCACAAAAACAGGATTGCATAGCATCTTTCAAACTTACAGAGGCACCAAAGTTTGTACAGACATTTGTTTTCTACAGAAGAAGTCTGTTTTTAAGACTCTGAACGTTTGCGGAGCACTGTTCTCCCAATTGCATAAAAAACTTCTGAATTACTTCAAAGGTGTATTTCAAAGGCCTAGGGTAGTCAATGTTAAGTGCATACAGAAAGCCAGACAGCACAGCAACAGCATTTGGAAGGTCATGCAGATCTGTCATCACCATTTTTTCTTCAAGGATCACGGCAATATTACTGATTTGCGGTGTTTGGGATGTGGTGACATCATTTTCAACAAATGTTAAGATGCCAATGTTCACTCCTTGTGTATACTCCTCTTCTGCATCAGTTACCTTATTCAAAAATTACACTGGATGTTCTTTTTACTACAAGCTCTGAACATCCAATTGAGCACAGTTTCTGCCGGTAGTTTCCCATTTTGAACTTCAAGCTCAATTTCCAACCATACCACCCAGTTATAGAACCAGGCTCTCTGAGACATGGATGTTTTTCTATCAGGGCTGCAGTGACTGATTCAATTTCTAAATTGTTGGGATAGGCCTTATAGGAATACATTGCTTCAGCAACCTTATCAAGAACTTCAGTTTTCATTTCTGAAACCTTTAGAAGAGTTCTCTCTGTCTCATAAGCCTCATTTCCTTTGCTAAGCCTGTATTCCACGTCATAGGAGAAGCTTGGTATAGTGAATGTTGCTGGCCAATGTGTTGTACGCTTCATCACCATCTGTGAGGGTGAGGGTGAGAGGTCTAATGACTGGGTGGAAGACAGAATTTGCTGTGTTCATTGTAACGCCAAACTACTTTAAGAGTAGCCTTTTGAGCTGGTTAATCTGCCATGTCGGTCAGGATCTGCATACTTGGCATTTATCACTGAGCAAAGTTCATCCACAGATCCTGGGAGTTCATCTACAGAAAGTTTCCTGATGTCGTCTTCTGCAATTATTACTCAGAACAGCATTGTAGTTGGGGCAACCTGTGACAGGAGAGGAAAAAAAGTTAACATTTTACATATCACTATTATAATTCAGAAAAGTCACAAATATATATTAACTTAGAATTGAATGCAATAATACTCATATGTATAAAGAAAAGCATAATAATAATAAAAATAAACTGATAGCAGTGTGTGACAACATTTCTATCCAGCTGTAAAACATGTAATAATGGATGGAAAGAAACTCAGTCTCTCAATTCTATTTAATTTGATCTTAAAATGGCATGCACTAAATGTATCATATTGACTGTCATTACCCTTGATGTTTAAATTCAGTTTTACATTTTGAACATAATGGTTGTAGTTTGTTGTATGTTGTGTGTGATGAGAAATTTATAATTTAAAAAAAACTAAATAATATGGACAAATAATATTAAACTTAAAGAAAAGTAAAATTAAAATACAATTTAAAATACATTACAAACAGCATCCATACATTTTAATGCAGCAGGAATCTCTTGGGTGTCACCATCATGTAAGCTGACAATGGATAGTGTTCATTCAGCTCCTGTGGATGTAGAACTAAGAGTTCAGGTAATGGGCTGTAAGTCAGCTCATATGATCTGAAGTGTTCAGTATACCAAGAAGAAACAATGAATGACAGCACATTGGCTACTATCAGGATTTTTACAATTTCACCAAAGCCAAGTAGGCCACCACTTGATCCCACTGATAAAATCATGCCTATTGGTTCCATGCAAACATGCACTTGTAGCTACAGAGACAGTGTTGTGGTGTTCTATGATTGATACTTTACCAACTTGCAGTGGTGGTTTGAAACATTTATGTTTTGCAGCTAAAGTCATAAGGATATTCTTGAAATTCTGTGTGTCATGCACAATTTAAAAAAAAACGGTGTTTCGTTTCAAAGCGCATAGTCCACACATCCACCAAAGGCCCAAAGCAGCGAATTAGATTTGGATAATGCTCAATGAAATGGTGTTTTGGTCAAAACTTTACATCACGAAAGACCTCCATCAGAAGCTGTCTATGATCTGAAATTTTTGTTTCCAAATAAGAGTTTGTTTCTTCACTAAACTTTGAGGACACTACAAGCTCTACAATGTCTTTTAGATCCATTAATACTTCCCATATCTTATCCTGTTCTGGTACATCTGTACCAATTATGAAGTCCATTGCCTCCAACTGTACCTCTTGATGAAAATGTCTGTATCTAATATCTTGTCCAAGACATCAGCCCGATTTAACAGATGATTTAAGAGTTTAAATATAGGAATGTAAACAAATGACTTTTTCTGAGCTCTGTTTAAAACATACTCCACTGGTTCAACTACATTGAAGTTCTTTTTGTAGTATGTATTCCTTCAGTGTTCAGTGGAAAATAGTCCACTGTTAGAAGTTGCAGAGACAAGAGTATCTGTTTTCTGGATCACTTGTATTATCTCTGTAATGACTGACTGGTCAACATTACAGTTGTTCTGCTGTAGAATCCCTTCTATTGTTTTCTGGGTATTAAGTGTAGAAAATGAGTTGCACTTTGGGAGACATGTAGGACAGTTTGCATCTGAAGAAACAATGATCCAAGTTTATGTTCAAGTAACTTTTTGATACTTCCATCTTCATTTTCAACATCTGTCAATGTATTAGTGTCAGTAATGTCAGTTAAATCACTAAATTCAGGCTGTGGTGTTGAATTCTGAGTTTGTGACTGTTCACTAAAATAAGATTGTTCTCGATTTGAAACTATGCCAGTCCTAATATCTTGTAATGTAAAACTGGAATGATTTCTACTCTTGTGTGAGGAAAAACTTGAAATCACATTTGATTTAAAAACACACTGCTTGAAAGGGCAGTTGACTATCTCATGGTTCTTCAAGTGCCTGCCTAAATGGGGAAAAAAACACTTTCCACTACACACTTCTTGGAATTCACACAGTTGACAATTAAAAGTTGTCTGCAGTTCTTGTCCTGTACATTTCACATGGGCCCTGGCCAGTGCACCCCTTGTTTGGAACACAGAGCAAACACAGTCTGGGTATAAGCATGGCAAGGGACAGGTCCTCCCATACATCCCATGATGGAGTCTATAATGCTTAAGAAGAACCACCTGTTTGCCTGTTACGCATTAAGAGAGAAGACCATGCAAATGATTAAGCTGTTTTACACCTAGAGACACAGGAGAGAAAAACAAACAAGAAAACAATTACTTTTAATTGTGCTCCCTCAATTTAGTACTGTATGACAGTTTTCAGGAAAAAAATCAGGTACAAATGTAAAAAAAATATGACTTTTATTATGTTATAGGTTACATGTACAGAAAATAGGACCGTGCAGTAAAAAACGTATAAGTTAATGGAATATGTCTATTATTATTATTATTATTATTATTATTATTATTATTATTATTATTATTATATAGATATTACTATTATTATTGACATTTAGAAGATGTGTTTATATTGATACAATTCTACTGTATATTTTGAATGACCATCAAAATTAATTCAATATTTTAAATCAAGGAAATAGCATACTAGGAAAATAAAAAAGGTTCACAACTGAATCGCATTACTGAATATATACACTCACCTAAAGGATTATTAGGAACACCATACTAATACTGTGTTTGACCCCCTTTCGCCTTCAGAACTGCCTTAATTCTACGTGGCATTGATTCATAAAGGTGCTGAAAGTATTCTTTAGAAATGTTGGCCCATATTGATAGGATAGCATCTTGCAGTTGATGGAGATTTGTGGGAGGCACATCCAGGGCACGAAGCTCCCGTTCCACCACATCCCAAAGATGCTCTATTGGGTTGAGATCTGGTGACTGTGGGGGCCAGTTTAGTACAGTGAACTCACTGTCATGTTCAAGAAACCAATTTGAAATGATTCGACCTTTGTGACATGGTGCATTATCCTGCTGGAAGTAGCCATCAGAGGATGGGTACATGGTGGTCATAAAGGGATGGACATGGTCAGAAACAATGCTCAGGTAGGCCGTGGCATTTAAACGATGCCCAGTTGGCACTAAGGGGCCTAAAGTGTGCCAAGAAAACATCCCCCACACCATTACACCACCACCACCAGCCTGCACAGTGGTAACAAGGCATGATGGATCCATGTTCTCATTCTGTTTACGCCAAATTCTGACTCTACCATCTGAATGTCTCAACAGAAATCGAGACTCATCAGACCAGGCAACATTTTTCCAGTCTTCAACTGTCCAATTTTGGTGAGCTTGTGCAAATTGTAGCCTCTTTTTCCTATTTGTAGTGGAGATGAGTGGTACCCGGTGGGGTCTTCTGCTGTTGTAGCCCATCCGCCTCAAGGTTGTACGTGTTGTGGCTTCACAAATGCTTTGCTGCATACCTCGGTTGTAACGAGTGGTTATTTCAGTCAAAGTTGCTCTTCTATCAGCTTGAATCAGTCGGCCCATTCTCCTCTGACCTCTAGCATCAACAAGGCATTTTCGCCCACAGGACTGCCGCATACTGGATGTTTTTCCCTTTTCACACCATTCTTTGTAAACCCTAGAAATGGTTGTGCGTGAAAATCCCAGTAACTGAGCAGATTGTGAAATACTCAGACCGGCCCGTCTGGCACCAACAACCATGCCACGCTCAAAATTGCTTAAATCACCTTTCTTTCCCATTCAGACATTCAGTTTGGAGTTCAGGAGATTGTCTTGACCAGGACCACACCCCTAAATGCATTGAAGCAACTGCCATGTGATTGGTTGGTTAGATAATTGCATTAATGAGAAATTGAACAGGTGTTCCTAATAATCCTTTAGGTGAGTGTATATATATATATATATATATATATATATATATATATATATATACATTCCTTATACAGGAAAGCAATGCTGAGAAGGTTTAATGATTTAAGGTTTAACGTGCAAAACAATTTAACATTTATGCAAAACATAATGGAGGTAAAGTGAAAAAAACTAACACCATCAATTTTCAACACACCAAGGACAGGATGCCATTAAAAACACCACTTTACTAAATATAAATGAACTTACTATTGTAATTTATCCGAAGAAGTGCAGGCACTCCGGTTCGTGCAAACGTTAAGGCTCCACCTGTTCTTTTTCTTTATTTCTGTGGTCAGAACATTAGAGTCGAGATCAGGTGTCTGTTATTGCCACCCCCTGACACATGATAGATACTCATTGCAATTTACATAGGACACTACTAGCAATTGTGTATTTTGAGTGCATTTAATAACTTGGTTATAAATTGGACTTAAATGAAATGACTAAACAGAAAACTCAAGGGCTTGTTACTACAATGAAGGAATTACACACAAAACACATGCATACAAATCCATAGTACAAATCAAACGGCACCATTTTGTAATCCAAAAATTAAACACACACTAAATAAAATTACAATCTGTATGCTCCGGTTCACAAAACGAAAAAGACGCCTTGAAATCCAATATGATTAACCCTCCTGTTATCCTCAGATTTACTAACATCTTTTATCCTTGGGGTCAATTTGACCCCAGCAATTTAGACCTCCAGAAAATGATTTTTACCCAAGTTTATGTGTCAGGTACTTTATGTTTTGTTGTTGTCTACCTAAATATCCCTTTAAATAAAACATAACCCGTCACCCACCCCCCCTTATACCTCCACAATACCTATACCTAATACCTATAACTATGGAAAAATATGCAAATCACAGTAAAATCTCACTGTATGACCTAAAATTGGAAAGAAAGATCTTTTTGATGTTGTAATGGCTTTATATTATTTCTAAGTAGAGATTTTTGTTATTTATAACATTTGGAAAGAAGAACAGTATCTTTTATCAAGGATAGTAACATGTATTATGTTCGGGGTCAATTTGATGCATAGCTGGACTGTGCATCACATGCTGCCCATATTTACATACCGTATTAGGCCGGTTTGCTTGGTATGTATTGTCTGAAGGGACAGCGTCTACAAAATGCAACCAGACATTCATCCACAGTGATGTGGTGGCCTGGATTGTAAAGAAAGTGTAATCGCTGGACCCACTTGTCCCATACATCCCGTATTGCTGTGAGTTTGTCACGCTCTCATCGGCCCTGCCTTGTTTCTCTGTCATCAAAGCGTATGACATGGGAGAAAACATGGAATGTCTTTAGAGACATGGTGGCTGGAAATATTGCCCTTCCAGTGTCCGCACTCCAAAGGCTTGCTGTTGGTTCTCCTTTTGACTTGTACACTCCTGCCAAAATGAGCAACCCAATGTAGGCTTGCAAGTGGGTCACATCCAAATCTTTCCAACTGTCCCCATACACACGCCTCCCCTCTAAGTTTGTCATCTCAAGTATATCCTTTTCGATTGATGGTGTTGCAAAGAGCTCAGATGCTGATTTTATGTCTTGGACATGGCCCACATGTCTGGTGGTGCCTGGAACCATTTTGATGACATTAGCAGCACTAAGTCTACCCTGGCATTCAAGTGGGAAGAAGGACCATAATAGCTTTCCATTTTTGGAAGGTAATGTGTCTGCTGGTGGTTGAGAGACAACAGGAGGGTCAACAATAAGAGTCTCATTCTCATCCGAGGAGGATGCCTCATATTCAGGGTCCTCCTCAACATTCTCCTCTAAGACACTTTCACTCATTAACAGAAAATCTTTGCTTAGAGGTCATTTTCAATTGAGAGAGAGAGCATAAAGAGAGAGCCCACAGAGCACCAAGAGAAATGGTTTAGAAGGCTGCTGCGCAAGCTTTTATGTTTGCTCCTCCCCTATGTTGGGTGAACTATCAATGTCCTCCCAAGAATTATGTTTTCCTCTCCCCAGTGTCATGTGAACTATCAGTGGTTCTCTCAATACTGCAGGTATAGTTATGTTAGGTTAGGTCCCTAAAGCAGAGGGAAGTTTTTTGAAGATCATAAAATTGCATGTTATAGTGACCTCAATATCATCCAAAACAAATGTGTGTAAAATTTTGATATTTCTTAAATGTTTTATACAGCTAAAACAGCCTGGGGTCAAATTGACCCCAAAGAACACAGATGCTACGAAATGTGTACAGGACGCTGAAAACATATCATCATGTTAATTTTATGTTTACCTAGTTGTCCCTGTTAAATTAGGAAATGTGATTAAATAAGAAGCAAAAAAATGATGTTAATCATGTATTTAGAGACATTAAACATTGAATGGGGTCAAATTGACCCCAGAGATAATAGGAGGGTTAACAAAAATAATTATGGCAAATACAACAATACAACGTTAAATCATCATGCAGTCACAAGCTGCTTTTTTTTCAACATAGTACATTCTAAACTATAGACTATGGAAAACTATTAGGGCCACGAAAAAAAAAAAAGCAACGCAAAAAAAAATGTCCCGTGTTTCGAGCATAAACTCGGAATTCCGACAATAAACTCCAAGTTTAAAGTAGAAATTTCAACAATAAAGTCAGAATTTCGACTTTAAATTCAGAATTAAGTTTTGAGAATAAAGTCAGAATTCCGAGATTAAAGTCAAAATACATTGTGAGAAAACAGCGGGAACACATATCCCATCCCATGAGAGCGAGCCACAAGCACGAGTATGTACTAAAGTTAGTCTATGTCAAGTGAAACATTACGTTATTAATGAGACCATGTCAAAACTTAGTAGGCTATATGGCTGGATCAATAATGTGCAGCGACTCCAGAAAGTAGTAGGCTATAAATAGAACTAAACACGTACATGGACAGTGTCCGCAGCTGTCCGTGAACGTGTCCGCTGTCCATACAATTAACTCACTCCTTATTTACCACATGTAGCTTACTCCACATTACAAACAACACCAAAATCAATAGTCTATGCATTTTCAGCATTTCAGATTCGTCACAGTTATGTTATGCTATTTTGCAGTTATGTGCAGTTATGAATACGTCCATTATTGAGTTCCTCCGAGAGCGGGGAGTGCCAGAGAAAGCTCTCCAACTCCTCGAAGAGCAAAAGGTAACACTCCCAATATGAAGACAGTACTTCATTCATGTACAGTTCTGTATCCCATAGCCTACATAGGTGGCCCTCTAGGTAGCCCCATTTGTGCCCCCACTCCATAATATACGTAACCACATATGGGGCTACCTATGTATGGGATACAGAACTGTGCATGTGAATGAAGTAGCCTACTGTGAAAATATCATAACCAACCAAAGTTGTTGTGCCTGGTTAGGTAGGCTATGGGCAGGGCAGGAGTGTTGAATTGTGTTACAACAAATGTAATAAAATAATAACACATACATATTTACTAATGTGACCACATGTTAGTGAGTGTCACAATGCCAGGCTGGTATATTTACAATAATAACAGAAGACAGTGTTTTATTGCTGATCACCTGATTTAATATTATATGAAAGTACTGAAGTCATCTCAAATATATCACATTACTGTTATTGTTGTATGTAGTAAAAGTTATTGATATCAGATATTTTATATATACAGTATATATACACCGATCAGCCATAACATTATGACCACTGATAGGTGAAGTGAATAACACTGATAATCTCGTTATCATGACACCTGTCAGTGGGTGGGATATATTAGGCAACAAATGAACATTTTGTCCTCAAAGTTGATGTGTTAGAAGCAGGAAAAATGGGCAAGTGTAAGGATCTGAGCGACTTTGACAAGCGCCAAATTGTGATGGCTAGACGACTGGGTCAGAGCATCTCTAAAACTGCAGCTCTTGTGGGGTGTTCCCGCTCTGCAGTGGTCAGTACCTATCAAAAGTGGTCCAAGGAAGGAAAAGCAGTGAACCGGCAACAGGGTCATGGGCGGCCAAGGCTCATTGATGCACGTGGGGAGCGAAGGCTGGCCCGTGTGGTCCGATCCAACAGACGAGCTACTGTAGCTCAAATTGCTGAAAACGTGAATGCTGGTTCTGATAGAAAGGTGTCAGAACACACAGTGCATCGCAGGTTGTTGTGTATGGGGCTGCGTAGCCGCAGACCAGTCTGGGTGCCCATGCTGACCTCTGTCCACTGCCGAAAGCGCCTACAATGGGTACGTGAGCATCAGAACTGGACCACGGAGCAATGGAAGAAGGTGGCCTGGTCTGATGAAACACGAGTTCAAGGTGTTGACTTGGCCTCCAATTTCCCCAGATCTCAATCCAATCGATCGCAACTTACAGGACTTAAAGGATCTACTGCTAACGTCTTGGTGCCAGATACCACAGCACACCTTCAGAGATCTAGAGGAGTCCATGCCTCGACGGGTCAGGGCTGTTTTGGTGGCAAAAGGGGGACCTACACAATATTAGGCAGGTGGTCATAATGTTATGGCTGATCAGTGTATATATATGCTATATACAGTATATCAAATATTAATATATATACATGTATATATAAATATATAATCAATAGTGTGTCCCTGTACTCATCAAGCATTTTCTTTACAGATAGACCAATATGTCATCCTTCTTATGGAGGATGGAGCTTTGGCAAACTACATTCCATCTTATGGAGACAGACTTGCACTCTACACTTTTTGTAGAACACACAAGCCTGTTCCAAAATGAAAAATGGGTCTTCTAGAAAAACATAGGAAGAAAATGAAATTAAGAGGATTCTAACCAAATTGATGAAGATCAAATCCAGAACAAGGAACACAACACGTAATATCGAGATAGGATGGATACATAAAGATGAAAGTAGGACTAAACAGGTTAGAGCTAAACAAGGAGGAGGCACTAGAAAAGTCACTATGGATATGCATGCTGGATTTAATGAGATCTTAATTGAAGGTAAATCCCTCTTTTTCCCAAATGGTGTATCAAGCAAAGATTCTGAAGCCGACTTCACATTTGATGTATGGGACTTCAAGCAAAACTCTCTCTCCCTCAGGATATGTCAATTGGCACAATATGTGACACTGTCAAGTTACCAATGTTGCGTTTTCACCTTGCAACTGAGCAAAAACTACAGTCGAATGAAAGGCTTTCTACCTCAGACTCAGAAGATGGTGGTAATGTTAATATTCCCGGTGGTCAGACTCTGCCAGATGTTTTCTTCATCTTAGATCAAGATGAAGACCTTTTCACTCTTCATCACTCAGTGGAAGGTCAGTCAGTTTCTGAAAATCAGTTTGTCGCCATAGGTCTGTCAGACTGCACTGCAATCCAAGAGGGCAGTTTGGAAGATGATGGAATTCTGCAAATGCATCTTTTAGAGGCAGTAACAGATCACCCACATAATGTATCAGATCCTGAAATTACATTTGCCCCAATCAAAGAACCTGCTTTTTGTCAGAATGACACATTGATTTATGAGCCTAAAGCCAAGGTTTTGACTATACTTCATGGAAATGTCCTCAGTGACATGATAGAAGCATTTTCAGACCCAGAAACAATCACCAGATCACTGACGGTGATGCGCATTCTCCCAAATAATTCTGTTGAACCAGGAGCTGGTTCAGGGGTTCTCAGAGGTACCTACAGTGCTTTCTGGCAGGAGTTGTATGAACTCTGCACCCTAGGATCAACACTCACTGTGCCTTTCACCCAACATGATTTTAATGCTGACACATGGAAAGCCATTGGTCGGATTTTCTTGAGAGGGTATCAAGATGTCCCTTACCTTCCCATAAAGCTTGCACCAACTTTTGTTGAGGAGATGCTATATGGAGTAGTGTACAGCAACTTAATATATAGCTTTCTTCATTTTGTTAGTTCCCAAGAACGAGAGATCCTGAAGCAAGCCTTACAAGACTTTTCTTCTGTTGACTACGAGGACCTCATTGAGGTGCTTGTCAACTATGAATGCAGAAAAAGAGCCACTGCTGATACGCTTTCAGCAATTCTGATGGAACTTGCTCACAAAGAGCTTGTTCAAAAAACAATGTTTGTCATTGACTGTTGAAGGGACATCATCAAACCACGCATTGCAATGGACTATGAAGAACTGAAAAGGCTCTATGATGACCTCGATCCAACATCAAAGAAGGTGTTGAGGCTGTTGGCATTCCCAGCTGAGATGACAGGAAAACACAAAGAAGTGGAGAATCACCTGAGAAGGTATATCCGGGAACTAGATGATGAACAATTTGTAAAATTTGTACGGTTCTGCACAGGCTCCAATCTTATTGTCTAACACAACATCAGCATAGAATTTGAGGTGATGTCTGATTTCAGTTGACGGCCAGTTGGACGCACATGAGCATGATACGGCAGCTGTGTGACCACTATGACAATTATCCAGTTTCGTGCAGAGTTCAAAATTGTTCTGGAGAGCAATATCTGGGTGATGGACATAGTCTAGTTTATGTAGCAATGTGAGGTTTTGAAAAATGACAGGCTTTTTCATTAGAGAGGAACACGAGCAGTCATCCCCTCCATCTACAGCCCTCTTAGACATGAACGGTATCTTTTAACTGGCCATTTTTCCCCATTATGTGCGTTCTTCCAGGCGACTACATTGGCGCTACAGCTTATCCCATCCTTAGAACTTCCCCTGAACTATACTTATCTTTTTGAAGGGAGTTTTAGTTTTTTGGTTTGATTTTTCTTAATTGCTGATGCTCTTAACACATATGTTTACTTTAACATGTCTGTTGGACATACAGGGTAATTAAGCAATACTTTGTTACTAAAACAATTTGTTTGTATTTGAAATGTCCTCTCAAGTTTGGATGAGCCACAATGGTTTATTAAAAGAGGTTAATTAAACTAACAAACTTCAATTTATTTTAGTTTTGCCCATACTTAATTTAATCAATTAACACACACACACACACACACACACTGAGGGAAAAAAGTATTTGATCCCCTGCTGATTTTGTACGTTGACCCACTGACAAAGAAATGTTCAGTCTATAATTTTAATGGTAGGTGTATTTAACAGTGAGAGACAGAATAACAACAACACAAATCCAGAAAAACGCATTTCAAAAAAGTTATGAATTGATTTGCATGTTAATGAGTGAAATAAGTATTTGACCCCTTCGACTTAGTACTTGGTGGCAAAACCCTTGTTGGCAATCACAGAGGTCAGATGTTTCTTGTAGTTGGCCACCAGGTTTGCACACATCTCAGGAGGGATTTTGTCCCACTCCTCTTTGCAGATCCTCTCCAAGTCATTAAGGTTTCGAGGCTGACGTTTGGCAACTCGAACCTTCAGCTCCCTCCACAGATTTTCTATGGGATTAAGGTCTGGAGACTGGCTAGGCCACTCCAGGACCTTAATGTGCTTCTTCTTGAGCCACTCCTTTGTTGCCTTGGCTTGCCACGACCCATTTCCAATGCCCTGGCTGAGGGAAGGAGGTTCTCACCCAAGATTTCACAGTACATGGCCCCGTCCATAGTCCCTTTGATGCGGTGCAGTTGTCCTGTCCCCTTAGCAGAAAAACACCCCCAAAGCATAATGTTTCCACCTCCATGTTTGATGGTGGGGATGGTGTTCTTGGGGTCATTCCTCCTCCTCCAAACACGGCAAGTTGAGTTGATGCCAAAGAGCTTGATTTTGGTCTTATCTGACCACAACACTTTCACCCAGTTCTCCTCTGAATCATTCAGATGATCATTTGCAAACTTCAGACGGGCCTGTACATGTGCTTTCTTGAGCAGGGGGACCTTGCGGGTGCTGCAGGATTTCAGTCCTTCACGGCATAGTGCTTTACCAATTTTTTTCTTGGCGACTATGGTCCCAGCTGCCTAGAGATCATTAACAAGATCCTCCCGTGTAGTTCTGGGCTGATTCTTCACCATTCTCATGATCATTGAAACTCCACGAGGTGAGATCTTGCATGGAGCCCCAGACCGAGGGAGACTGACAGTTATTTTGTGTTTCTTCCATTTGCGAATAATCGCACCAACTGTTGTCACCTTCTCACCAAGCTGCTTGGCGATGGTCTTGTAGCCCATTCCAGCCTTGTGTAGGTCTACAATCTTGTCCCTGACATCCTTGGACAGCTCTTTGGTCTTGGCCATGGTGGAGAGTTTGGAATCTGATTGATTGATTGCTTCTGTGGACAGGTGTCTTTTATACAGGTAACGAGCTGAGATTAGGAGCACTCCCTTTAAGAGAGCGCTCCTAATCTCAGCTCGTTACCTGTATAAAAGACACCTGGGAGCCAGAAATCTTGCTGATTGATAGGGGATCAAATACTTATTTCCCTCATTAACATGCAAATCAATTTATAACTTTTTGTTGTTATTCTGTCTCTCACTGTTAAAATACACCTACCATTAAAATTATAGACTGATCATTTCTTTGTCAGTGGGCAAACATACAAAATCAGCAGGGAATCAAATACTTTTTTCCCTCACTGTATATACACACTACATGGCCAAAAGTATGTGAACACCCCTTCTAATTAGTGGATTTGGCTATTTCAGCCACAACCATTGCTGACAGGTGTAGAAACGGCCGTACTGCAGAGCTCAGTGACTCTCAACATGGAACTGTCATAGGATGCCACTTTTCCAAGTCAGTTCATAAAATTCAAAATCAATACACACATCATTACTTCTACAAAAGACTGTCACTGTCTATTGAAAAATATTAGTTATCCTAATAAATATAAAAGTTAAATTAAGAAGTTTTCATTTTGATTAAGTATGAACCCATTGCTTAATTTCTGAGTGATACACTAGGTCACATTTACTAAGGAAACTCTGTTCTGGAAATTAATTGAATCTGGCACAATTAGAATGTACGTGACATTTTTCTAAAGGCATTATAAAGCTATCTTCATTAATATACTAATAGGCTCTAAATTGGCTCATCAATTAATAGTTAGCTCTCATCCTCAGTCCCGACATATTTATTATAGGAGAATCTCTGATCAAAGGGTTGTAATGCACTATAAAATGAAAACCAACTCATCTATTATTTTATACACTCATTAAATCTTAAATAGAATTAATTTTTATCAAAATATACTCATTCCAAAGGCTAAAATTCTATTTTTTATAGGCAAAAAATAATCCGTCTAAGGCAGTGGTCTCCAACCCTGTGTTTAAACAGATATTAACCCTCAGACTTGTTGTTGAAGTTTAGTACCTGCTGGAGGGTCAAGTGTGGGTCAGACAGTTTATGTATGACAGTTAAAAATAAGCCTAAGTGTTAAAACCGCTCAATGAGCAAGCAAAGCTTCTAAAGAATTAGAAACAATAATATAAGGTGCTAAAACCGCTTCCTTATTGTTCTGTCTTGTTTACTTGCTTTTAAGAAATGAGGAACTAACTATTCGACCACCATGTATGGGAATGTACTATCTATAAAAAGCTGCCGATTCCTGCTTGCAGGCAGAGAAACCTGCCTTTCTCTCCAGCATTGCTGAATAAAGCATATTGACTGGTTCGAACCCAAACCCGATGTGAGGATTTGTTTCTTCAACACCTGGTTCTGGAGAGCCCCTATCCAGCAGGTTTTGGAGGTCACCCTTCTATCACCAAATTATAAACACCTGAAAGTATTTAATTTGAAACAATTAAGCAGGTGGTTTGGTCAATTCAGTTATTTAGAAACTATTGGAGCAATTATATGAATAACTTAAGCCTCTTGAGTGAAGAAATTCCTTGGTTGAGTTGCTTAATTGATTAATAACTCACATGTGTTCTCAGTATTTAGAAATTGGTGATTAAAGGTGACCTATAAGATGAAGTGGATTGGGGCTCTCCAGGGCCAGGGTTGGAGACCACTGATCTAAGGTGTCCTTAAAGAGGTTCCAGTAGAAGATAAACAATATATTTCTTTAAATTAACAGTTTGTTATTACCTTGTTATCATTAACTCCATTCACACTGAAACAATTGCTGTCAATTTGGTGGCAAGGGATCTAGTCTAATTACCGGAAATTCTCTGGCAACGTTTCTGTATGAATGGAGCAGGAAAATGATTGCGGGCAAATGATGCATTACGTCCTTGCCTTGTCGACGCAGTGTGTCAGCTAACTAATGTAACCAATCAGAATAGTGGCAAATTTTTGCGACCACAACACAACAAGGTTAAGCCATCTTTGAACAAGAACTTGTGACCGTAACGGAAAACGGACCGGGAAATGGCAGAGGTTTAAAATTATAGAGTCACAGCAATTCTGAGTGTTATTGACGAACCAACAGGTTGGTGACGTATGTAATGCTAACTATCGTCACACGTATGTCAGATGTTATATACCAATAAAACACATTTGACAGTCTAAAACCAAATAATACATGGGCACGTTCACACTGCGCAGAATGTGCGCAGATCTGACCAGCAATTCATTTCCACAATCTGTGACACTTGTCTGTATCATGAACACATCCACACAACTGTATGCAGTTACTGAACACAACAATAGGCTACTATACTATATGTTAATATTATAATCAGTTTTACGTTGCCAAATAATGATTGTTTTGCCTATATAAAAATATACAATAACACAGTAGTGTGACATCCCATAAATATCCATCTAGGTTTTATACTGCTACTGCCATAGCTTTAAAAATATAGTGCTACTTTACATAATACATTAAATGGAGGTTTTTACAGCACTTTTACACTTATTTTCTCACACAAAGTACAAAAAGCCACACAATAACTGAAAAATAAGTCGCTTACATACAGCATCTTTAGAAAAATTGTACACTCTGATGTATACATGTGAACTTTAATTTGCATTATGTTCCATTTAGAAAAAAAATAGAAATATCTTTGTAACACCATTGATGAATATAGCCCAATATCCAATTGTTGTCAGATTAGCCTACTGATGTTACCAACAATAAGTAAATGAACAAATACATATAAATGTGCATGTAATCGTAACTGTTACTGTTCACTACACTACACATTATGTAATGCCATGCCTTATTTCTCATTTATTTTAGTTGATTTAACTTTGCTGCAGTATATGTCAAGACCCCACACAATGCCTCTCATTCTGTGCCCTGGTTAGAACCAATAGCCCAGTAAACACAATGGAAGCAAACTGGCAAAAAAGGGAAATTATCTAACTTTTACAAACACGTCCAGAATATTGGTCTGTATCTCCTCTCCTGAATCCACAGGCTTCTGTAGCGTCTCGTACCCATGGTTACAGCTCTCTTGCCGGCAATCTCTGTTTCTGTGTGAATGGGTACTTGCCAGTCATTTTCCGTCATTCAAAGCCAGTGTGAATGGGGGAGCAACAGGAAAAAAGCAGGCAGACATTGCCTGCAATTTGCCATCATTTCAGTGTGAATGGGGCTATTGTTTTATTCTCTGTTTTAATAGATACCCTCTGAGATGTAAACAGGTCTCTCCTGTTACAACACAAGTTTACAACTGATAGCTATAATAATAAGTATGCAATTCAGGTAGTCTAAATCCATAGACAGCCATGCCACAAACAGAAGATGAATGACCTCTGATGAACTTTGAAATGGAGGCACAGCTTAGTACCTGCATCAAACACATTTGCAGAAGCAAGGTTCATTGAGGATATCCTACTTCTTCTCTACTGGATGAGAAAGGTTTAAGATGAAGATGATATTGCTACCTAAAGATGCCAGCTAACTAAACATGACACAACAATGCCAAACCAGTACAATGTGCTGGCTAAACCTGAATTTTGAAAACTGTTATTTTAGCAAATCAAAACAACCAGTGGACATTTTGTTTTTCCAAAAAGTGACCACTGTAATCTCTGAAATATATATCTACAGAAGTTTAAGAGACTTCTTTGAGATTTGACTCTCAGCTCCTAGGAAAGAGGAGCAGGGGACACAAATGTAACAGATCTGATTAGAGGATTCCATTTTACATAAATCATTCTGGGTGTATAATACAAATGACTTAAGCAAGGTTAAATAATCTGATTCTACAAAGGAGATTTTAGCACAATTAGTTATTAGTAGACAGACAACTTATAACCAGCACTTCATTGTATCCAATTTTGTGTTTAATTATTTTATTTTCATAAACAATTTTATGCTTATAATTAAATGTTTAAATATGTTGTGATTGCATGGTACTGCATTTCCTATCTTTACGTTTTGACACAATTATCATAGCCTTGTGTGCACATCAATAGGCAGCAAGACTTTTGAATAAGAAACAAAAAATGTATTGTACCTTGCATGAAAAAGAGAAATATATATGTAAATATAAAACTCCTGCACATTGTGTTACTCTTGCAACAAAGGAAGCAATTAAGGGACTATACCTCATTTATCTTATTGATGGTAATGCATCTAGGCAATACATTGCCTGTTGATTACAAATTTGTCAATGTTATCACTTGAGAAAAGACCTGCTGAGACATATATTTTGAAATAAACAAGAATCATTTGGTTACAAAAAGAATAAAGAACTAGAATTAATTATAAAGGCTTCTTTTGAATTTCTATTATTTTTTTCAGCTGCCTTTGTTTGATTTTGTGTTAAGTTCCCCAAATATATATATTATTATGCATGTGTGCGTGTGTGTTCAATTTAGCTAATTATTGTAGTATAAATGTGAATAGCAATACAAATAAGGTGGATTCATGTTTTGATTCGTTGCTGGCAATTGGAATTCAGATTATATTTCAAATACAGCATGAGATGTCACAGAGTCTTTAATGACGACCAGGAGTCAGAACCGTGGTCTAATTTCTCATTCAGAGGATTTACATCCCCCTACAGTAAATACTTCTATACACTGAACGGTCTTATATCTGAGCTAGATATTCAAATATGGTAAACCCCAAAGAAGAACTATCTTAGTTAATGCAGTTCCCAAGAATGTAATACATTATTTATTAAACTGAAAATGCTTTCATTAGCAAGATGTATTAAAGTCACAATATGCTAATAGAAGTTATTACTAAAAATCTGCTACCGGTATGAAAACTATTATACCAAAATGTATTCAAATATAACTTCAAATTATTAAATAAACGCATAGGACGTTTTCCTGATGTGAACTTTTTATTTTTGTTTTATTGTATTTAACACTGGTATGCCCTTAAAACATACTGATATAATTAATTGTTGTCTCTGTTCTGGGTTTCCTGGAGTATTTTTTTCTTACTTAAATTCATTCTAGCCATCATCTAGTAACACCCAATTCATATCTAGAGGCAATTTCACAAACATTTAAACCTGAAATGAAGAATTGCAAAACTGTTATATGTTATTTAATGTTATATTAATTTGAGTTGCCATTCAAATCAAGTCAATAACCAACACCTGCATCAACCAAGCAGAAATTATTTTTAAAACGTATCAAAATCCTTTCCAATCTTGTGAAGCTCGATTTTCATAAATCATAGTTAGATCCATATATGCACATAATTTGAACTCCTCTTGCTTTATTGTTTTTAAAGTTCTTCCCCCAGCCACTGGACCTTTATCAAAGATGCTCTCTTAATAATGTTTTTATTGACACTTTGGCATGAGGATACGGATTGAAAACAGATTTTTTTTTTTTCATTGAAGTTCAATTGGAACAGCTATGTTTTGGTTGTTGTTGTATTTTAGTAACTGTTGTTTGTGCAAGATAAAAATGTAGTGACAGCCCGGCAGACTAAGCCATTCCTCATTGTAAATGAATAATTTCAAGTGGGAAGAAAAACAGCATTTTTGGCAGGAACTGGTTAAAGGTTTTAAGCAAAACTAAAGTGTTTTTTCAGCATGTGTACAATGTAGATAAAGGCCGGATAGTTCACTGTGAGCCAACACTCATCATCGATACATTATTATGTCAGGTCACTACAACCGTACCTTCAACAATCACAAATAGTGTTCAAAGGCCACTGTAATTATGAATTATGATTGTAGTATGTGATAATATGAAAAACACTTATATACTAGCTGCAGAAATATGATTAATTCATTCTAATGGCCTAGTTGTTCCACATAACTTTAAAGGATGTTTTATCTAACTTGTTTGTATCTTTGTGTTTGTAAGATTATATATACCATAGAAATGTATTGATTGCATGTTTTTCTCATATTTTTCGTGTCCTGAAGGATTGGGGAGAGAAAAAAAAGTTAATTTTAATGAACTGCATGTTTAATTTAATTCAAAGAGTACCAATTAAATAACTTTTATGTATTTATTTATTTTAGGGGGGGCTTGCCAGGAAATGTTGCATTGAGACAAATGTATAATGATTGCGGTTGTTGATAATGTCCTCAATTGGTACAATTAAAGACTCTCCAAATGTTTTTGTAGAAAGAAAATTGTTTCTACACGAAACCTGAGTTAGCCTTTTCTGTTAGCTGACTGATTTATACATACAATATTCCTTCAGGCCTTATCCAGCAATATGGCATTGTTGCCATACAGCGCTGAAGTCCAGATGCAGTTTCCTCCCAAAGCAGTTACTTTCCTAGCTGCCTTCTCTGCTACCACATGCCTACATTCTTCAATCTTAGCAACATCCTCATCAACTCTTGTGGGTGCAGCTGTGGCCATGGACCAGTAGCCTTCCAGAGTCAGTCCTGTATCCTGGCTCAGGAGAGAATGCCTGTCAGTTGGTATATCCAGATTATCCCTCTTGTGGGCTTTGCCTGCCTTTAGCACACTCCCTGTGTAGTCCTGGAACCAGCAGGACCACCTCATTCAGTGCCAGGGAGTAGAATATCTCCAGGGCTTCTACTTAAGCTGGGCCTACACTCTTTCTACCGCCACCGTTGACTACACCGGCCACTGTTTCCACTGCTGTTGCATTTCCCACACTGACTCTCCCTCAACTGTTTGTTTGTCTCTTGGCTAGATCGAACCTACCTTAAACTGGAGTTTATCTGGTGCTTTGAATATTGTCCAACCCTCTGGAAGCCCTCTGTGTTGATCCACCTGTTCTCCCTTGCCCACTTGATGTCTGATGCAGGCAAGGTCATTTACACACAACATTGATTTGTTTATTCTGCTTCAAGGCTCAATTGCATTCACAAATGTAATCTACTGCCGTATTTGCTTGCAGAATCCAGGCCCATATTTCGGCATCCCAAACTCATCTCCTTTGGATTATATATGCGTGACATCTGTGAAAGCAATACATCTGCATATCCACCCTATACAGTACATTCATCTAAAAATAAAACTCTTCCTTACTCAGAAAAATATGATGCTTAAAACGCATTTGAGCTAATGGCCTGTAACTGTTTTAAGTTTTTTTTAATGTACTTTGTATTTTTAATTCAAATTCCCTTTAGTTCTTTGATTGACCTTCATCTTTCAATGTTAACTGCTTGTAAGTCTGGAAGGTCTTTGCCAATAGACTGCCCCCCTACCAATTTAGAGTCAGTCCACAGTGTTTATTAGTAATCTTTGACCCACAAGAGTAATTTCAGTTGCTGAAGGGAGTTAAGCTTTCTGGGAACACAATGTCTTGAGCCATACATTATGGTCACCAATTAGCCTCTGCTGATGCTGAGTGCAGCCAGAATTGCAGAGAACACTGTGCTTTTATCCCGGCCTTCTGTTTGCTTTCAAGATCTCACGGAATGTTTGCTGTTTCCTCCCGTTTTGTTTTCCCCCAATGTGAACAGCAATCACAGGTTCTTCCTCGCCTATAGCTAGAAGGCTGTCAGGGGTGATGTCAGCTTCCTTGGCTTCAGGAAGGCAGCTTCTTTTTCCACATTCTATCTCAGCTGTATACCATACGTGCCGTGTTTCTGAGAATAGGGTCCCTGCTGAAAATAAAAGTAACATTAAAGATGACATGCCTTGCCATGGTGGTTCAGACTACACTGTTTGGCTGCAGGTGTTTTTTTCATCTTACTGTTGAAAAGAAGCTTGTCAAAGGTCAAAGAGAAAAAAACATCTTCTAAGGTCATATGGCTCCAGGGACATAGCACACAAACGAAACAAGGCCAAAAAAACATTTAACATTTCCCTACCTCAAAATTGTTTCTTGTTCTTTCTTTATTTTATTTGGTGTATTTATTACTGTTATTGATTCATATTTAGGTCTGTAGGAGTGTTTATATTACAGCTAGCCCCAAAATGGTCTTATATGTTCCTTATAAAGAAACTTCAGCATTGCAATTTCAGCAGGTCTGTCAATAAAATTCAAGGATAATTTGATGTTGAATGGCTAGAGACTTTAATGATTTTGTATGAAACTTTTTCCCAAAGTTTTTTTTATTTATTTATTGAATTTTTGTTCATACTGTATGCATAAATATTGGTATCATCAAATTATTTTCCATCCTGTAAAAGTCCACACTAATTTAAAGTGTTCTAGTGTAGTTAATACACTGTAGTCAGCATTATGGGGACATCCAGAAATCTTACTGAAATACAATTTAGTCTGGAAGAATCAGCGTAAACTATTGATTTGAAGTGTGAACTTTCTAAAATAAAATGCAACACAGAACTAATTTTGTTTTGTCATAGAAACATGTTATATGCACATTTTCCTAGTTGTTGTCACACTCCACTATCGCTGCTTATTTGTTCCAACTGTATCCCTATCTCCTAGAGCACATTTATGTTTAAATCGCCTCCTTCCTTTCTTCTGAAAATACATAAGCAGTTTAAGAATACACAATGTTTAAAAATACACATTGCTTGCAGAGCATTGGAAGTTCACACACTGTCATCAGTGATTTATCCCAGACAGTTTATGGTTGCTTATGGATGAAATGCCTTTTAAGGAATGATCAAAGGACAATCCTGTAAAACCTAGGCCTTTGGTATCAACTGTATTACATTTTCAATGTCATATGTACTAGGTCAAGATACACATTATTTATTTCTGTACCTTGAAGGCAATAAAGAACATTACGTCTACATCTGCACACTTCACCTTTATGTAATATCTTACATGTCTTTAAGTGCTTTGATTTTTATCATTTAATGTTACATTTTCCACATTCAGGGCATTAATATTCACAGATACAGACAAAAATGTCTGTGGTACTGGTAATCGAAATTAAATCTAATTATCTGTTTTGATTGTATCAAACTTTACGAGTGTTAATATCCTGAAATCATTATTGGATTTCAGATGATTGCTGTTTTTGGCAGAGTATTGCATGAATAATGCATAACAGTATATAAAAGAAAGTATTACTTTTCTCAGAGTAGTCATCAATATTAACCATAACTATTATTGTTTATTTTACTTAATGTATTTGTGTCTGACAATTTGGTATAGATCATTTTGGTCCAAATAAAAATTGTATTAAATAAATAAATAATGAAATACATGTATGTAGTTAATAATTTAAATATGTATTTCATTCTTTATTATGTATTCTCTTTCTTTCTTTCTTTCTTTCTTTTATACATTAAATATTTCAAACTATCAGTAACTTCCCACACTTTAATCGATTATGTACTTGCCAGGTGTTGGATTGTGTGCAGGTCATGCAAAAGTCAGGATGCCACCGTTGAGTGCAGTTAGCATTGTGCTTTTATAAACAAGCAGAAAGTACAACAGAATCAAGTGAATATTAGAAACTTTCAGTAGTGCTGGTCTTCGTATACCTAGCAGCAGATAATTAATATTACATTATAGGACAGAATGCGTCTCTTAGCAAGAAAGCATGTTAATGAAACTTTAGAATGATGAATGATGGCCTTCTGTGGTTAATTGTTAGTGAAGTGTCCTTTTTCTGCATGATGAGTCTGTAGAATCATATATATATATATATATATATATATATATATATATATATATATATTTTTTTTTTTTTTTATGCACAGATAAATATGAGCATTCAGGGAGTCACACTTACATTTAATTCTGATAGGGAACACTTACTTTGGTATTGTGGTTTACTACTAATGTTCATACTGCAGTAGCAAACCTGAATAAGTTTTTTGTTGTTGTCGTGTTTGTTTGTTTGTTTTTACAGGAGATCACCAAGGAGAATTTGTAGCTAATGTGTTAGTCGCCTGGAGCATTTGTACTGACATATGTTCAATTAGAACTAGGAAAGGGCAATGATAAACTAGACCTTTGTCCATCCAGAAGCTCAGTGGAGATATGAACATCACAACACAACAAAGTAAAAAAAAATAAAAAAAATTGAGTAGATGAATTTACAAGCTTGTGTGTATGATGCTACGGAATACATCTCATATCTTTGGTATTTGGTGTATTAACTCTGCTATTCATAAATATATGTACTATTAAAGAACACTTTCAGTGATAATGCATAATAATGAAAAATAATGAAATGAGTCTGGTCTCAGGCTCACATTCATCTCACAGCAATATTGCTGCCGTCATCACTTGTTCTCACACTGCCAAATCCAATCAAATTGAGAGGGTGTGATATCCATACTTAAAATAATTTTTGCATTTTTTCCTACTCAGTGTGATCGTACGCAGGTCATACACAATGTCATCTAATAAATAAATACATCAATAATATCAATATTTTATATATTTTTATGTATTTATTTATTCAAAGCAATCATCCATGCTTGATAACTGACACATGTGACGAGAGAAAACATTGATTTTGGTCTTGAAAGCAAAACTGGTTATTCTTTCATTTCCACATATTTTGTGTCAAATTTATATGCTGATTCTGTCCATCTAGGACTGACTGAGATTTTAAACATCATAAAACGACACAGCTAACACATTCTGAAATATTGACCGTTTTTATAGAAACAAACTCCTCCCATACATCAGAGGTCCCTGCAATTTTAATGGCATTATTTTCATGAATGACTTACAACCACCAGAAACCAAACCACATTTATAAAATAATTGAATATAACATTTATGTACATTTACAAAAATGCCTCCAAACTAATTACATTTTTCACACTTCCAGACCGCAAAAATCCATTATCATTAAAGGTAGCTTTAATTATATAACTGACCTGTGGTTGCATAGTAACTAGAACCACCTGCAGGCAGAAAAAAGTGTTGTCTCAAGTAATTTAGGACTCAGATGGTTATTTATTATTATGCATATCAGTTAACACCAATCATTTATTTCTTTTTTCTTACCTACCTTAAACATTAAACATGTTCTTTATAACATAATTAGAAATCAAAAAAGTTTGCCAGCAGCATCATAGGGCCCCTTGTTACCATTGACTTAATTACCATTAATGACACATACCTATTTTGAATCTCAGCTCTTCCATGTAATTTATGTCCCGAATACTCACAAACAGCTGCCTGAGAAGTATGTTGAGGTAAATCTCCTCAGTCTCTTATGGGAGGAATGCAAGGTCACTACAACATTGTGAATAATTGCTGTTTTGAGATGGAAAATTGTAATGCATGTTCATATATGAATTTTGTATGCTCACCAATTCCTCACAATACCACTGTGGTTACTTATGCAGAGATGTATTATAACATTAATATGTAACTTTGAGACTACAGCATATTAAAGAAAATGAAACGGCCATGAAACACGATGAATCTTCCTCTGTTGGTAGTACATAAATAAATAATAGTAAATCTGTTTTATCTAATTTCTTAGGGATATATTAGAGCATAACTTTAAAAAGTGACAAGCCAGAATAAATACATTAATGTCGTCTTTTTTTCATCAACAGCAATTTTAGGGCTGAGACCAAATTATACAGAAATCGCAAATAAGAAACTTGTAAGCCTACCCTTTCGCATTTCTATTTAAAAGTAACAGAATGTGCCTTCTGTCAATACATTAAACTGGGATTCTGTTACTGACACAAATTTAGCTTTTTCATCAGTTAATAACACAAATAGAGAAATAACTTCTTGAATGCTGAAGTTTGTATTTGTTTTAGTTTAGTTTTTTTTATGTATGTATAATCGGTATGTGGGATAGTCTGGTATATTCTATGATTTAAAAATATGGTACTCAAATACAATTGAAAAAGCATGAATTTCTATAGACATTGCCTTATTTATTTCTAAATATATAGTGTGCATTACCACCCCAAATGTTGGAAAATATAATACTTGTACTACATCATTCTGATTCATGCTTGATAAATATATAAATATAAAGAAACTCCTAGTCATTAATTTTCCATTAGGAATACCCGGGCCATCCGTTAATTCTTTTCTCTGCATATTTAACGGATTAATATAAAAACTCATTATTTTATTCTGAAAAGATTTGCTCTGATGCTAATCTGAGGCCAAAAAACATGCCAATAAAGCTTACTATTCAACATTAATACATTATGTCTAGAATGGCTTTGGTTTATGCAAATACATGAAATATTGTATTTTGCTTTTCATGGTGGGAGTGGGAGTACTGGCAACAGAAACCAGAATGTTGAAATCAAAATGTGAAAATGATTACTTTCCTCTGGGTTTAACAGCTTGGTTCCATCTTACTGTGTTTCCTAAAAGAAAGAAGAAAAAGCTAAAAAAAAAAAATATGCCATACTGTCAAAGAAAATGCAGTCAAAATAAAAAATCTTAAAATGGTACATTTTAGACAAAGGGAAAATTAAAATGGTTTTCCTTGCTCTAGGCACAGACAAAATAATGACACACTCCTGCCTAGAAGTTCAACACATGGCTCTTGCAGTAATTTCCACTACTTATCTCTTGCATACTTGTTCTGTATTTGTTACCTTGTTTATGCTGTGGCCGTGGCTTGGGATTTGAAGCCCACACTGTGTTGATGATATATCTCAACATAACATGTTATAAACAGTCAGATATCATTTAAATGGCACAGGAACCTGCTTAGAATGTGGACATGTAAGATTAGGCTGCCTGCCTTTTCCTTTCATTTCAAGCCACATTTCCAGTTGTACTTTTGTTTATATATTGTAGCATGCATTGCCTTGGAGCAGGTCCAAAGAGCTTTGTAGCCACTGATTACTGTCTTGCCAGGGACTCTGGACATTTTGATGAAGATGAAGCATGCTTGGCTGTGGTGTGGGAAATTAACTACTAGTCTGCTCCAACATTACAATATTCAGTCTGCAATGGGGAAAGCAAGCCAAGATGTCATGCCTCCATTCACTGTGTTTTCACACGGACTTCACTGTAAAAAAAATATCAGGATGTTACCTCTCAAAAGGTATTTTCATGGTTTCTGTTTTACTTTATTTATTTTAAACCGAGGAATTTCAAGTAGGTTACTATGTGCTATCTTGGTCAATTAATGTTATTATGCACTCTTCCACGTTTTTGTATGAATTATATATATATGGAAATGTATAGTTCTCAGCCGATGCATTTCCACCTTATAGTATGTGTTGGATAATGTCTATTGCTTCAGTATCATTGCATGGTGATTTCACGGATCAGCTAGAGTCAGTCTCTAGCTGCTAGACCATGATAACTGACTTTCCAGCCGGTCTCTAGACCACAGTGCCGAATCTTTTTGAAGAAGGGAGCTACACTGTTTATCAGTATGCAGGAGACGCTACACCCATCTGCCTGTCTTGCTTGCCAACTGTCTGGGTACACTGGCAGGTGACAGAGGCTTTTTGGGAGGTGAACGCTGCATTTACAGAACAACAAATTATTATGGAGATTTGCAAAATGCTTCACCGAACAGGCAGCAATCTTATTCATAACTACAAATGCCTGTCAAGGTGGCATCCATCCCTCCCTCTCTCCACATCTATCATTTCATATCAAACACACAGGATGTGATTTGTTTGTTTGTTGCACTTAAATTGAGTTATACTATATAATTTGCTCTTCCAGTGGACTTTTTTGTTACTGAAATCCTTCAATTCTTTCTGCAAGCAATGGTACTTTGTAGAGCTGTATGACAAGAGTCTGACCAAAAGTAGTTTGGGAATCTAATCTTTTTGCTGTATAATATATATGTCCTGAAGAGCACACTTGTTCACTAAACTCTCCTCAAAGTTGTGAAATGACCTACCCACTGAAGTCATATACGTCCAGTCACTGATCACCAGTCTGCTGAGCTCTCCAAGCAAGACCACATTATATTATAAATATAGATGTACATGATAAAGAAAATAATGTGCTCCAAGGAGTATCTGGAAGGTCCACTCATGACTAGTGTTTCAATAAACAGTGCAGGATTTCAAACATGTGATCACAAGTATCACCAAGCTAATAGTAATTTCTCATTTATAAATGTCTATAAGCTGGGACGGTCATTAACTCTTCAAGGAATGTTTTAATTTTGCAAATTGATCTTCACATATGAATGTCTAATTCCTATTGTTACTTGGAGTTTGTTTATACAAGTTTGGCTTATTCTAGTAAAATCCTGCACTGTAAACCTCAAAACAATTATGGTGTAATACATTGATTTATTTTCCCATTGTTTTATGCCATTGTATGGAGTTCACTTAACATAGTGTGACATATTCAAGTTCCAATGAAAAGGGCAGTGGTGAAATCTCCTTTCTGTCTCTTTCAACTTTCTTAACTATAACCAAGGGATTAGTATGCTGGAAGTACAATGCAAGCTCAGCTGGAAAGACTCAGTTTGTAATTTCAGCACTAAGATATTAGAAACCTGTGCCTTAGGGTAAATGAAAATGCATTAATTTTGGTATAACAGCATGTACATGGTACATCAAACAATCCAATGATGATATATGGACATATGAAACCCTTGGCTGAAATATCTTTAAATTTTCCACCAGTTTAAAAAAAGAAAAAGAAAAAAAGGAATTTTAACCTAATCATGGCTACATTAATAGAAAATCAATAGCCCCTGGCAGAGTGTAAGTGACAGTCACTGTGAAATCTGAAATAGAAGTGTAAAACAGAAATGCTTATCTGAGAGAATTTAAATTACACTGAAAGTTCATTGTAGCAGTCATGCACTATATCTGAATAGCTTAGCTTCAGCATGTATTGTTTCATTACATGGCCTCTATTTAATTGTACTTAGTTTTGCCATCTTCTGCCATTCATTTTTTATGAGAGCACAATGCCCTGTAATAAATCACTTACCTTTTGTTGCATTTTTGACTGATGTTCCTCACTAAACCAATTAATTCCAGAACAGGTTAATCCTATTGCTTGCTCTGACCATTCTGAAGATTAATAGGAGTGATTTGTAGGGTAAATATAGTGGGCAAAATAAAAACAGGACACAGGTTGATGCTTTAAGAATGTGATATGACATATTTTGTTGATATAAGTATAAATTCATCCAGTGGTGCAGTTATAATTGTCATAATGTATATATTTTCTATTGTACAGTATATGATCATCCAAATAGTACATTATTGTTAAAAATATCAAGTATTATTTCCCCTGACATCTCTAACACGGACAAGTTAGTTGTCTCATTTTATTTTCCTCCTTATGCAAGCTGGAAGGGCAGGCTCTCTCTCTCTTGCTATAGCAAGTGCAACTTTCACTACAGCGTTTAGACCAGTCTTCAGACCTGGAGAGAAGACCACTGCAAAAAAGTAAAATATTATGCATATGCCATCATGTCATACTGAAAACAAAAATGAAGTTGCCTATACTACCAATTGATCACTCAAATACTGAGCAATTTGATACCAAAAAACAAATAAAACCACATTACAGTACTGTATTAAATATAATTGCATTTGTTTTAAAACAAAAAGACAAGACAGTAGCTGTTGTAAACAACTGTCCATCCATGGACATACAATACTCATTGTGAGGATATATTCTAAGCAAAGAGCATGTCCTTAGCTTTATATTTGTTAAATTTAAATAATTGAAAAAAACATTTACATACACAAATTGATTATAGTCAACATTTAAAAATACTATTCTCATTTAGGAAATCATTATTTTCACCAAGATACCCCTAAGGCCTTTAGACTTTATATTTTTCTTGAGGTCTTGAGGGTTCATGACAGGGAAGGCCTCAGGGACAGTAATTATTTATATTTTCTGACTGATTGTAAATTCAAGTGCAAATGACTTGGTGCATGGCTGGTCACGAGTACATAAACAGACATAGGCCTGCTGCATTACTGTTTGAAAACATAAAAAAATGAATACATAAGAATACATACATATACAGCCTTTCTTGATCTACTGTTGGATCTTCCAGTTGTCTATCTTCTTTCTCCATCATCTCTCGTCCCTCCTCAATCCTATTCCTTTTCCTTCCTCACACCCCAGCACATTTTCTGCTGTCAATTTTGGTTGCACCTACCATGGGGTCCCAAGGGTACATTTACCTGATGACTCATTCTCCTCCCTTGCTTCCTTGTAATAGAACAAACTGCCACGCCTAATCAGTAGTGAACCGTTACTGACCACCCTCTAGCATCTCAAAACTCATCCAATCAGAACCCACAGATCTTACAATCCATCTCTCTACTTTGAACTGTTATCACCATTTGGCTGTGTGCTTCATTGCAGTATTCCCTGTTTGTGTTATTGGCTATGTTACTTTGTGCAGTTTCATGAATGTTTAGAAAGCAGTTGTTTTATTAAGTTGTCCTGCTTAAAGGCATCAGACAATCTTCTCAATTGTGGCAGCAAATGTATAGAGTAATATTGCAAGGTGAAATATGTAGCTATCTGAAAACAAATGCTAGGAATGGTAACACAATAACAGCTTCCTTACGTGACATCCCATTAAAGAAAAAGTTCAGAGTGTTTAAATTATTTTATGATCCTCATTTCACATGAATGACTTGTAATTGTCTATGTGACTTTCTGCATCCTGCTGCTTTGATGTGTATTATGGAGTTTGTGATAAAAAAAAAGCCAGAGCTAATCCTTTCCTAATAATCACCCATCTCGCTGACGACTTCTGTTCCACATCATCAACACAAGATGGAGATGTGAGCTGGAGGTCAGGTGAGAGATTGTGAAAATATTGTGTAGTGCCTGCAGCAAAAATATGGAGGTGTTCTGGGATGATGTTATTCTTGCACAAATAGGAGATTAGGTAAATGCATATAATTATTCCATTTTGCAATGCTACGAAATACCCTCAGGAGGGTGACTGATAGGTGAAGAGCTTATTTTGCAACATGATAATGACCATAAACATTACAAAAAAAATACTAAATCTAATTTGGACCAAAAGAAGGGTATTGAAAAGACCTGTGTCTGCCCTTTACCTAGTTGACAGATAATGGTATGATATTTTCATGAGAAGCATTTAACAAAAAAGTCATGAAAACATATCCTCTGTTGCATTTGATTTTAAGAAAGTTAATGCATTTTAATCAGAACTAATAATGAATTAGGATTATTTGATTCTAAATTGTATTTCCATAAAATTACCAGGTGACCCCATTGTTTTGACAACCAGTATATTAATATTGATTTATATAATCTATGTAAATTAATACCTAGAAAACCCTGCAACAATGCCTCCCATATTCAAACACTTAATACAGCATAAAACAAAGTGAATATTCAGCTCAGTCTTACTACCACTGTTCACATTTCACTACGGAAACTAAGTAGATGTTTTATGTTCTTTTAATGGAAACCAGATTATTCAGATTATGCAATGAGCAGCTACTCAGAGTTGATTTAGCTGGGAGTGCACTGACTCCTCAGTTTCACAGATATTTGCATAAAAGGAGGACGCATTGGGCTGGGATCATAATTTCAGAACATATTCCATACCATTGTTTTTTTCTAATTATACTGTATATTGAAATACATAATATTTGCAATGAGATTTATTATATAAATGAGACAGACGCTAAAATGTTTATCTCTTGCTTGGATTTAAAACTACTTGAAAGGATCTGCAAAGATTCTTATTTTGTCAACATAAACATATTGGAAGACAGTGCTTGTGGGCTGACAGTAAAACACCAACACAGTGACAAGATGTAGTAATAAAAACAACATCTGAGTAATTTGCTTTCTTCTATATTAACCCTCTCACAATTATGGTAATAGAAAGTAAAATAGTCCAATAATGCAGACGGTATAACCATTACAAAATACCAAGGAAGAACTTAATAGTTGTTGAATATGTTACCAATTTTACACCTGACTTGGATGTAAAAGCATTATAAGCACGCTGAAAATATATTCAGTTATTCAGTCATTAAACGTTTTTATATTCAGCTGTCTTCTAAAATCCATTTAATATTTGAGATGCAATTTACATCATATCTTGGACATGCAGCATCTTGACCATGATTATGCAGAGGCTAGGTCAACACGAACAGTGTGTTTCATGCAATTTAAATAATAACCATGATAAGAAAAGTTTGAATCAGCTTGGCATAACAGACATCAGATCCTTGAGAAAAGCAACAGAAGGTTAGTGCTTGCCCTGAGGCTGACTTGTGGAATAATAAAGAGTCAAATTTAGAGGACTGGATTACTCTTAAATAAATAATTGGATTTTTAAAGAATTCAAAGCTAAATTTAGAGATTCCATCTGCCCCTAGGGAAAACATTCATCCCTGACTTGAAAAGAGAAACAGGCAACAGTGACACAAGTGGAGTAACTGATTTACAGCAGTTGTGTATTGCTGCAGTACAAAGCAGAGGCCAACCACCAGGTTTCTTTAAATCATATACCAGTCAAGATCCCAGAAAAGGGTTAAATGCTTTCAGATTAGCAAACCATGAATGACATAATCATCATCAAGTTTCAACTGGGACCAAAACAGAAGACACTGTGTCCCTTCAAGGCTGGATGGTGCAGTCCGTGCATATCGTGTATCTTGAATTGTGAAGCACAGCCATTGCGTGATTAAATAATAGAACACATTGACGGAATGAAATAGGTTGTCCCTGCCTTCCAGGTATGTATCGGCAATCCGTAATGAGAAAACACACAGCCATATGCTATGTCTGCCAGTTCATGCCATATGTGTTATGCTAAACTGAAGTTAAGTTTTAAATGCTGTCTTTCTTCAGCCACTTTAACCACCACAGCTCTTTGACACAATGCATTATGGTGCTGTATATTTTTCATCAAAGTTGACAGTATATTGTTGTCCAAAATGTCATTTCTTGTGACAATTGTGGCACTCTTGACAAGAAGCAACAGGTTTACTCCAAACCACAAATAAAACACACACATGCCAACATAATTACCCCCAAACACTGAACAATCAGGACTATACATTGAACCCTCCTATATTCTGCTGCCAATCCCAGGCTGTAAAAGCTAACAGTAAACAATACACCCCAACTGTTATACTTCCCACTTTCAATGGACTGCTGTACATTACTGTGCAAGACAGCAATTATCGCAAAACACTTTACTTCAATAATAAACAAGTAGGACTTTTAATAAAACAAACCAAAAGGAGCTTGTGATCTTACAGTTCTCATTGGGTACTGTGGATATACATGTGTGTATATGTGTGTTTGTTTGTTTATATTAGTTTCATACTTTTTAAAGCACCAGGAAAAGTTCTAATTAATTTTCTGATTTTCAATTTAAACCACAGTTTGATCACCTCCACAATGTATTAGTTTGCTGAGCATTGCAATCCTATTGGTTAATTTAGTGAAGTGTAAAATTAACCAAAGGAAAGCAGGGCAATAATGACTTCAGCACATGCTGGTGAACATATTTAACATGATCTGAGATTTGTTAAAGCTGCTCACTGTGAAGGCTGACATTTAAGTTAAATTATCTTTCATATTGATACAATCCACACTCTTCAATGGACTAGTACTGTTTCGCCTTTACAACCTTGTTTAACCACAAAGCAAATTTAGATTTCCAAGTGTCTCAGTGAATCCCAGGACCACTGTATAATTGGAGAAATGCCCCCAATTTAAAGATAGCTTGATTCAAAAATTAATCAAGCAAATCCATTTCCAGAAGGTTTTCAATATGTGTTTTATTTAATTTTAACTGATTTTTAAATTAATCAATCAATGGATTCTACATTAATTCAATTATTGGTTAAAATACATTTCTTAAAAGTTACCAAAGCATTATTTAAAATCTTCAGTAATTAGTTGATGTAGAAATGATGATGATGGTGATTATTATTATTATTATTATTATTATTAGTAGTAGTAGTAGTAGTAGTAGTATTTCAGATTTATTGGGAATTTTGTAAAACAAAATCCAAAACCCTGTTGATTATATACAAATCATAAAAATAGATTGTATTGTATTACTGATGTTTTGATTGCTTTGCACTTTTTGTAAAGGCATCTTTTCAAAATAAGCAAACAAATAACCTCTACAGAACAAGACAACACATTTACCTAGGAGCTGAAACCCTACAACACTGAGGCGTGTTAATCAAAGGCATATATTACTCCCCTGTTTTAATCTTATTCCTTGTCTTATTTGTTTTGGTCACATACTTCATATTTTCCAATGTGCAAGTCTAAGCTGAATTTGCCTGAGGTTTATAAAGCATCTCTGCCATGATTAATCTGGAGCATAAACCATGGCATTGACTTGTTTTACTGCTCCATATAATCTCACAGCACTGCAATTATGAATACTAATCTTGAGCCCCTACACATCAATGCCGTCTCATAGACAAATGCTTTTTCTGTTTGATTTCAACATTTTAAAAATCTAAACTGCTGCCCTGGCATTGTAAGCACAAATTACAGTCAGTGTTGAAGGTTTTGTTTTCAAGTTTCCTAGTGAACTAGATGAAAATTGATTAATCTTTAAGCCAAGTTATAACACCATGCCACTGGGACTATGGGGAAAAAGAAAAGGAGAACGTGTGTTTTTCTTATATGCAGTAACAACTAAGATTCAATTCAAGATTATTTTAAATTCAGCTTCATGTTGTGTGAAGGTTTTGTTAAAAGAAGGACTCCCTTGAAAAGAAAACCTAACATGATCAAAAAAGGCACAACCCTCTTATTTTGCTTCATGTAACTTGAAGACAATACTATGATACTGATAAGTATGTATTTTACCTTTATTTATTCATATTGGGTATTATGATTAGAGACATTCCTCGAGGTTAGATATAATTTACTTTTCGGCTATTTTAGTTTTTTTCTTGTGTTAGACAAAACATGCTACATAAAGCATATATTCATTCAGCATTTTAAGTAAGGATGAAATGCATCCATAAGCTGATTCCATGGAGTGCTCAAATAGTGGAACAAAATGAATGGTATGATGTTTCTTCTTCAGTACTCACTTTGTGGTGTGTAATTATTAAAGACTTTTTAAGAAAAAAAGTCCTTGGGATTTAAAGGCAGCCTTCTGGAGCTAAAACAATGTGATTCTGTGGCACTACATACAGAGATTAATCCACTTATTTTTTGGTACATGCAAAATAATGTTCTTCTTTTAATACATTGTACACAATTACCAGGACAATAATGGCTATCTATAGTTGTACCTCAGCAGAGATTAGGTTCTAAAACAGAAGAACTGTTACTGAGAATATTCAAAGACAAAATTAGTATTACAAAAAATTAACTTCCATCTGTGGTATTTTTTGCATGGTAAGCATGATCGTTCTGACATAGATGGTAACACACATGAGAATGCAGAACATGTTGATTACAGACAATAATGTTGTATACAAAAATACATTCAGTAAAATCTAAAATTTGAAATAACATTCTCTTTTATATTCTGACGCTCCACAAACAAAATAGTTTAAGAAATAAAAGCCACAAAAGATTTTAACCCTGTCATGCATCGAAACTTTGAACCACAATAAAATAAAATTAAAATAAAAACATACAACTCTAAACTGGGATATTTCATGCATGGAAGAGTTCAAATCTTTGCCTTGTATACATTGACCTTAAAATATTTATAAGAAAGGAATCTTGTTCTCTGCACACCAAATTTAAAGTAGAAGAAAAGCATAAAGAATGTAACAAAATGTTCTCACCCTGCTTGCTGTTATAGGGTCTAAGGGCTGCTCATACTGATATGTAAACCTGATATCATAAATCAGTAATAGCTCTATTAAAGGTGAGTTGCCAGCCAGAGAAAGCAAAGAGGATACTTGTCAGCAACATAATACAGTCCAAAGCTATGTGAAATCCCCTGCAAATGCACAGTAAACAGGAAGCCAATTTACAGGAGTAGAGTACATGATTCAATGCATTTTAAGAGGATTGTAATATCCCCTGGTTTGTGTCACAACATGCAAGTTACATTAAGCAAGGTTTTCAATTATATTGTGAAAGGTATGCTACAAAAGTGCATCATACTTTTAAGGTCTATATGCTCTCCCTGTGCCTTATTTGAGTGAGTACACATACCAGACATTTCCAGACGTGGTCCTTGAGGGCTTGAATCCTAGAGGTTGTTACAGGTCTCTACAAATTATCAATGGATAAAAGATAGATGTTCATTTTGATCAGGTTTTTAAATAGGCCGGTTCTTGCTAGTTGCATGGTAGTGGACTAATTTTCCAAGACGACAAGAGCACGGACCCACATTAATGGCCACCGCTAAAGGCATCCATAGCTGTCCCTGACCATTAATATAATTATAACTGCCCCCACAGAACCTAAATGATATCGGCTCAGCTCCCAGAGGGAAGTGGCCCAAGATCCCTCACTTGAGCCATTAGATCTGTGAGACATCATTGGCAATCCTGCCCTGCTGCTAATGTTGGACAGACTGATACCTGTGAGTGACACCCCCGTCACAAGTGAATGATTTCTGGTAGAACAGCGTCACATTAACTGCATTGCTTTTCCTAGCCTGGGAGAATCTGTATTAATTGAATATGTCCTATTTTTTCTGTAGCATAGTGGTCAATGTGGCAATCCACTACTCACAAAAGGAAACAAACAGGAAACTGTGTATAATAGTTTATCATCTTTAACTGCCCAAATAAAAAAAATAGAAAGCTACAAAGACATAAATAAATGCAACAGGAAAGTAACATCAAACTTTTGTTTGCACGTTTACTACAAACACTGGTGCATGTGTGACTATGGAAGCAAAAGAAAAATAATATTAATTGTATATATTGTTTTTTTATTTTTTTAATATTTTAATCCATAAATACATTATTCTAAGCAAAAGTCAAAACCCCATAAAACATTTTACTTTAGTTGTTGTTTCTGTTATTCTTCTCCTTCCCACAACACTGCACATTTTTCTCTCCTCACATCCTGTGTGTTTGCTCTTGGAGCTGAGACATACAATCATTGTTTCATCTGTCTGTTAATGGTCTCCTCCATTGCTTTTCTGGTTTAGACAATTTTGACAATTTCCTCATGAACAAAGGTTTCCTGGCTGCAACTCACACTAGATTTTCAACTTCCCAGCTTTTCTCGAACGCCTCAATTTACTGTTTCCTTTGAGACCGAGGATGAGGAATTGTAATCTGTAGCAGTTTGAGTGCTGGTTCGAGAACTATTAGCCTTGGACATTCAAACAATCAGAGGCTCAGAAACTGTCTAGAAGCAGAGGAGGGGGAATGGATTTTCAATTTACTTGTATTACCATCCAATAGCTGCATTGTTTTGACACAAGGACTTTTCATCCATGTGCTCTGCCTTAGGAACTGACTATATATATTCATATATTCCACACTAAGTTTCTTCAAAGTCCATTCAGTATTTGATGTGAATTAGGAAAGACTTAAAAAAAAAAAAACGTTATGACATGAGAGAGTAGCTCTATGATAAAGCATACAAAATTACTCATAATCTGAGAGTGGATTTAGCTCACATCATACCACAGAAGTCTCTGAACAGTAAAATGTACTTTCACTTTGCAATGGATTCTAAACCCAAGAGAAGACATTTTAGGAACAACCAAGAATGATATAATGTTTTATGTATACTGTACTCCTTTAAACACCACAACTGCAAACTCATTACGAACAAACTATAACCAATAATTTCTGACAATGGTGTAAATATGTTCAACTGTTCACAGCAAATAAGCTGTTGTTTACGATTAAATAGAAACTGAGCTGCTCGTCTGATCTGAATGTATAAAACAAGCAGTAGGATTATTATTATCATTATAATGATTATTTCTTCTTATTATTATTAGTAGTATAGTTTTTAATTATGTTTCTCACATTTAACTTTGTTGCCACTACAGAGTACTGTACACTATTCTATTCCCTGAACGAATACTAATGTCAGTTCCCTTCATCGTGTTTTATTTTCTTCTAAAAAGACGCATTTCAGGGCAATGCATGGTCTAATGAACTACAGCATCAAGGAGATTAAATGTTTTAGATCCATTCATGCTTGGCTTACATGTGGGAACAGTTGGATTCCTCTAATGAGGGTGAAAAAAGCTATGAGTGTCCTCTGTAAGATTTGTATACGTAAATTGGTAAAAGGATTAATAAAATCCATGCTATGTATGACAAATAATTAGTCTTTTAAGCAAAGAAGTTTGCTGCATCTTCATATTTTTTCCAGTGGGATGTCACTAGCTTAGGTCTTTGTGATAAGAATGTACAAAAGTATCTAATTCATACAGTAGTGCTTCCCTATTATTAGAGTGTGCATGAGCATAACTGTGGAAGATATCAATTCAGAGGAGTACCACAGCACCAATTAGCAGACTGATTGTGATAAATGACCAGTATAATATATATATATATATATATATATATATATATATATATATATATATATATATATATATATATATATATATATTTTTTTTTTTTTTTTTTTCTTGTGTATCACCATGAAACTATTTATACATTTTCAAGGGTACACAAGCTAGTAACTGAGGATACATCAACTATTGGATCCTGTTTTAATTTCAGTGTCTTGTTGCCACTGTTTCCATTAGTTATACATCATTACTCAGTCCTACTTATTTTGAGGTAAAGAAAACAAACTGTAAACAGTCCATTGCATCTCCATTGCTGTTTCCCAAACTCATCTCTGCCTGTCTCCTTAAGCTTTTCTTCTCCTTTTTAAGTTCTGTCCAGCTCTGACCTTTGCTCTGGATCGTAAGTCTATCAAATTTGCCCTAAATTTGGAATTTGGACATATTGAATGATTTTACCAGGCTGAGAGAGGGACCCTTTCCCCCACTCTGTGTATCCATTGGCTATTGGATGATTAGTCTTGTATTAGATGTATCTGCATCACGATGCCATGACTGATGACTAAGCTTTTATGCGTGATGCGGAGGAGAGCAATATTTTTTGGAGAAACTGTTACAAAGTCCTTATTAAGATAACTGAAGTAATGTCACAATTATGAAGCAACTTCATATCTTACACAAGTCCATATTTTGTTTTGCTTATTTTCTATATTATTACTCAAACCTCTGGATGTATGGAGTATACATGTACATTCTAATGTGTAAAGTTTAGGTATTTAAAATAATTTTGGTAGATATTCTATTCTTGAAGGTAGTGCAGCATACTGAAGTAAATGACACTGTATTGTATACAAGTGGGGAAAAAAGTATAACCATACCCTGTTTTTTCAATGTCAGCTCACAGTTGTATTTTAAAGACAATATACTTGGTTGATGCAGGACAAGAAATTGACCTAAAGGGATGAAAATAAAAGGTTTATAGTTAATTAAATTATTCTAATAAAAAAGACACATTATAAAATCATTGCTGAAGGCTGTAAAAAACAATAAAAACTTGAAGTTGCCTACAGATTTATAAATGCAGGATTAAAAAGGTACCTTACAATAAAAAAAGAATAATGGATTTAGTTTTATTTGTATCTTGAAGTAAAAAGTGCCGTCTTACATTCTCTAAAATTCTTTAACCTAAAATGATGCCCCTAAGTCTTTACTCTTTAAAGTATAATATAATATTTAAAATATGTTATAAAATAATGGTACAGGTTTAAGTGAACTCCATTAGTATATTCCAACTATCATACAGACATCTAGTTTTGGATGTAGATGCATTGAAACACTGTGAATACATCATATTTTATAAATCCTATACATGCTGACCAACATGAATAAGTTGAATGCATTGAAGCTGCAGGCCTACGTATGTTTTACCAAAACTAATTAAATGGAATTTAAAATAGAAAGAAGAAAAATCATTATATAATAAATATTAACAATTGTGACTAATTATTACTGGGGATTGTTTGAAAAGGAGGTCATTTCAGAAATGTCCAATATGTATCAACAGCAAGGAAGTGCTGTTCAGCTGCTTGAATGGATACATACATCACTTAGAATATCCTGTTCTAGACCTGTTCATGAAAAATCCTTTCCACTGAAGACTCTGTAAGGTCTGATGATGCTGCAGTTGACCTAATGTACCCCAGTTATGTTGAAACCAGGGCAGTGGAAGGCCAGAAACTATTATCTGCTGGTTCTGTAAAGGGAAACAGTGGATTATTGTTGTCAGGTTGAATTAAAATCAACTGAACTTTGACCCATTAACTGACCTTCTTGTTAGGTATTACAAGGGTAAATATGAAGTTCAAGGTTGGTCTGCATTACACTGAGAGAATACCAATGAATAGCTTCCAGAAGGGGATACCGCAGATGATTCTGGTCATATGGCAGGCGACCCTGCCAGCTCTAGTGAAGACTCGGTGTAGTGATTCAGTTTGCTTGCAGTTTTCAAGACTGCAGGATACAATAGTTCCCAGCATGCCAAACTTCCGGTTTCATTTTAATTATTAAAATAAAGCCTTATTTCACATATTTGATTGGGGTATCCTCTAAAAAGATGAAAGCTAAATACAGATAAATATTTATGAATCATGCATTGTGGTGTGTCCTGGATATTGGAGCTGGGCTCAGAAAAATTATGAATAAGAAGATCCTGTGGTGCAGTAATGCAGACTCTGATTGCTTACATTATAACTACTGTGTCAGCACTAATACCACTGGTAGTATTTTGTATTAGAATAAGATAAAATACATGAATCCTTAAAATGTGTAAAACTGAGGAGAGGTCATTTAGCCTGTCGTTCTCATTTGGTTTCTAGGAGGTATCTCTGAGTATATACTGTAGCAGTGAAAAGACCCCTTAAAAGAAAATTAAAAACAGGCTTTTCATGAGTTATAAATTCACAGAACAATTTTGTACGTTACCTGGTGAAAGAATGGTAGTTTTGTGGAAAAATAGATACATGTTACGTTAAAAGTGCTGATTCATTGTCCTCTTTCTAAATATAACCCAATGACAAACTTGGATCAATAAGCTTAAAAAAACAGAAGGGTACTTTGGGTCAAATGGTCTACTCTTCTTCATATGTTATTTTCTTAATGCTGTGTGTAATTTGTAGTAAACTGCTTCTGATATATATGTTGTGCTAATTAAGAGTTTCTAATGTCCTTGAGTTAACAAAACAGCAAAAACGTTGGTTTGGCAGAGTTTCAGCTGACAACTGTTTGTAATTATTGGAATAAAATATGTGAATGTGATTTTCCTTTTTTTCTGATATCACTTTGTCTGTATTTCAATAAAACAACAGCTGTTGGGTTACAGAGATTGATACTAGTAAAATCATGTGTAGGCCTTTACTCAATAGGCATGAATAGAGTTTTTGAATATATTGTTCTTTCCAAATGCTTGTTTTTTCAATCACTTAAAATAACTTAATTAAATAACAATAACATATCTTCATAATATAAGTGAAATTGAAGAAGATTAGACCATTGTTTTTAAGATGATAAAAAAAATGTATATTCACCACTCAACTGCAGCTGAGATACTAAACTTTTTACTTGATCAAATAGCAGAACTAAAGAAGCATATTGATGCAACATGAAGTAAAAACAAATGTGGGACTATATCAATATAATCTTAATAATCTAGTGAAATTGGAGGCAGACACCTCCTTTTTAATGAGATAAGTATATCATTAGCATGATCTACTTGACTTATTATGTTGTATTGAAATAATTATCTTGTGAAACTAGGAGTAAACGCTTCAGTTTTTATGATATAATGATCTCATAAAGTATGATATAATTGTCTCATAAAAACTGAATTATTTACTTCTGTGTTGACAACATCATTATTTTGTTATGAGGTAATAAGTCAAGTATAAGTCAATGTATATCTCACACAAGATGTCTGCTTCCGTTTTCTCTGGTTAATTATGTGATTAATTATTATATGATAAACAATATAGATGTTTTTGTGGGATGAAGCCGTCTGACGTTACTTTATCACACAAAACAGAATGGTCTTTTAAGATATGTTGACTATAGACAGAAATCTATTACTGGACTTGAGTTGCATTATGAAGAAAGTCTTAAGAAAAAAAAATGTTTTGAAGGCTAGACAGCTCAGAACAAAGTGATATTTATAAATATGTTGAAAGGGTTCTCTGTAATCAAAACATCTGATGGAAGCTCAGTGTTTTTTCTTGTTTTTGTTTCAGCACCAAATACATCTCTGGAAAAACTTGAGACCACTGCAATTTTTTCTTAAATCAGCATCTCTGCATATATGGCAGCCATTTCATTCCATTCATATTTTTATTTTAGAATTTGGGAGAAATGTTGTCAGTAGTTTATAGAATAAAACAAAAATGTTCATTTTACCCAAACACATACCTATACATAGTAAAACCAGAGAAACTGATCATTGTGCAGTGGTCTCTTAATTTTTTCCAGAGCTGTATATTCTAAAAAATGTTACAGGTCCCAGGAATAGGACCACGTGAACAGATGATAATCCTGTGAAACAGGAGAAAGGATGAGACACAACAGCGCTGGCTTCTTTTCAGTTTGGCGTTACTGAAGTCCCAACTCGTTTATTTAGCATTTTCTCAATACAAAGTTCCATAAAACTACTCAAAACTCAAAACATTTTCTAAAATAAAACTGACAGGAGCTTAGAAACATTCAAATCAAGTATATAATAAACAAAGAGACGGTATGTGGCCGCCTTTTACCTCCCTGTTTGCGTGGCACAATTTGTCCTACTCTGTTAAATTATCCGATACACACTTCTCAATTTTTACTCGGACATCGTATACCCTTAATATTACCCCATTTATTATTGTATAATATGTGTGTTTGTACATAGTGCCACCAACCTGTGAAACAGGAGAAAGGATGAGACACAACAGCGTTGCTTCTTTTCAGTTAGGCGTTACTCAAGTCCCAACTGCCAGTGCACGAGAGTGTTTGGGTGTGAAGCCGAGCATGTCGTGTTCTTTGGAGGACACAATTACCAACCCATCTATGAGACAACCTTTAAACTGTTACATTAAATGAAAGAAAACCACAAATAAAGGTAAAAATGTAACAATACATTTTGAGTGTGTCACACAAAGCATAAATAAGCAACAGTGGAGGTCGAGTATTCTGTCTAGGCTGTGTGAATATACTATATACTGACTGTAAGCAGCTGCAACAGCAATAGTCTCTGGTGCTTATGTTTAAAGTAGGTTCAGTTGTGTTTTCCTGTCTGAATGTGTGCTGTAAATAAACTCAGATTGAAACAAAATAAACAGAATCAATTGGCAATTCATAACATTAATGTATAAACATATTAATTATACCATTCTGATATAAAGGTAAGTATAAAGCTGATGCATGCCTTGTGTTGGGTTGATAGTGTGTTAATTATGTCAGCCAAAGAGACTGTACATTAAAACTAAATACATACATACATACATACATACATACATACATACATACATACATACATACATACATACGTTATTTGATTTGACTAGATTAAATGATGCCTGCATTGTGAAGAAAAGCAGAGCTCTGACTTTGTCAATCGACAGGTACGTTTATGATATCGGTGCACCACACAAACACTCAGCATTATAAAGTACACTATGATCTGTTGGTTCTAAGCAACACTTATTGTTTATATGAAGACCCCTGCTTGGTATACTTGCACAATCAGCAACATATATATACTATATTCTCAGAGGCAGGCTATGAGGGGGCGTTCAATTAAAAAATAACAGAATAAATAAATCATATACCAAAGTGGATATATCATACAGCAGAAAAAATAAATCATATACCAAAATGGATATATTATATGTCATACCAATCCACAAGAAAGGGGACAAAACTGAGCCAGGAAATTACAGACCAATCAGTCTCACCTGCATCACCTGTAAAATGTAATTAAAAATGATTAGACAGAAAATAGAGGAGCATCTTAATGAAAACCATATTCTTGGAGATAGTCATCATGGGTTTAGACGAGGCAGATCATGTCTTACTAATTTATTCAAATTTTTTGAACATGCAACTGCAACTGTAGATCATGTGAAAGCATATGATATGATACACTTAGATTTTCAGAAAGCTATTGATAAGGTTCCACACCAAAGATTGATCCTCAAATTGGAAGCTGTAGGGATTCAGGGTAATGTAAGTACATGGATTATGAACTGGTTGATGTATAGGAACAGAGGGTGTCGATTAGAGGAGTTGCTTCTAACTGAAGTGAGGTTGTTAGTGGAGTTCCACAGGGATCAGTACTAGGGCCTTTGCTTTTTCTAATTTAAATTAATTATCTGGACTCTGGGATAATTAGCAAACTTGTCAAATTTGCAGATGATACTAAAATTGGTGGCTCAGCAGATCCAATCTCGGCAGCACAGGATATTCAAAGAGACTTAGATAACATTCAGTTGAGGGCCGACACCTGGCAGATGAAATTCAATGTGGACAAGTGCAAGGTATTACATGCAGGTAACAAAAATGTCCACTATAATTACACTATGGGAGGGATAGAACTAGATGAAGTATCGCATGAGAAAGATCTAGGAGTCTATGTGGACTCCTCACTTTCTCCATCCAAATAATGTGGGGAAGCAATAAAAACGGCAAACAGGATGTTAGTGTATATTGTCAAAAGTGTAGAATTGAGAACAAGGGCAGTGATGTTCAGACTGTACAATGCACTAGTTAGAGCTCATCTGGATACTGTGTACAGTTCTTGGCTCCACACTTCAAGAAAGATATCACTGCTCTAGAGGCAGTTCAGAAGAGAGCAACCAGACTTATTCCAGGTCTGAAGGGAAAGTCCTACTGAGAGACTGAGGGAACTGAACCTTTTCACCCTGGAACAGAGGAGACTACTTGGGGACTTGATCCAAGTCTTCAAAATCATGAAGGGCATCGACCACATCAAACCAGAGGAGCTTTTCCAGATCAGCAGGGACACACGCACCCAGGGACACAAATGGAAATTGGGCTTCAAGGCATTCAAAATGGAAAACAGGAGACACTTCTTCACACAGAGAGTTGTCAGAATCTGGAACAAACACCCCAGCGATGTGGCAGAAGCTGAAAGTTTGGGAACATTTAAAAATAGACTGGATAGGATCCTTGGATCACTCAGGTGTTAATGGACACCAAATGAGCATGATGGGTCGAATGGCCTCCTCTCGTTTGTAAACTTTATTATGTTCTTATGTTCTTATATCATATACCAAAGTGGACATATCATATACCAGAACAAATATGTCACTGTGCAAAAAAAATATATATACCAGAAAAAATGTCACATTACATAATATATATATATATATATATATACCAAAGTCCCACGGTGGAGATGTTGGGTTGAACATGCACAGTGTGCCCAGTTGGTTAGAGATGAGAGCGGATCCTTCACAGGGTCACAGGCATTAACTGCCGAATGAGGGAGAAATTGATTTGGACATTCATGCGCAGGCATTAATCAAGATAACATTCACGAAGCTTAAAGTTTACAAGTGTACACTCTGAGGCTAGTGTATACGTTGTTCACTATGTTTTATTGTATGCTGTACTTTATTATTAATAGGCTATGCTTTTATCATGTTGGTGTTTTCAGTACAAGGGTGATTATTACCCAAGGTGGTGGACTCAAAATCTCACTCGCAGCGAATTAAAGATTGATGATAGGACATCTAGTGCATCAATGTGTTCATTTCCTTGGTGTAGTGCCAGTCCCTGAACCATGATACTGACACGCCATTCTAATAAAGACCAGCTGTGTCAACGCTTTATTAATCCCATTATAATTGTTCATGCTACACAGGGAAATATATATATATATATATATATATATATATATATTCAAAAATGTAATAAAAAATATCTGTACATAAAAATAACATCCTCACATTTGGAACCAAACCCGCAACACTGAACTCAGCGCTGTTCATAAGTATATTTTGTCAGTCGCCCTGTATAAGGACAATAAATAAATAAATAAATAAATAAATAAATAATAATAATAATAATAATAATAATAATAATAATAATAATAATAATAATAACAATAATAATAATAACCACTGCGCCATCAGACATGAGGATTCAATAGAAACTTGTTTTAGGCAACTACAGCCACCGCAGACAGGTGTCCTGATTAGTTGTATATTGAATTATTGGAATCTCCAATTAATGTATTAATTAAAAAATAATAATAATAATGTGTACATATTTATATAGCCTACCTATATGTATATGTACTCTATACACAGATATAGTCTAGATTGAAGTAACTACTCAGCTAACACACAATGTTGCCACGACATTGTAGCAACGTAATTTACATTGCAACACCTTTGTACAATGTTGAGTAGAAACATCTTTGGGTGATTCACTGCTGGGTGATATAGTTAATATAATTTAAAAAACTAAAGATAACATGAACATACTGTAAATGCACAAATGGTGTGGCAGACACTTCATTGACAGTTTGATCAAAATAACAATAGGTTATTATCATAACCCCAGTTCCCTGAAAAAGAAAGACAGCCATTACCTAATGGGAAGAGCCTTCTGACCTGCCAATCATTGAAAACATGTACCAAAGCTGCTCAATAGGGGCCCTGCTGGCAGGAGGAAGACCCACCCCCGATGTCTCTGAAAAGTCTCCTCCTGGCTGCAGCTCCCTGCCATTTCTTCATCAGGAAGGTCGTCTGGTCGACCAACCCCTGAAGAGTAATGTCTGTCTTTCTTTCTCAGGGAACCGGGGTTATGATAATAACCTATCGTTCCCTTTCAAATTGAAAGACTGCCATTACTGAATGGGAAGACTATACCAGAGCTGTCGCAAGTCCTGACACCTGACTAAGCCTAAACCCACAATGACAAGGATAGCAGAGCCTCAAGGTGTCTGAGGGTTAGCAGTTTTAAGTACCTGAGAGCCCAAGCTTGGGCGCAGCCATTCCGCCAAGTTGAGGCAATAGAACCTCTGGTCTGGAAGGTCTGTTGACCGGACCAGCTCACAGCATTGCACAGTTCTTGCAGTGTGGCACCATGAAAAAGAGCCTATGACATGGCTTGTCCCCTCGTGCTGAGATGTGTTCTGGCATGGGAACATTAGCAGTCTCATAGGTGAGCCGGATCACGTCCACCACCCAGTGCGCCAGTCGCTGTTTTGAAACTGCCCGCCCTCTGGTGGTGGAACCTTAGCAGACAAACAGCTGGTCGGATTTGTGGCTCTGCGCCGTCCTCTGCATATAGCACCTCAAAGCCCAGACAGGGCAGAGTATATGTAGTCAGTGGTCCTCATCCAATTCGTGTGGTGGGGGATGGAAAGACTGCAGGACAACAGGCTGGTTTATGTGGAACGCCAACAAAATCTGGAGCAGGAAGGCTGGGTTCGTCCTGAGAGTGACTGGCCCGGGGTTATGGAAGCATCGAGGAGGATGGACTTCTCCTTGTCCTGGAGCTTCACCTGCATCAGCCACAGATGGCGTTTGGCTGCAACCATAGCTGCGAGAGATCTCCCCATGGCCTTCACCCCTTCTCACAGTAAGTCAGTCATGTAGGCATTGACTAGCTCCATCTCCTCTACATCTACCATAGACTGGCACTCCCTCAAACGTCCCATCAGGTAACCTTATACAGGATTAAGATGGCCTATGCATTATTAAACTGGATCGCTGAAGTCTCTGCCGAATATGCCTTTTTCAGCATAGTGTCCATTGTTCTGCACTGCTTATTAGGACAGAGCGTCTCTTTGCCCAATATAGCATTCACCAGAACCAGCCTGGACACTGAGTCTCCTATCGGAGGAAAAGATCCCAGTCCTTTCGCCTCCGCCCCCGCCGTTGCATACATAGCATCCGCCTGCCTAAAAGTCATAGGAGCAGATGCCAGCTGGCTCCACGTGGATTGTACAGTGTCCACGTAATCTTCAAGGAAAGGGAGGGTCTCCACAGGTTTAGCGGTCCTCTCTCTTCCCAACGATTTTTCAGAATTTTTTCCTGAGGGCACCAGGGAATGTCCACCACCAGAGCCGCATGTCGCATCAGCGGAGCCCCTGGCCCTCTTACGGCGTGTGGCCTTCGTAATTGCCGCACAGTGCACGCAGCCTCCTTCTCCCATCAGTGCGCTCTGGGCATGCTCCTACCCCAAACAGCGCACACATAAGTCGTGTCCATCATCCCGATCAGCAGATATTTGTCTATGTCTCCTTCGTTCAGACTTTCTTGATATAGTAACAGTTCTAGTGGCAGATGGATCTCACCAAACTCCTCAGCACTGATACTGTTCCCCTCGATGTTTAAGTCAAGGTTGTCTACATTGAGGTCCGAGAGGTCGACAGGGGCGTCTAGAGGTCGAGAGCAGGTCATGTTGTCAAGAGGTCGAGGGAACATGAAGGTCGATGAGGTTGGTCGAGGTCGACACGGGATGCAGAAGGGTCGAGGGTAGGTCGAGAGAGTTGAGGGATCGGCAGTTCATCGAGGTCGATGTGATCGAGGTCAACAAGGTATTCGTCAAGCATTGCTCTGGATGTATCAAGCGGTTTAAAGTCCGCCGACAGAGGTCGAGAGAATCCGGGACTGAGCGGAGTGGTCACTGACCAGCCACAGGAAGGCTGCTCAGAGGAGGAGTCTCCATCTCTGTCCTCTCTTACAGCACTAGAATCTGTAAAGAGAATAATGGTACAAGAAGGTAAAATCCATACAGTAGATCTCCGTGGAGGGACTGAGGCCGGCTCTGATCGAGACTCCTGATGATTACCTCCGATGAGAAGCAAAAAATATAATGAAAAAGACCTCCGCAGAGACAAAGATTCAAGGATTCTCCAAAGAGAATAGGTAGAAATTGAACCGCACTCCTAAGAGTAGGTGTGCACACTTCTCAACTTTAAGCAATTGCAAGCGAAAAGCAATAAAGCACAATCACAGGGCAGGTGAAAGAAGAAATGGCAGGTAGCTGCAGTGAGGAGGAGACTTTTCTCAGACACCGGGGGCGGGTCTTCCTCCTGCCAGCAGGGCCCCTATTGGGCAGCTTTGGTATATGTTTTCAATGATTGGCAGGTCAGAAGGCTCTTCCCATTCGGTCTTTCCCATGGCTGTCTTTCATTTTGAAAGGGAACTATGTAAGGGCAGTACAGTACAGCCATGAAACTAGATGTGTTTCACTATTCAGATTGGCTTGCCTTGATTTTGATTATTATTAGCCGATATGTTTTGTCAATGTGATGCTGCCTCTGTTTGCTAAAAACTTGAACAGCATCACATTGGTCATACATCGACAATTCACCACCAAATTACATTAAAAAAAAACAAATAGAGTACCAATAATTTAAAAACTGTTGTAATTGTAATATAATATATGTATATTAATGTATATCATAGCGATAATGCTCTTCTCATGCTCATAAACTTTGCATCGATGTCTCCCTCATTCGGCTCTAATGCCTGTGACCCTGTGAAGGATCCGCTCTCATCTTTAACCAACTGGGCACACTGTGTATGTTCACCCCAGCATCTCCACCACGTGACTTTGGTATATATTTTTTGTGCAGCGTGACATATTTTTTCTGGTATATGATATATCCACTTTGGTATATGATTTATTTTTTCTGTTATTTTTTAATTGAACGGCCCCTCATAGCAGGTATCACATCAGACTGTATCACAAGGGTTCACTTTTCTTCCAACAAACACCCCTTTGAGATCAGAGTTACAGACAGAAGTACAGACAGCTGCACTGCAGATGGATTTCAAACAGACTCTGTTTTAAATTTTAATAGAAACAGGGAGTCATTGGCAGCATTTAGGCAGCAACTATACTATTTATATGTGACTCGAATATTTTATTTGACCAAGTTGTTTCTGATGTAATTGGAAGCAGTCTTGCTGTAATTGAATTTTGTTCCTGTGGTTTTTAAGTCTTGTCATTTAGGTCATCACTATAAATGGGAAAGAATTCTCAGTGATTTTATCCTATTTAAATAAAGGACCTGAAGGGAAATGCTGATTGATCTCAGAAACAACATGAATAATTAATTTGCACAAACAAGGCCTCCATGTTAAAGATAATTATACACCTGAAATCTATTTGCCAATTAAAAATTGTAAGCACAAAGGTCTGTTATAATACTTTAGCTAATGGGATCAATTGCATTGATTAGTAATTGAGCATGGTATTATATACTAAAAAACAAAGCCTGGTCAGAGTGAGGTCTTCTCACAAGTAGGTCAGCCCTGGGCTCACCTGAATGAGTTGATTAGCAATTATACACAAATACACTTTAGAAACACAATTTTAAATATTGGTTATAATTTAAAAACACTGTGAATAAATGCATTGGAATATGTTTTCTTTCACACACCTATATACTTATTGACATTCTTTAATTCTCTCTGTCTCTGTCTAGCTATATATATATATATATATATATATATATATATATATATATACCCACAGCTCTGGAAAAAATTAAGAGACGATTGCAAATGTTTCTTAAATCAGCATCTCTACAGATTCATATTTTTATTTGGATTTTGGGAGAAATGTTGTCAGTTTACAGAATAAAACAAAAATGTTCATTTTACCCAAACACATATCTATAAATAGAAAACCAATTTTGCAGTGGTCTCTTAATTTTTTCCAGAGCTGTATATATATGATTTTGAGTTGAATCAGATTTTAGGTTTTGGAATTACTAATTACCAATCAACATTGCTCACCACTGCAAGCTTTATATTAGTTTGGGATGAATGAAATTAATGAATTTTGCCCTCCAGAAGTGCACTTTTTGTCCCACTCCATCTTTTCACACTGCAAGCCCCCAGGCATTGGACAGGGAGGACTGGTGACATTTCCACTGAATACTGCAAACTCAAAAGTGCCTTGTAATTCATGGGGGTCATAGCAGTTCAGCCAACCAAGAAAAAAAGTCTGAAGGCTTCCTGTCCATTGGGGAATCCCAGTCAGTCATCTTTTAACATAGTCCAGACTGGAATTAGTACTTGTTTTAAAACAATCTATTTCTCTATTTGTTATTTACAGTTGGCCAAAAATATGTTGTTTTCCTGCATCCCTCTCTTATGCACTCCCCTGTTTTGTATGAGAAACAGGCTATATGGGCTTGTTTGTCTCTATCGGTGTCATGTCTGTACTCTTCGTAATCTTTTATTTTTGTTTCTTCTTCTTTTTTTGTGTCAGATCCTGAAGTGGGTCAAGAGTCCCTTAAAAAGTAGAGTCACTTTTCTCAGAATTGTAGAACAGGAGAACCTTACCTTTGTAAAAATGAAGGAGCATTTGCCTAAAACAGCCTGCTTGACACTTGTGATATCTATGTTCACAGTAAATATACAATATAAAATGTGGAGTGTATAGAAACCCACCTCAGCATTTCAGATCAGACTGATCAATGTGTTAGACTGATCAACTTAGATTTTTAGTTTATAGCCATTGTATCTTAATTGTATGACATGTTATTTTGTATGTTGATAATACATATTCCATTACTCTTAGTCTGAATACACAGTCCCATGCACACAGCATTTTGTGTTTTATTAGCTGTGACATGAGACTTACTTAGAAGCATTTTAAGTTTTAGAAAATGTCATTGAAGACATTTGCACAATTTAAGCACATTTCTACATTATCTGTCTGCTATTTCTATATTTTAGCCGAAGAAAAATTTAACATTTTAATGCTAGTAATAAATAATGTGCCTTACAAGATTAATTTCTATTTATTTGTTCTGCTTGTATACAATCACAGTTCTACGGATAATCTTCAATGGTTTGTGCACTCTGGAATACAAATCTTAGCAGGAGGTTAACATTGTCTTTGTCCCTAACATTTTCCTACCCTTTTCAAATGTATTTTTGGTGAGCACCTTTTTTTGAACAACTGGTGTTTTGCTTTGTTTTGTCCTGTACACAAAGCATATATTTTAAAAGATTTGTATGACCAACTTAATAAAAACTAGAAAATATATTACTTATTTTTAAATGCAGCCACAAGTATAACAGCTAACTAAATATATTAAAAAAGTGTTTCTCAGAACATCCAAACATTGTATAAAATTAAACTCTTTTCCTATCACCTTTTGTATGCCACTTGTATATTGTGATGCATGAATTCTTGCTTTTGTCTTGTCACAAATGTATTATTTGTAATTACTTACTTGTTGAGTTATCTAATACCTAATTTCTGTTGTCCACATTCCCCAATTGCATTTCTTAAATGGTGGTTGTATTCATTGTAAAATTAATTGTATGTGTCTAAATGTATTTATTTTCATCCAAAGGTTTAAATTGCATTCCTTAATTTTCCTTGAATTGCTTAAGGTGCTTTATCTTGCAATTAATTATGCAGGCATTCGAGATATGGTTGCATAACTGCAAAGGTGGGGTGAGATGATCAATACTAATTGGTCTCATTGGAACAGATTTAAGGTTAAAAAAATGACAGTTACACTGATGCCATTTCTAATTAATTATTCATATTCAGTTTTCAATCCTGCATTTAGAATGGGTGAAAAACGACCACTGATATAATTATATTCTTTATTTCACCATTAATACATTATATATATATATATAGATATTTGTGTATTTCTGTCAAGTGATTATAACACACTTATTCCGCTGTATAAACTGTATAAACAGTTCTGTATAAACTTTTAACTAACATATACAATGGAGAAGGATCAATGGTTTCATTAAGATTCTGCTTGGTAGATTCTGTGATTCAGAGTAGGCTTTGTGAAGCCGGATGTCTTTTCATTCCCTGTTTGAATAGCCACATCCAGGGCATACCAAGTTTGAGATACATTTCAGTAAATGTGTGTGCAAACCCTTTGTTAAAACTTGACTTTAAGTTGAGATGCAGTGGCTACTGAGGCTGAGACCTTCTTTCTTTGCTTGGCTTACTCACATTGGTCAAAGCCTGCGTCAGAGAGGAAAAGAGAGCCCTGACAGGCAACAACCTTCCCTTGCTATTATGTCTCTTTCCAATAAGTCTTTAATTTCTATGATCTCAATTGAGCTTTTGGGACTTTCTGTTCTCCCAGCTCCTCTTGCCTGAGGCAGATTAAAGCAATGCATTTTCCAAACTTTTCTTGATTAGTTTACATTATAAAGCAGAGCCAGGAAATCAAAACATAAAATTGAATTAATAAAGCCAGTCGTGTGGAACTGTTGTATTCTTTGCAATCTTAACGGATCTTAGCTGATCTGCAAAATGAATGTGTTACCTCATGAAAGAGATCGACAATACCTGATCATATTAATAAAGAAGGGATTGACTATGCAATACATACAATAAATAACGGGATGGGGGGTGGGTGTTTAATGCAGAAGTGTAATATAGGAATTAAATAACGTGTCTCATTCATTCTGTATGAAGGAATCTCATATTATATGCTTAAAATTTCACATTATTTTCTATTATTCGTTTTGTTTTATCTTGATTGAGCTATGCATTGCAATGCTCGATTTAAATTCAGTAGCAGTATCTCTGCAGTGAAAGCTCTCAGGTAACTAGATGTAGGTTATTACCCTAAACCTCAAGGGAGAACACTTTTGCCAAATTTAAAGTTTTAAAATACCTTGTTAAAAAGCAGCCATTGTATGAGCTGATGTGTAATAAAGGAATTGTAAGACAATTATGGTGAGGATTTATAGGCATATCATGTGTTTTCTATCTCATAAATTTTTCTGGCTTTTAAAATAACTAAATATAAAATGCATTCTAATATTATAGACTGCGACCTTTCCAATTAAGCAGAATTAGATATAATTGAGGGGGTGACTGTCATTAACAAGGTTGTGTTCAATCAAGAGATGTCAATCCAGGAATGAAACCTTGATTTTAATTCTGGAGATCATGTGACCTTTTGAATTGTGTGTCACCCAGCTTGTGTGTGTGGTTTCTTTTTTTTTCTAAGCAGAAGAAACTATTCAGAGCTGTGGATCAGTCTGGTTTAATCAGATAATTAACCATTTGCTTGGTTTCAGATATAAATAATTTATTATTATTATTATTATTATTATTATTATTATTATTATTATTATTATTATTATTATTATTATTATTATTATTATATTTCCATTTGTGCTTTTCTGGGGTGTGGTTTGAAGTTCTACATTTTGTAGATCTGATGTCAGAATGAAGCACAACAGCTTAATTTGACCTTTGCCACTTTATTTAATAGCTTCCTGGGACCTTTGCCCTTAACCATTACAATGTTTTTAGAATTGCTTTTTACCACAAAAAACACCATTATTGTTTATGGAAATCAATACATAATAATGTCTGAGCATCAACTACAATCCAGAAGCAGAGTAACTGAAAGATTAAAGCAAAGCAAACATATTATTGTTTTTTATTAGATTACTTTAATTAATTGTATTCCATTTCAATTTTTGTCTATACTGGAGACTTACAACAAACTAAAAACACATGGCCTTTATCCCTGTAACCTGGCGACTGTCAGCTTACTCCATTGAGCTCTCAACAATGTTTCTTTCCATACCTCCTCTCTATTTGCATCAGTGATGGCTTTTCAGGAAAACAACATTTGATATTCTTATATCAGATTCAAATATATCAAATCAAATATGTATATATAGAGAAATATAGATAGATAGATATAGATATATAAATAATAAAAGTATGTCTACCTCTGCAGCAGACAAAATAAAATAGGGAAAGTTCACAAACTATGGGTTTCAGTCATCAATGTTTTGGTATAATATGCAAAAGATTGTAATTACTGATGAAGAAATTGTTTAAGGGTTAGAGGTGTTCCTTAGATATTCATTATGAAACAGTGAAATGGATAACCTGTTTTATTTTTTAAAGCATACAATTTTACAATAAATATTAATACAATATGCAATTTGCACAAGTGTTGTTTATGTGTTGTTTATATATATACAGTATATATATATATACACACCGATCAGCCATAACATTAAGACCACCTGCCTAATATTGTGTAGGTCCCCCTTTTGCCGCCAAAACAGCCCTGACCCATCGAGGCATGGACTCCACTAGAGTTCTGGAGGTCCTTACCAGACATCACTGGCAACAACGTCTCCTATGGGCACAAACCCACCTTTGCTGGATGTGATTTTCTGCAAGACAGGACTGTCAGTGTTCTGCCATGGCCAGCGAAGAGCCCGGATCTCAATCCCATTGAGCACGTCTGTGACCTGTTGGATCGGAGGGTGTGAGCTAGGGCCATTCCCCCAGAAATGTCCAGGAACTTGCAAGTGCCTTAGTGGAAGAGTGGGGTAACATCTCACAGCAAGAACTGGCAAATCTTGTGCAATCCATGAGGAGGAGATGCACTGCAGTACTTAATGCAGCTGGTGGCCACACCAGATACTGACTGTTACTTTTGATTTTGACCCCCCTTTGTTCAGGGACACATTATTCCATTTCTGTTAGTCACATGTCTGTGAAACTTGTTCAGTTTATGTCTTAGTTGTTGAATCTTTTCATGTTCATACAAATATTTACACATGTTCAGTTTGCTGAAAATAAAAGCAGTTAGAGGATGTTCCTTTTTTTGCTGAGTATATGTGTGTGTGTGTGTGTGTGTGTAAGTACTATATGTATATATTCTGAATCTATAGTGATGAATACATTAAAATAAAACACTTAGTTAAACCCACCCACTTCAAGGCGCTTTTAAAATGCCATAAAAAAATGCTATAGGTAATTTTTCTTCAAGCAGAATATTATATTACGAAATGAAAGTGAAATTTAGACGCAACACAGGATGAATCGCTGTACAGTATGAAGTATTAACAGCATTTATAAACTACTCTGTCAGTTTGTTTAATTCAATTTTCTTTCATTAAGAAACCAGAAAGACAGACATAGAAGTTCTGCCTGAGCGATTGAACCATAATTGCCTGATACAAATGACAGGGTCTTCAAGATGTACTTTTAATTTCCATGCATGAATAAGTAAAAAAATAAAAGAAGCAAGAAACAGATATTGGTATTTGACAGCCATTAATGCCAATTTCATCTCAGAGCAGCCTTTGTACTGCATGAAAAGAAGTTTCCCAGACATTCATCATTGTAACCCCAAGACCTTACTTTTTTAAGTTAAGATTAAGGATGTGAAGTGAGAATATAATTTTTAAGCTTTATTACATTTCTAATGGTTGTACTATAGTTTATAGAATATATAATATTAATACAAAATTGCTATAAAATAGTACACAATTTACCACAAATTGGAGTTGGATTTGCAACATTGTTATTTGTGGAAAATGCATGACACATATGATCAGCTTCTTCCCAGTTTTAATTATTTAGGTTTACTCTACCATACTTTTATTCCTTGTATGCTTTTGTCATCTCTAACGATTGCAAAACTACATCAACTTTGCTTTTTGTGTGTTGGATACGAGGGAATATGCATACATAGCTGTAGCAATAAGTTCCATTTATCAAATAATTTATTTTAGAAACATTAAAATATTTTGTACAACCCCTAAGCACTAGATAACATTTTTCCCCACCAGGTATTATAAACATTTTATTTTCCCAAATGCTGTAATCAGCAGTCTAATTCATACAGAATCGTACCCTACCACGAAATCCTGTGCCATTCAGCAGCTGACAACAAGCACATTTACAATAGGCTACTATTGTTAACACACTTAGCATTTGGGTCCTAAATGGGCACATTGTTTAACACATGCATGCTGAATTTAAAATTAAGTGGTTATTCTTTTTTCTTTGGTGTATGGATGATTCAGTGCCAAGGAATTGTATTCCAAGAAGGCCTATATTTTCTGTTTTCGCAAATGGGCGATACTTAATATGTTGGATATGTGTCTATCTTTTGTGTTAAATGTGTGATTAAAAAAATTAAATATGACTCCATTCAGAGGACATCAAAAATATTTTTAAAGTGACCCGAGAACTACACAACGTCTGAGGTGCATGTGAAAAGCATGGCGAAAAATAAAACAAAGAACAAAAAAACTGTTTTAATTCAAGTCACAGGGTGACATTAAGATTATTGATTAAAAATGTGAGAGAGAAAATAAATCAAAAGGAATGTATCAATATATGTAATACCTTCCAAAGGCTCAGTATTTGTCAGAGAACAGCTTTGTGCAAGGTGCAGTTCATTAAAAGAAATCACAGGGTGTTCCACCATGCTGCCTTGGATTAGATTCCTGCTGTTTCCATAAAACCGTGGCTGCCCTCACAATGGCCCCACAGCATGAAGCCTCCAGGTTATTATAGAAAATGCCATCATACCCTTAAAAAAGACATTATCATCCAGTGTTTGACCCACACTATTATTTTGTTGTGACGAACATTACAATGGGAAAATTGTATGATTCAGTTCAGCTTAGATAAGTCCTCAAGGTCACCTGTTAAATGTCTATTGTAACCACTGATCTTATCACATGGACTAACCCCCTGTCCCTTCAAATTCTGTTAGTCACCAGTATCTGTCTGCACGCTTGCTGGTGGAATAACCTGCCCTTGTCAAAACTGCAAGAGAGGGTGCGTTCTTTCTATTGTGCTGGAAACCCTGCTCAGGCCCTCACAGGCACTTTGAGAACAGGGTGCAGAAACTAGTGTTTTAACAGTGAGCAACCCCACTCATCTGAAGCAAAGTGAGATTTGCAAACAATATGCTGGGAGGTGCAAACAATAACATTTTCCTTCCACCTGCTCAGAGCTTTATGCCACTAATGTATTTTTATTATTATTTAAGTTAATGTATAATTATATTTTGAATCTATTGTGATTAAGATGATGTTGATGATGATTATTTATATTATCATTATTATTTTAAGAGTAGTGCTTTTGGTATGCATAAATGTGTATTAACATAAGCATGAAGCACATTATGAATATAAAGTGCAAGGTTTCCTTATGTATCTGGATATATGTGTATGTATCTGTAGAATCATACTCTTTCTGCATAAACTAGCAACTGCAAGGTTAACTGGGGTTCCTCAATTAGATGAACATGGGCAGCAAAAATGCAGTCTTTAAGGAGTCCAGTTTAAAGTGGGCCTTGGAAAGCACATCCAGCACTACATCAAAGCGCCAGGTAGGAATAGGAAGAGAGAGAGGAGGCTGAAGCCCAGGGGCGAGGGGCCAGTGTAGAGATATAGTAAGCTCTTGTGTTACAGAATCTGGCCGAGTCTGGCCACGGCCTGAGGCCTGGAGGGAGAGTGCGTCAACCGTTCATGAGGCTGGGCCGGGTTTGGTGGAGGCTCCAACTCTGGGGGGCTATATTAGAGCAGCTAAAGGAGCCCCTCTGAAGGATGGATCTGTGTGGCAGACAGGACCCGGCCGGGCCTGACAGAATTAGTGCCGTGGCTACCTTGCCTTTAGCAAGCTGTAAAGAAATACCCCCTTCTGAAAAAGGGGGTTAATGCAGGCAGTAGTGTTTTATTTGGATATGGATACACAGTGCTATGTATATACACTCACCTAAAGGATTATTAGGAACACCTGTTCAATTTCTCATTAATGCAATTATCTAACCAACCAATCACATGGCAGTTGCTTCAATGCATTTAGGGGTGTGGTCCTGGTCAAGACAATCTCCTGAACTCCAAACTGAATGTCTGAATGGGAAAGAAAGGTGATTTAAGCAATTTTGAGCGTGGCATGGTTGTTGGTGCCAGACGGGCCGGTCTGAGTATTTCACAATCTGCTCAGTTACTGGGATTTTCACGCACAACCATTTCTAGGGTTTACAAAGAATGGTGTGAAAAGGGAAAAACATCCAGTATGCGGCAGTCCTGTGGGCGAAAATGCCTTGTTGATGCTAGAGGTCAGAGGAGAATGGGCCGACTGATTCAAGCTGATAGAAGAGCAACTTTAACTGAAATAACCACTCGTTACAACCGAGGTATGCAGCAAAGCATTTGTGAAGCCACAACACGTACAACCTTGAGGCGGATGGGCTACAACAGCAGAAGACCCCACCGGGTACCACTCATCTCCACTACAAATAGGAAAAAGAGGCTACAATTTGCACAAGCTCACCAAAATTGGACAGTTGAAGACTGGAAAAATGTTGCCTGGTCTGATGAGTCTCGATTTCTGTTGAGACATTCAGATGGTAGAGTCAGAATTTGGTGTAAACAGAATGAGAACATGGATCCATCATGCCTTGTTACCACTGTGCAGGCTGGTGGTGGTGGTGTAATGGTGTGGGGGATGTTTTCTTGGCACACTTTAGGCCCCTTAGTGCCAATTGGGCATCGTTTAAATGCCACGGCCTACCTGAGCATTGTTTCTGACCATGTCCATCCCTTTATGACCACCATGTACCCATCCTCTGATGGCTACTTCCAGCAGGATAATGCACCATGTCACAAAGGTCGAATCATTTCAAATTGGTTTCTTAAACATGACAATGAGTTCACTGTACTAAACTGGCCCCCACAGTCACCAGATCTCAACCCAATAGAGCATCTTTGGGATGTGGTGGAACGGGTGCTTCGTGCCCTGGATGTGCATCCCACAAATCTCCATCAACTGCAAGATGCTATCCTATCAATATGGGCCAACATTTCTAAAGAATGCTTTCAGCACCTTGTTGAATCAATGCCATGTAGAATTAAGGCAGTTCTGAAGGCGAAAGGGGGTCAAACACAGTATTAGTATGGTGTTCCTAATAATCCTTTAGGTGAGTGTATATGGAGATACAGTGATATATAATAAGAATAACAGTCAGACTTTCTTTTAATTTTACTGAAATAATATTGAATTAAGAGAGCAAGGAAATGTACTCTTCAGCTCACAAATCTGAGAGGATGATCCACAGCAGAACAACAAAGACTGTCAGAGACTGTCACTGTATTTGTCACTGTATATAGCAGCAAGGGACTCCGTGAGATTTAACCCGAATAAAGCTGATTGACTGAAACCCCTGTCCCAAGAATTCATTCCAACAAGCCCTAACATGGCCAACTGAGATTCTTGCATTCTCACATTTGTACATTTTTCTTTAACAAATTGTGCTATTTTCACAATAGTATTAGAAAGTTTCAAGATAAATGTATTATCAGCCCAAAGACGAACACATTCAAAGGGTATACTGCCAAAAATCACTTCAGTTTCTGCCAAGCATAGTTCATTAAACTAAATAATAGGGTGTTCCAGCCCGGTGCCTTGGAATGGCTCCCTACTGCTTCCATAAAGCCTGTAGTGTACTGGCAATGCCCCCAATTTGAACCCTCTATATCATTCTGCAAAGTACTTACAGTTATCTCTGTTATAACTTAGGTATAGCTATCTAATATGGCATGTAAAAACAAGAAATGTGATTTAATGTTCCTGTTTTATATGTTAGTCTGTATTTTTCTTTATTAGGGAAACCTAATACAAAAGTAATTAAAATGATATAAATCTATTAATTTCCAGAGCTTTTGAGTTATACTTTCTCTGCATACACACCATGTGGGTTTCAGTGGATTGAAAAGAGATTTTCACATATTTACATTATTTCTGTTCTTTGATGTTTACTATTCATATTTTACAAGTAGAACAGTACAGGCAGGAGTCTGCAGACTTGACAATTAGCATGTGGTGCAATATCCACCTCACCGTGTTCAAAGTTCCCGTTCTATGCAAGAATCAATTTTAATTCAAAACGGAGATTGCTTTGTTTTGCATTTGAATGGGTATAGGCTCCATTTTTGTTTGTTTGACTGTTTATTTTGAATTGCATATTTGGTCATTGGACTGTATACTTCAGTAATACCAGGCCTGAATGTAAGGCTCAGCAAATTAATAATGGCTTACACAACTGTGTTTATTTGCATACTGTATATATCCCAGAATATTCTAAGCATCTGATTCCAGAATATTGTGAGCTATATATTTTATCATTGGCCCTACAGATTGCGTCAAAATTTTAATGTATTTTTTTTTGCTTCAGGAAACATGAATTGCTAAGGTTTGAAATATTCTTGCTGACATATTTTTTCCCCATTCCTGTTATCATTTAATAGGAATTAAGAACTGAAAATGATACTGCAAATTATAAATATATAAAGTTCAATCTCATTGATTTATGTATCTTTAAAATGTAAATATAAAATGCTATATTACTGTAGTCAGAAACATTACATTTGAAAGGAATTTTAATAAAGATATGTTATTATTCAGTTGGAAATGCAGATATTGTTGTGGTAATACTGAATTTGCTACTTTGTGATGCTAATTATTTTTTCATATGCTTTATTTGCTGTAATATCTGCTATATTCTTGATGTCTCTAAAAACAAACGATCTCAATCAAATTTGGCTTTAATTATTCTATAATTGATTTTCATGTGATGCCTTCATAAACAGCTGCTGGCTCACTAGATATTCTAAGTTCATACAGATGATATAGCAAGGACTAAAACATGGCATATGATACATTACTTATGCATAAGTTATTTAGGTGCAACTAAAAGATGCTGATTTAAAAAAGTGACAAAAATGTACCCAGGAGACTATTTTTGAAGCAAGTGTCAGTAGTCCTTACACTGATGTTTCTAAATGTGCCCATTGGAATAACTCTCTGGCAAAGCTTTTAGGAATTTCTATAGAGATGGCTGAAGCTTGGACTCAATTCCCAAACACAGCTTTAAGGATATTCAACAAATAGAAAAACCTGTTGTAACAATAGCTTCAGACCGAAAGCATTTCACTCCAGAATATCTTAATGTGGGGCTTAACATGAAAATTAACCAAACTTAATAATCAAGTCAATAATAATAATAATAATAATAATAATAATAATAATAATAATAATAATAAAAGAAGAAGAAAAACCATCAATAAAAGTCCATTTAGGCACAATTATTTGGCATAAGACATAATATTTTATATTTCTTATATTCTTTATATTTCTAAAATAATATCTGTACAATTACAGTAGCAATGAAAACATGTAAATATGTATGTATTGGAAGCCACAAGGTGATGTTATATTATGAATGGAAAATAGTTTGCTTGTGACATATTAGAAGCAATAATAAGAAACCTAAACTGCATTAAGTAATTTTAAATTAAATTGAAGCCACATTTTTGTGTACATGCGCTGATATGACAGAACAGCATTATTTTGGCTCAAGGATACAAAATATTAGCTTTCTCTATGCCCTGTTTAACATCCCCATACTGTCACCATACTCATCTATTTGAATGAAAATTACTTACTGTTGCTCTTCAAATGTCTGACTAAATTATTCTGAATATGACAGATCTGGATAAATGGAATACATGGATTATCTTTTCCTTTTATAAAGTTACATGGTTATTTTTACATCAGGAGGTTCTTAATGACACACCAAAGCATACTTAGTTACTTTCATTTATTTTATTTTATTTTAATTTAATACAAGAGGCTTTATGTCCTACCAACTAAAAGATCAAACTATCAAAGTACTTAACTTCAAATCAAACATAAATACTTAAGCTGATTATTAAAACTGCCAATGTTTTTATACTCACAGGCACACATATAAATGAATAATGTATTTGTGTGCGTGTGTGTGTGTGTGCGTGTGTGTGTGTGTGTGTGTGTGTGTGTGTGTGTGTGTGTGCGTGTGTGTGAGTGTGACAGAGATTGCAAATTGTGTACTGCAACAGAACAGACACAGAACTCATAAAGGTGAATAAGTGGAACTTCAGGTTTTAGCAGAATTCACTGTAATATACTAAACATAGAGTAATGATAGTTAATAATATTGTAATAATGGCATGTGTGGGCTTGATAAGGACTGGAGTGAGAGTGTAACTGACATAAGTGGCAAATTAACTCTTGTAGTCATTGTCCATTGGCTATTAAAACACTGGCTATTCCCACAAGATTTGAACCAGCTGCCTGCTATGTATTTCAGCTCAGTTATGCCCAGATGTCCAAATATGGCAAGTTCGTCCTTGCCACAATTATGCAAGGCGATGAGGCAACAAAATACCCATATTACAATTATTAAACAGCCTCTGGAATATTGCATTATTGAAAAGTAATGAAAAAGTAAATAGTGGAATTCACACTTTATTTCATGGTAAATTTGTATATATATATATATATATATATATATATATGCATATTTAAAGGTTAAATACATGGCTCCCAGTGTTTAGAGGCCTGTGCTGTCAAGAAGACAGATTTGGGTAATTTATTTAATAGCAATAAAATACATTTTCATATGCATATACCCATTAGAAAACTATTAAATTATTATGCTTATTAAAATAAAATAAAACATATGCTGTGTAAGTTTTTAAAGCATATTTTCCATTTCTTACATTGTGGTTTAGAAGACAGTTTGTTTGGTGTTCTATCCCAACACTTTAAAAGTTGCAGTAATGCACTTAAATGTGTTAATTTCTGGTTAAAAACTCCCTTGTAGGCCACAACACTATGCTTGTTAATGTCTAAGCATAGTGAACATGCCCCCAGCCTGTGGGACTATTACCTAAACAAACAGACAGAAGCACCATTGTTCACAACAGTGTAACATGGGTTAGCGCTTGCAGGTTTTCATTGACTCAATGTGTAAGTAAGTTGAGTAAGTTATGACGTTTTAATTAACTGACTTCATTGAATTAATACAGCACTAATTTATATTCCTCTGCTAACCTTTGTGCAGCTCTGAAAGTGGTAGAAGCGTGTAGTATTCCCAGCCTAAATGTGATAATAAATAAATTATGCTAAGGTTGTGTTTTATTATATGGGCAGAAATGTGCAATTACTAATGAACCTTGCGTATAAAAAAGAAAGCAGTTTACAGAAAAACACTTATGATCTATATGCAGGTTCTCGCACAAAGCCACAATCTGTATTAAAAAAACACAATGCAAAGTATACCACAGCATTTAATTGTACTTTCTAGTCACCAGTTTATTTAAAAAAGCAAGGGAAATAGGTTACATTTCCACATTGTGAATAGTTTTGTTAAAATATGCATGGAATTCTGTAAGTGCAGCTCTGAAACTAGCTCTCATTTCTAATTCAATGCAACAGAAAAAAATACAAAGAAAATGGTTGCAATTAAGTGCAAATTTGAGGTCTAATAAATAAAGAGAGATCATTACAGGTTATTTTCTGGGTTTCATGCCAGAATTGATTTAGGCACAGATTGTACTTTAGTGTGATGGATGCAAACCCTCAATCCAATAAAGTAATTAATCACTATAATACTAGAGGTGTCTTTTCAAATTAGAAAACAATTAAGCAGTGCACAATGTGATATAAGCAGAAGGCGCTGCTCTGTCCAATATATATATACTGTGTAGAAGTACAAAGACAAAATTTTGAAATTAATCACACACTAAATTCTTCAGGAAGTGATAGTTGTCTGATAAAAGTAGAATTTAGCAGAGACAGAACAAGCAGTGTGTCTTCCGTGAGATGAAACAGCTGGTGAGTTTGTTGCTGGTTGAGATCTTGTGCTGCTGATAAGCTCATTTTCACTGGAGTTCCATGGAGAAGGCTGAATACCTTTCCTTGTAAATCCCTGCAGCTAAGCTTTTATTATAAATGCAGATATCCCAATGTGTCTGTGTTACACATTGATAGAACTTTTAGAAATGTTAAATGATGTTGGCTGCCAGTTCGGACGCACATTTGCTGAAAACAGCATTTTTGAAAAGCTGGGCAATAAATGTAATAAATAAATAAACAAAACAAACAAATAAAAAAATATATAAAAGAACCCACAACATCAAAGGAAGCAGCAATACAAAGAATTTACACTGCTAGGAAAAAACAGACATATCTTAGTGAGTTTCATTTATCAAATACTATGAGGAGCTATGGAAATTAAGCTTCAGCAGCATATTTGCAGACTTTATTATTTCATTTTCATAATCTGTACCTTTGTTTTTGGATTCCTTTCCACCAGGCTTGTGGTTATATCCTATCCACCTTGTGTAAATATTTTCGACACGTTCCCAGGAGATAGCAACACGAAAATATATTAGCTGAACTGAACTGGGACACTCATGGTAAACAAGGAAATCAGTTTATATGATAAATATATACAGAAGTGTAGGATGAGCTCCACCTTTCAGGAACATTTGCATGGTCGCTAAGTGTCTTAAGAGAAGAGTGCCAGATACTGGAAAATACTCAAAAAATGAACAAATAAACCAAACAACTCACAGATGTTAGTTGTCACATACATGGGCACTGGTGTATTTGCTGCTCCTCAGAACAATCCTAGATATTCCTGAGATGCACTTACATCCCTGTGACGGACCACAGTATCTTACTGTGATTTCACTTTCACTGTGCACATTAAGTAGAAAATAATTAAAATTCAAAGTAAGTAACAACTATCATCCAATGATAGAGCATTACTCTTTACAATATTAAAATAGTTTGTTTTTGATTGCCTTTTGGAAACTGCGTACTTACATAGGTCTCCTTCTTCCACTAATGCAGGTCCATTAGCCTCCTGAAAGAGAAGGTTAGTTGTTAATGATTGGATATTACTTTTCATCTCTTTGTGATCAGCACCCTTCTTGTGTATACAAATGAGTGCATTCAAGGCAGACATAACAACCAGTAGAAGAAAAACAGTTGCAATTTAAAGTGCAAGAATAGGTACAGATAAAATAAGGAGTCGTAGTAGGGTGCTTCAAGGTGGAGAGAAGATAAGTGCACTGAATTCAAGAGTCACATTGAGAAGTAGGGAAGGACTGATATATTACACTTGCATTCTGAACAGCTTTGTCTTCAACAGAGGGAAGGTTTTCAGGGACTGGGCAGTCCCCACCTCAGTGGGTAGGCTATTATATGACTCAGGGGCGAAGATTAATGGAGGGTGTGCAAACTCTGGAGACAGGGGATCTGATGGGGGTTCAACCAGTCTTCTAGCACAGGAAGACAGTAGTGGCTTGGAGGGGGTGAAGAGATCAAAGAGAGTTTTGATTTAGCTGGGTGCAGTCTGATCGAGACAGTGGTAAGCAAGAACTAGAGTCCTGAGCTGAATGTGAGTGTGTATATGGGAGTCAGTGGAGAGAGTGGAGTTGTTGAGTAGCATGAGCAGATCAGGACAGGAGGAACATCAGTGGAGCAGTTCCTGATGTCTTAGATGGACCCTCTTCCAAAAAGGTTTAAATGTGATCACTAACATACTTATGAATTTAGAAGATGTCAGTGTTTTTGTGTGCTAAGGAAAAGTTTGGGCAATTGATATAATCACAAATGGAGGTGTCTCACATGGAATGATGTAAACTTGCTTGCAAAACATGTAGGAATTTCTGGTAAGAAGCTACCTGGAAGCGGATATAATTAAAGAGATGCATTTTAGTTGATTACATTTTTGTTTATAATAATAATACTAATACTAATAAAGCTACAGTTCATCTTCTTTAGCCACTCAAATTGCCGTAACAGTGAGCTAACCATTCAGGTTAAGCTTAGACAACCCTGAAACAGAGAAGGGTTAAGATATCAGATACGGACAGCAATTTCTTTTAATGTGTTAAAGTAGTAAAGCACACAGAACAGTCAAAAAGTAAAATCTGGTCTGCATCCTTCCTGACGATTAGAGAAATATTTAATTTACACAATTATTGTGTATTTTACATCCCTATTACTATTAAGCATAGTCTATGAATCACACAGTACTTTATAATTATATGGGGTGAATAGTGCTATCAGTCTTACCAGACACTACATGAATGCAGTCATCAGCACAGAAAGGTACTTCAATCCATTTTTTTAATCACTGAAACATGAAAAAATCACTACAGTGTATTGCTTCCTGCTGGGAAAAAATAATCAAAGATTGTTAAAAATAAAAATAATAAAAAATCAAGACTTGTTGGACTTTTATATTCTAAGGATCATTTATCAAAGGCAGCCTAATCTCATCAGATAATTAGTTAGAGGGACTCATATTCATATTTATGATAAATTTCAATGACATGGCAGGTAAAGGCTTACAGAATGATAATCAGCAATGGAGTCTTTGGTTAGTGTTCTTCTTTATCATTTGGAGTGCAGATATTCTGTACAATACACAACACTTTGAACAGCCACCTGAGATACCTTATCAACTAACATCCAAGGTTTCTCATGCTTTATGGATAACTAATGCTTGCAGAGCCAAATTTATAAATGAGACATTCAATATATTACTAACAGTATAATACATATCAGAATTAGTTCTAAAAGCATTCCATGAATGAGGCCTTAAAGCATGCATTTGACATTGATTTCTGATTATATTAATGAAGTTAAACAATATATAGTATATTTTCAGTAACTTGTAAAACAATTCATATCCTTGATAAACAATAACAATAAGTTCATTTAGCAAGAAAAATGCATAACACAACAAGGCTTGATTTTGCCAAAATTAAAAACATCTAAATTACCCTCAAGTTGTTTGGGACCATGTTTTGTGGATGGTCAGAAGGTAAATGTTTTGGACACACAGACCAGCGATCTGTTAGGGACAGATGGATTCCAATGGCAAAATATTTTAGCCAAACTCAGAACTGCTTCCAACATGATTACTGATCTGAAGCATACATCCAGGCCTAGGACCAAATGGTCAATAGAGCAAAAAATCTATGTTTTTGTTTGGCCATCACTGTCTCTAGACTGAATTTCAAAAAACAGTTATAAATACATGTGCCCTGGAGAAGCTGGAGAGGTTCTGCATGGAGGTGTGGAGGAATATCCCTCCTGAGGCTACAGGATGCATTTCCTTCATGTTATCAAAAGTCCCTGTGGATTAAAACAAACAACAACTGATTAACAGGCTCTTCATAAATTTGAACATCACATGCAATATTGATATAGTCTTTTTCTTGTAATTCATTTATTTTTATCAGAAAACAAACTGATTGTACACCTGTTTTTTCTTGAAAAATCTTACAGCTACACTTAGAGTTGCATTTCACCATGGGCAGCATATATATGGAGGCTCTCTATATGTAATATTATGTAGTTTTGCTTCTTAGAACAAGCATGCAAGCTTGTTGGACTGAATTCTTACCCAGAAGTAAAACAACAAATAATTAATTAGAGAAGTTAAAACAAGGCTACTCACAAGAAAAAGAAGACACATTAAATTGCTATTGAGCACATTAAATATCTGTGATGGATAATCTATTTACTGAAGAATATGCTTCTGAGCAATGACAATATCCTATATTGAGTATACATGGCTGTCAAATGTCCCGTTTATTATTTAAAAAATAAACATTTACTGGATAAAAGCAATTAGTCATACCAAAAACAAGCCATAGAAAAGCTCAGAAGTGAAGACTAATCGTATACATAGTGTGACTATAAAGGTCTGAAAAGCTTTAGGCTTCATGTATTTATTTAGTTTTAAAGTGTTTCCAGTATTGTGCTGTGTTGTCAATCTCATAGATGTTTTTATAGGCAGACTGATGGAGAGAATGAACACTGTTCAGAAGTGAAGGCAGAAGGTCTGAGTCCATCCTTAGTAATATTATAAAAACCTTCCACTTTTCATGTGACCATTTGTCTAATATTAAGAAATACAATGTAAAGTGCTCTTTCCAGTGCTAGTTTATAGATACAAGTTATTTATTCCCAATGTTTTGTTATTTTATTATTCTTCTGCATTCTATGTTGGCATGTACTGTTGCATGTACCTGTTTGTTTGCTATTTTAAAACAGAAATCACAAAAATATTTTAATCCAACCTTCCTGGAAAATGTTTCTCATCATAAATCTGGTTGGCAAAAAATACACTGTAAATTCAGTAAACTCATAAAACAAAGCAACCATATCCAAACACGATCATTTTAGAAGCATAAACATTTTCTAGGTGAATCGTATTATAAACGTTTGTTTGTGTAATAAAAGTATGCACACTCTTGGCAACCACGTTTCACTTTTGAAATATTCTGTCTATTCCTTTGCTATTTTTGATAAATCACTCGCGTGTCCCTGTATTTTACTGATTTCCTCTTAAGCTTTGCCATAAAAAATACAAAAAAAAAAAAAAAAAATCTTTCTCACTGTCAGTTCATTGAATGATGTTGCCCTTTAACAATGTATAAAGGATTTACTGAGATGTCTGGACCAATAAGGGCCGAGGAAGGCAGGTGCTTAGCTCTCAGGGCGGAGATTTCTACTCTACTTAATGTGAAGTGGAGCTGCTCTTATAGGTCGGGCACAGTGGAGAGCGGAGCCAGAGGAGTGGAGACGAACCGGGAGCGCAGATGGCACAGATGGCACAGATGGCACAGGGGCATCTCTAAGCGTTCACCTGGGAAAGCACTCAGGTATTTCTAAAAGACTTCGCCAGACAGTATTAACAAGTTATTATTTTTGCACAGACAAAATATATCTTCCCCGCAGTGCATTAGACTAGTAGTTACTGGGAAGTGAGACGGCACACTGGTCATTTAAAAACAGAAAGCACTGTTAAACACCGATTTTGCTTGCCTTCGGGATCAAGGTTCAGTGTTCTGTTTCTCTATTGTGTTAGATCTGTATCTAGTGGACGGTGGACATTATTCATGTTTGTCTTACATGACGACCAGTGCCATTTTTTTTTCCAGTTTCCAATGCTTTGGTCATTTTTATAGGGTCATGGCATGCAGCGCTTTGAGCGTAAAACAGGACTTTACGCGCAGACCGTGACAGGACCAAGGACAGGGGGAAATCCCAATATGTAGCAGTGTCATACGATAAGACATCTTATAGTGAAGGTGCCTTATTTCACATGCTTTACTATGACACGTTTCTTGTTTTTAGAAAGCAGTATTTCATGACTCTACCCTGCCCCGTCATTGATGGGAAATCAACTGGATCGGATCACCCACCTGAATTACAGCGAACTGCCCACCGGGGACCCCTCGGGGATTGAGAAGGACGAGCTCAGGGTCGGAGTGGCGTATTTCTTCTCGGATGAAGAGGAGGAGTTGGAGGACAGATCGCAGCCCGAGCATTACAAAGACCAAAGCCCCGGCCAGGACGGCCACCTGGTCCTCAACGAGATTGAATACTCCGCCTTCTGTTGTCAGGAATGTATCTTCTCCAAACTAAGAGAAAACGAAGATCTGCACATCTACTCCGTCAAAACTTTGCTGACCATGTGCAAGCCGGGAGACTTGCTGGAACTGGTGCATGTGGCCAACGACCAGCCCCCGCACTGGGCTATCTATGGGGGGCATGAGCAAGTGATCCATTTACACAAGGGAGAAATACGCAAGGACAGCCTGTGCGAGATCAGCAGTGGCCGGGTAGGCAGGATCGTGAACAACCGGTACCGGTACCGACCGCTGCCAGCCGACCTAGTCATGCAGAATGCCTGCGGACACCTGGGCCTGAGCAGCGGTGAGATCAGCTGGACAAACTCGGAAAGTTTTGCTGCCTGGTGCCGGTTTGGTAAACGGGAGTTCAAGGCTGGGGGGGAGGTGCACACTGCGGAACAGCAGTATTTCCTGAAGATCCACCTGTCGGAAAACAACGTGCACACCTTGATGTTTCACAGCTTGGAGGATTTGATCAGGGAGAGACGCAAGGTGGACGCCAGTGGGAAGCTCAGGATGCTGAAGGAGCTCTCTATAGTGAACGGGAAGGAGTAGGAGTGTTTATCACTGTTCATCACCCTTTAAAACTGACCTGCTGGGACTTGCATGCCTTAAACAAGGGCTGCGCCTTTTGGTTCTTTTTTTTTTCTATTCAGAAAAAGTACCCATCAAAGAAGACATGTTCCCCTTTTTTGTATGGGTAGTCATACCAGCTTTCTTAAGGATTGTAAAAGTCTGCCCAACAGATTCACCTTGTACCTTTAATCACATTGAGCACACCTTGGCATTGTCCACCTCGGCATCCTAAATCATGCTGCTGTAGATGGTGCCTATGTTCCCACTGGCCCAGGTTTGTCAGCCAGCACTATCCTTTTGATTTTCAACCCTGGCTTTACTAAAGTATATATATTTAGTTCCCAAATCAATCAAATACATTCTTGGCGGTTTGTTCTGGAAGATGGGCAGGTTTTTTTTTTTTTGTTATGTACTGGATCGGAAAAGAATACCTGGGTTAACGCAGACGTTTATTTTAGTACTAGCCATATTTTTATTTTTTATTTTTTTGCTCTGGTGTCGGCAAAGAAAGTGTGGATTTACTTGTTTTTTATCTCATATTTTTGTATTTGAGTAATTAATATACCCTTTGTTTCATTAAAATAAACGTAGACTGCTAATACTAAACTGTAGTGGTAAACTCTTGATTGTGTATATACCCAATGCAGAAATCAATGTATTAAGCCATGCTAAGTCAAATGAGAACATGCTGTGTAAGTATACCTTTCTCAATTAACGGATTGTCATTGAGCAACCGGGATTTCCAGGTAACCAGCATTGCAACACCGGTTATGATTCATTAGCTTATTGTCTGAGATCCTATATCTCCATTACTCCTGAATTGACTTTCTAATCTTGAAGACGCAATATAAATGGATATAGCTTTCTAAATAATGGTGTTACATTTGATCAGTCAAATTGCCCTCAATGTGCAAATTATGTACTTCAGAACAATATGAGATTGTAGGTAATACATTTGGCAGCTTATATTTTATTGTAAATGATCCTGATGTTCAATTTGCCTACCCTAAGCATTGAATGGTATTGCAATTAAATATAAAGTCTGTTGTGTATTGGATATAAGATAAAGTTCTAGCAACACTAGCTTATCTCCATGCATTGTAATTGATACACCTATTCTAGATGGGTCACAATGCAATTTGCAAATATAATATTTGTATAATCTAAATGAATTAAAATGTGACATGGCTACAAATCAAATGCCATAATCATCTCAAAGCAATACAAATTAATATTAAGATAATATAAATATAATATAAAAGGCACAATTGACACAGCACAATGTGTATATTGAGGTGTGTGTGTCTTGGTGCAGTGAAGGTTGAATGGGTTTAAATTGCTCTACCATCACTGTATATCTTTCACAATAAAATATCAAATGTTTGGGCCGTTTCTACCTTTGATGTGGTCTTGACAGGAGTGGAGTAACAGCACTTTATTTCTTAAATTTAGAAGATAAATATTTTATACTACAATTTCTAATAAAAACAGTGTGTCATTGTCCTTGTCTGAAGTATAATATCCTTAATCTTTGTATCTTATTGCTAAAACTTTTGAAGTTTTAAAAACACATCCTAGTTATCAATAATGATCATGAAAACTGTATCTGCATAACAAAAACCTCTGTTCACAGTAATGAAAGCTAAACCTGACCATGCGTCTTGCTGTGCAAGATTCAAAGCATTTATTTTGGCCCAGTTGTCACCACTGTATTCGTATGAATAATAGTTGCTTTGAAAGTCACATGCTGTTGCTTTTGGATGTTGTTTGGTTTATATTGTATAGTACAAATCTACCTAAGAAACCAGGTGTTACCTTAAGTCTATATATTAGACAATGACCATACATTGAATATACATTTTAAGTTAGAGCCACATCTATCAATAGGTATGGGTACCCACTAATATAATGTTTAGGACCGTCATTTCAAGATTAATGGAGACATGTATTATATATATATATATATATATATATATATATATATATATATATATATATATATATATATATATATATATATATATATATATAATACATTATAAACAAAGTATTGCCCAACTCTGGGTGTAACATTTTCTCATAAGAACTTTATATGCAGTAAACTGTCAATTATGAATCATCCTGCATTGAAGCTGACATTTCAGATACATAATTCTTCCTACAGGGAGCTAATCCACAATGTCTGAGAAAACTGCTCAGGAACATTCACTAAATTATTTTGTTTGTAATGTGACAGTTATTACCTCATGCTTATAATACTGCCAGCCATGTCAAATTAACAGACAATAGAAATAAAATCTGATTTTCAAGGCCACACGAAAAGGAATTTGTTGTATTTGTATAGTTCCAACATAATTAAATCAGTAATAACATTACTTTGTTCTGTTTTAGTATTTTGTTTTATATTGTTAACTCTTTTATCTGAAAAAAATGCAGCATTCTGTATAACTTGCATAGCAGGTTTGGAGAGTGGAGACACAAGCTTAAAGAGTCATAGAATTACTTAATCTACTGATACAGTTCATGCTGAAACTTGCAAATTGCACCGGGTCGGTTACAGGAAGCAGACAGGTACGACGCAAGAAATCTTGAGTCTTTAGACTGATACATTGTGTATGGCATTCTTTCACAAACTAAACCTGTCCTAACAATTATGTTGGACCACCATATTAATTTCACAATAACAACCTGAACTCAGCGCTATATGGAGGAGGGTGGAGTATTGACAAAGCAGTCAGCAGTTCAACCTTCAATACTATGTCAACTCACTGCCAGATAGGATTCCGTTGTGGTGATTGTGCTGGTCAGTGCAGGTACTGAAATTCTTCAAACCAATCCTCTACACATCCATCATGATGAACAGTCTGCCTAGAAATAACCTTTACCATTAGAAAGTATTGCTTGGGGCACCAGGTCTGACACCATACTCAGGCATATTGGGGATGTTACTCATTTCTCCAGCAGTATCGGCAAGTATCAGAGGTCCTGATCCACAGTAGCTAAATAATTCCCACTCGGCACTAACCTGATGTATGTGTTTTCTTATCATTTTTTGATGTGTGTGTGTGTATCATATATGTATCTATATAGATATATATGAGTGTGTGTGTGAATATGTGTGTATATATAGTTTATTGTCTTAAACTAGAAAAAAAATGGTTTTCAGCAGAAGAAAGATGAAGGCACTTTCTGTCAGTGATGTTAAAATGTGTCTCTAAAGGATCTGTGGCCTTTGATTGAAGTTGTTTGAAGCTGGGAATTAGGGGCAGCAAAACAGGAGGCTTTTGTATGTAGTGTGGGCAGTCGGATCCTGCTTGGAGTCTAACCTCTTTCTCAGGCACCTCAGAGTGCCTCATCCACATGGGCCCAACTTAGTGACAAAGCCAGTGTACCAAGAGACCGCTCCGCTGATGCAAGGGGTTTGAATGCTCAGCGGAGGGTAAAAAGAATGACATCACTGTAACAGGCTCATTTAATACACCAAGAGCCCTGATACATGTATTTCAAATATAGAGAAAATAAATATATATAGGGGTGCATGTTTCATTTGCTTATTCGTGAGTTAGGAGATACCTCCACACAGATATAAATAAATGAGCAATAACAAAACTCCTTGGTATAAATGTTACTTGGGGGATTTTTACAAAAACAAATTTGCTCAGAGTAAATTCTACTGAAGGCCATATGTGCATATCACATGATTAATGAGATTAACGATGAATCAATATAAAATTCTTGTGCTCAAGGCCTTGGCTCATTCATTCATTAATTTTATTATTTTTTCCATGTTAATGCTGGATCAAGAGGGATAAGGTTTGTAGGTCTGTATTCTAACTGTATTTCAGTGCAGAGGCCAAAACATAATACAGTCTTTGACAATCTCATACTACTTTACGGTGAGTTTTGATAGGTAGAAGGAAGAATACTCCATCAAACAAAAAGCTGTCAAGTACTAGAATAGTAATTTGCAAAGGCCTGGTGGGTAAAATGTTGTTCTGAGACTACACTGAAACAAGTGTCGTATTTTTTAAAATGTCGAAATACATGAGCACATTTCGAAGCCCAGCTGCCAGTGAATTGACAAAAGCAGTGTTTGGAGTTGTATTTTTTGTGGGAAGGGAGTTCCATATGGCTGTACAAATTAATTAATCTTTTGTGCATTTTTCACGTTAATATAATAGGTTCAATGCAACCAAGGTTAGCTGTGTTTACTCAGGTCATCAGGAGAATATCACACAAACTTTATAAATTATTGGTCTTCCATTAAAGCTAAGAACCCATAGATATAAATACACTGAAAGGGTTGCTACATTAATGTGCCTTGTTTTGGAACAGAGAATAATCCTAATCCAAGGCTAATATTTAAATCTTTAATGTAAACTTCAATCATCCTGATAAAAAAGGATTGTGTATTTCTATTCCTTCATTACTGTGAAGTATGTGATGTCCTTGTGACATATTTTTAGATCCTCAATTAAATAAATAATACTTATTGTTTTGACAGTTTTTTTAAGGCTTTTTTCATGACATTTTCTCAACAACAGCAACAACAACAACAAAAAAACACTTAATGTGACAGCCTTGAGCACACACCAGATAGTCTAGCAAACCTTAGCAGAAATTAAATGCTTCTATAAACCCTGCAAGGAAAGCCTACTCAGCTGAAAAAAAATCTCATTTGTACTGCCCAGCCTGCCACCCATGTGAAATGCACTGCATGTGGTAAGGTGGTTTGTTAGTGACATAGGTGATAGTCCTACTTGTCTTTTTTCCCCCCATAGTTTCCTAGTCTTGATTTTAAGAAGCTTCTTGACATGCCATCCTTGAGACTGTACATGTGTACACTTGAGTTAAAGCCTTAACTGCAAATTAGCAAATACTTCTGAAAATATTTAAACTGTAAACTTAAAATGCAAACTTAAGAAGTGAATGATAATAATATTGATGGGTCTGTAGCTTCGTGATAATTGCTAAGTATTTCTGCTGTTATTCGTCCAATACTTCATACTTATTTTTTTACCTTTCCGATTGAAAAAGCTACAAAATATGTATTTTTATTTTCCTGTCTAGATTATACACCTATTCTCTATTTTAGCATCCTTTGACGTGTATTCACCAATAATAATTATTGCAGGAGTTTTCAAGAAATAATGGGCCCAGCAGGAGCAGTTTAGTCGTGGTTGGGAACTGATACCAAATGACCCAGCAAAGACTTGAAATTCATTTAAATGTGGCAGTCAGGTAAACATACGGCAGCAGGTCACATTTATATGGCAACTGGAATAATTCTCCTCTGTGATTTACATATTGTGTTTCCTTCCACCATCTTGCTGTTACCTGCTTAATATTTATTTATTGCTTTATTATTTTCACATGCTTTAGTTTAAGAAATGGAGGGCTTTTTATTACAGTCCCCATACCCCTGATCTTTATACCAAGTGCTGTTAGCATTCAAATAGAAATTGTTTTGAGTATCATAACTCTTTAATCCATATCAAAAATAATTCACTATGAAATGTATACAAATACTTTTAGAACTGGAGACAATACATACTTGTTTGCGTTGTACTTTAGACTTTGGGAGGAAAGCTCATATTTCGATTGAGAAGTGACTATTTGTTGAAGATCTGTGCTAAAACTATCAGTTCGTCAGTCCTGAGAAACATGTAATTAATGTCTTATAAACATGTACCATATGAGGAATTCAAGTTACAGAAGCCGTTGCCATTCAAAGAACCTTAGATGTGAATGAGAACAAAGGGAGGAGACGTTCTTTTATGGGTGACATTTATAAAGAACTGCTGCCATAGTCAAGGTAGATATTCTGAAATTATAACTTCAGATATTATACTATGGAATTTCACACTTATTTATTTTTAATACCTCAAGGACTTTAGTCACTTTAATGAGAATTAAGCCTGGAATTTTTTTTGTAAAGAAATATTTAATTCTGCATGGACTGTAGAGTTTTCCTAAAGCTCTTGTGTTCCCTGGATAGACTCTGTGGCAAAAGTCAGGCTCAGAGATATCATGTATAGAAAGTGGCAGGTGCATTACTGTACGTATGTCATGTATGCCACAATATATATATATATATATATATATATATATATATATATATACACTCACCTAAATGATTATTAGGAACACCTGTTCAATTTCTCATTAATGCAATTATCTAATCAACCAATCACATGGCAGTTGCTTCAATGCATTTAGGGGTGTGGTCCTGGTCAAGACAATCTCCTGAACTCCAAACTGAATGTCTGAATGGGAAAGAAAGGTGATTTAAGCAATTTTGAGCGTGGCATGGTTGTTGGTGCCAGACGGGCCGGTCTGAGTATTTCACAATCTGCTCAGTTACTGGGATTTTCACGCACAACCATTTCTAGGGTTTACAAAGAATGGTGTGAAAAAGGAAAAACATCCAGTATGCGGCAGTCCTGTGGGCGAAAATGCCTTGTTGATGCTAGCGGTCAGAGGAGAATGGGCCGACTGATTCAAGCTGATAGAAGAGCAACTTTGACTGAAATAACCACTCGTTACAACCGAGGTATGCAGCAAAGCATTTGTGAAGCCACAACACGTACAACCTTGAGGCGGATGGGCTACAACAGCAGAAGACCCCACCGGGTACCACTCATCTCCACTACAAATAGGAAAAAGAGGCTACAATTTGCACAAGCTCACCAAAATTGGACAGTTGAAGACTGGAAAAATGTTGCCTGGTCTGATGAGTCTCGATTTCTGTTGAGACATTCAGATGGTAGAGTCAGAATTTGGCGTAAACAGAATGAGAAAATGGATCCATCATGCCTTGTTACCACTGTGCAGGCTGGTGGTGGTGGTGTAATGGTGTGGGGGATGTTTTCTTGGCACACTTTAGGCCCCTTAGTGCCAAATGGGCATCGTTTAAATGCCACGGCCTACCTGAGCATTGTTTCTGACCATGTCCATCCCTTTATGACCACCATGTACCCATCCTCTGATGGCTACTTCCAGCAGGATAATGCACCATGTCACAAAGGTCAAATCATTTCAAATTGGTTTCTTGAACATGACAATGAGTTCACTGTACTAAACTGGCCCCCACAGTCACCAGATCTCAACCCAATAGAGCATCTTTGGGATGTGGTGGCACGGGAGCTTCGTGCCCTGGATGTGCATCCCACAAATCTCCATCAGCTGCAAGATGCTATCCTATCAATATGGGCCAACATTTCTAAAGAATGCTTTCAGCACCTTGTTGAATCAATGCCACGTAGAATTAAGGCAGTTCTGAAGGCGAAAGGGGGTCAAACACAGTATTAGTATGGTGTTCCTAATAATCCTTTAGGTGAGTGTATATATATATTTAACATTAATACAAAATAATAGGTTTAGGTTTAGTTTTCTCACATAAGTTAACCTATAGATTTGAAGTGTTTAGAGTCAGCTATTTTAAATGCAAAACACCTGGGTTCTCAAAGTATATACTAATGTAGAATTTGCAAATATGCTTACTGTTGTTATGGGTAGGGTCCTGTGAAATGAGAATGACCTTTCTAACCTTGTTCTGAGTCCAGAGGCAGCATGTGTCAAAAACGCCACTCGAAGAAAACTGATCCAAAAGTAATCAACAGCCTCAGGCTAATTATAATTTTGCCTAATCATCAATACATACATAAATTAAGGTAGGGAAACGCAGCAATAATAATAACACAGTCAATTTCAATTGAGGAATTTGTCTCTGCTAATATCTGCTTAATATAAATCTATTTTCTATTTATGAACATTGACCTCAATTTATAGCTACTGATGGTCAGATGGAGGAATATATAAGGACAGAAGAACAGATCAAAGGTGGACTGTGTGTATAGTTGAGGGCAATGGGTTAGTGGTAAAATAATAATTGAGTTAACCATATTGCCACTTGCCAAAGATTAGGCTAATTTGTAAGACATTTTGTCCTATATAACAGTTTTGTGGGTAGGTCATTGTGTGGGAAGGTACCTTGTGTGCTTAGGTCATTAAGTGGTCAGGTCACATTTTACAATCTGAGAGGGTTTTACAGTCCATTTCCTCCCTTTATTGCAAGATACATCCACAGAATTGAAAAGCATTGAAGACATTCTCTACTGACATTCTCACACTTCAAGTCTAAATATAATAGCATGCTCAACTGCTCAGTATTTTTGCAAGATTAAAATAGTGAAAACAAATATATATTAGGCAAATAATTATTACTCCAGTGTACATAACTTGGAAATACTATAACAAAATAAAGCAATTTTTCATAACAAACTCAAAATCAAGCAGGAAGGTCTATACCTTAATTTACACATATAATAAAACATAGATTAACTTGTCAAACACATAGGCTATAGTACAAAATATTAAAGAAACATTTATTAATAGCTAAAAGCTAAAACATCCACCTCTAAATATTTCCTGAAACATTATTTTATTCTTGCTGTTCCAGTGGCAGTGGAATGGGAAAATGACAAATAATCATAGCTTGCAATAGACCTACCCATTTTTGTTGGATTGCCTTGGTCATATTCACATTCTGTGACCCTGGGCTTTGCATGAGTAAACTCAAGCAATCAGAGTACCCTGCTGATGGGACTACTTTGTTTTTTTGTGCATTGTGTTGACAATAGTGAATGTGACAAGTAGATATTGTAGGCCGAGATGTGGTTTTAAAAAACTCAGAAGTTTCTTATTGACAACACCGATGTTCAGTTTTGTATTAACCATGTAAAGTCAGGAAGATGGGGACAAAATAAAACCATTTATTATATTGCATACAGTCTCTATAATTCACAGTGACCAATCACAGCCAGGGGCTTGTACACTGCTATACGGAATAATGATTTCAATAAACAATGCAGTGTTCCTATGTTGTAGTCGTAAATAAACTTATAATCAAAATCACAAAAATGTTGTTGTTTTGCTATCACACTGAACAAAGTAAATGTGAATATGCTATATGTGTGCTCAAATAAGTGTGTTTTTGCTATATACTCACATAAACTCTCCACTACAACACTGGTTAAGAGAAGAAATAGAGTGCAGGCTTTCACAACCAATTGGATTGTCCTCTTTGAATGGCATTATAGGGTCTCCAGGCAAGCTGGAGACCTACAGAATGTGTAATGGTTTTCAGCATTGCACACATTACTTCACCAGCATCAAAGTCTAATATTATAGCTCATAGGGATTTACCAAAAATGGCTGAATTCTTGTCCAATTCTATTACATTTCTACAGACTCAAAGAATGAGCTCTAGTAAACAGCTGGGTCTTTCTTTCATTTACCACACACATACATGCACAACACACACACTCATACTTCTACAGAGAGAGGTTTGTTTTTCACATGTATGATTCATTTCAAATTACAATATATAAATGTTTTAGTCACAAACATCAATGCCTAGTACAGCCAAGCTTTGTTTTTAAATGATACATAAACACTTTATGGTCAAAGTGTTTATGGTTAAAATTAAAGGGCCAGACAATCTTACTGCTATACAACATGGAAGGGAAGAATCCAAATACGTTATAGACTTGCTAAAAAGAAAAGGAAAATGCACAGTTTAACTAGCTTTTTAATGTAAAGGTATCCCACCATAACAATTCCTGCATTCCAACTCCCACCCTCCCCCCATTGTTTTTATGTGACAGGCTTGCTCACATTGTAGGCACAGTGTCATGTCGATGTTTGCTGTCTATTTATGTCAGTTCAAAACAAACCATCTGTTTGAGAGGTTCTGCTGACATGTGACATGGTTCCTTTGTCAGCTACTGTCAAGCCCATTACATGGCACTGCAACGAGGTTAAGGTTAGGTGCAGGCACAGGTATATGTACACAGTGAACCCTGTGACACCAGTTAATGTTCTTGCTCCAATTACGCATGAGGCCACTACTGTAACTGTGGATCTTAACCCTTTACAGTCACCATTGTTCTTGCTACATTCAGATTTGTATGAATTTGTCTAAAACACAAAGAGCATCTTCCATATATACAAGAGGAAAATATGTATGCTCAAAAACGAACATATACAACTGCCATGCCACAAGCTAATATTACAATATTTTTATAAAAAGGACAAAATCACAAGGGAATTGGGCTCGAAAGCTGCCGTTTAGTGCCAAAATACATAAAACAGTGCCATGTTTTTGTCCCATATTGCATTTTAAGTCCACTGGTGATCATGTGCTGTGAAGATTATAGCGAAATGGAGCATCATCTGAGAAAATGTGTCAGAATTCAGGCAAGCATAATGAAGTCCAGCTCGCCCCGATCAGCCAGGACTGTTGCACCTGAGAACAAGCAGAAGACATGAGTGATTAGGGATGGATTTTGTAAATGTTACCTCGATTAAATCAGTTTGGTTCAATAGCATGGTACAACAGACTTTTCACCTCCTGCATACCAATAGATGCAGTAATCTCATAGGGAATGAGCAAGCTTAATGGGACGAGAGGCCTGTTGCCCCCTCCCTTACTAATGCAGTTTATATTCTTTCTGAAAACATTTCTTTTAGTAGGAAAGGGAATGGAAGGGTTTTTCTGCCATCATGCTTAAAGGTGACTGGTGTATCAGTATGATACTGAATTTGTAGGACAGCAGGCAAAAGAAATGTCAAGTTTTTTTTTTTTAATTTGACACAATGGCCCTGATACATGTATGCAAATTAAGATTGAGGTCTTACAAGACAGGCAACAGGAGACACTTCTTCACTCAGAGGGTCATGGAGCTCTGAAACAAGAACCCCAGGCGTGTTGTTGAAGCTGATTTCCTGGGATCCTGCAGGAATTAGCTTGATGAGATTCCTTGATTGTTAAATTACTAGCAAACCAAGGAGCTGGATGGCTGTATGTCCTCCTCTCATTTGAAACCTTTTTGTTATGTTCTAATGTTCACATTTCATCTTTTCATCAGACTCAGCTGAAAGGTTCATTCAGCTACATTATTTTGGGAAGAGAAATCAAAACTCAAACACACCTAACCGCCTTGGTATTTCTGAACTATGTATGATAAGGCCACCAATAGGCATCAAGTCATTTGTGAACTCAGTTTATATCAGTTTCTCATTCATTCAAGTTATCAATCTGGATTGCTAAAGTGAGGGAATAAAAATGCAGAAAGAAGATCAAAAATCTTAACAGCCAAAAATCGAATGCTGCATCCCTGTGCACAACTGGAACTGTAAATGGGTCCCTGATGGTTTTATACATTTACAAAATACATTAACTGTAACATACAATCCCAGGATACCATATGAAAGAACAATATTGGTTAATAAAATGGTCTCGGGGCATTTTTTTCCTATGACAGTATTCTTTAGAAACCTTTGAGTTACTGTTGAATATCTTTCAAACATTCAACCTGTCTTCTAGTTGTTTTGATTTTTTACTGTTTCTTTCATGTTCATTTGTGTTTGTACAGCTCCTTTTTTGTATTAGTATGTGAAAGTTTAGTTTAGTTTTATTTTCACTGTGAAGGGTAGTTAGATACATGATCATTATATTTGATCTCCATACTGCTAGTTATTGCTGCAGATGAGAGTTGTGCAATGACAATGACAATGCTATACAATGACAAACATATTATCTTTTACTTTTTGAGAAAGTAATTGAGAAATGTCAAGGTGCCATTGAACACCAGTGTACATTCATTATATATATTCTGTACATCTCATTCATCCTTTATTAGTTTAAAATATTTTTTACATTAGTATTTGTGGGCACTTTTTTCCCCACCTCCCAGCTGCCTCACTCACATGATCATTTACTCCTGGAGATGAAGATTAAAATGTGGATAGATTTATTTCCCAAAACCTATGTTCCTTTAATATCCAAACCGCATTTGATTTCTTCACGTACTGTATTGTGAGTTTATTCTAGATGGCTTAAGGTTTGTGTCAATTCTCTGCCTTGGTGTTTTGCAAATGTGCTCCTTTTTGAGCTCTGAATATAATACGATTCTTGAACATCTAACATTGAACTCACTCAATAATTCTAGAATAAAACAGGTTTCCATGCAGTGTAGGCTAATCGTTAACTCATCGATCTTTGTACTACTGGGATCTTGTGACCAATGGCTCCTGATCGACACTGTAATTCATCTAAATATTCCAGCTGCAGAGATGAAATGGGATCTTTGTATTTAATTATCAATAGCATCGCACATGCAATTGTGGCATCTATAGAATGATATGAAAATGTTAGTGTCTTGACCTTTGCACAATATTGTATTTTATGGTTTACATTATATACTGGTTTTGAATCATGATGGATCATGGTCCACTGGTGGATAACAAAATATTTCAGGTAGATCATAAAGCATGCCATAAGCATCAGAAAATCAGCAGTCTATGGATTCAGTAGTTTCTCACAAAATGAGTCAACATACCCCACTTTCCCTCCTTACATCTCTTTTATGTACAGTGAGGGAAAAAAGTATTTGATCCCCTGCTGATTTTGTACGTTTGCCCACTGACAAAGAAATGATCAGTCTATAATTTTAATGGTAGGTGTATTTTAACAGTGAGAGACAGAATAACAACAAAAAAATCCAGAAAAACGCATTTCATTGATTTGCATGTTAATGAGGGAAATAAGTATTTGATCCCCTATTAATCAGCAAGATTTCTGGCTCCCAGGTGTATTTAATACAGGTAACGAGCTGAGATTAGGAGCACTCTCTTAAAATTTTAATGGAAGGTGTATTTTAACAGTGAGAGACAGAATAACAACAAAAAAATCCAGAAAAACGCATTTCAAAAAAGTTATAAATTGATTTGCATGTTAAGTATTTGACCCCTTCGACTTAGTACTTGGTGGCAAAACCCTTGTTGGCAATCACAGAGGTCAGACGTTTCTTGTAGTTGGCCACCAGGTTTGCACACATCTCAGGAGGGATTTTGTCCCACTCCTCTTTGCAGATCCTCTCCAAGTCATTAAGGTTGCGAGGCTGACGTTTGGCAACTCGAACCTTCAGCTCCCTCCACAGATTTTCTATGGGATTAAGGTCTGGAGACTGGCTAGGCCACTCCAGGACCTTAATGTGCTTCTTCTTGAGCCACTCCTTTGTTGCCTTGGCTGTGTGTTTTGGGTCATTGTCATGCTGGAATACCCATCCACGACCCATTTTCAATGCCCTGGCTGAGGGAAGGAGGTTCTCACCCAAGATTTGACGGTACATGGCCCTGTCCATCGTCCCTTTGATGCGGTGCAGTTGTCCTGTCCCCTTAGCAGAAAAACACCCCCAAAGCATAATGTTTCCACCTCCATGTTTGACGGTGGGGATGGTGTTCTTGGGGTCATTCCTCCTCCTCCAAACACGGTGAGTTGAGTTGATGCCAAAGAGCTCGATTTTGGTCTCATCTGACCACAACACTTTCACCCAGTTCTCCTCTGAATCATTCAGATGTTCATTGGCAAACTTCAGACGGGCCTGTACATGTGCTTTCTTGAGCAGGGGGGCCTTGCGGGCGCTGCAGGATTTCAGTCCGTCACGGCGTAGTGTGTTACCAATTGTTTTCTTGGTGACTATGGTCCCAGCTGCCTTGAGATCATTAACAAGATCCTCCCGTGTAGTTCTGGGCTGATTCCTCACCGTTCTCATGATCATCTAAACTCCACGAGGTGAGATCTTGCATGGAGCCCCAGACCGAGGGAGACTGACAGTTATTTTCTGTTTCTTCCATTTGCGAATAATCGCACCAGCTGTTGTCACCTTCTCACCAAGCTGCTTGGCGATGGTCTTGTAGCCCATTCCAGCCTTGTCTTGTCCCTGACATCCTTGGACAGCTCTTTTGTCTTGGCCATGGTGGAGAGTTTGGAATCTGATTGATTGATTGCTTCTGTGGACAGGTGTCTTTTATACAGGTAACGAGCTGAGATTAGGAGCACTCCCTTTAAGAGAGTGCTCCTAATCTCAGCTCGTTACCTGTATTAAATACACCTGGGAGCCAGAAATCTTGCTGATTAATAGGGGATCAAATACTTATTTCCCTCATTAACATGCAAATCAATGAAATGCGTTTTTCTGGATTTTTTTGTTGTTATTCTGTCTCTCACTGTTAAAATACACCTACCATTAAAATTATAGACTGATCATTTCTTTGTCAGTGGGCAAACGTACAAAATCAGCAGGGGATCAAATACTTTTTTCCCCTCACTGTATATATAGATCAGTGGTCTCCAACCCTGGTCCTGGAGAGCCCTTACACAACAGGTTTTGGAGGTCACACTTCTATCACCAATTTATAAACACCTGAAAGTATTTAATTTGAATCAATTAAGCAGGTGGTTTGGTAAATCCAGTTATTTAGAAACCATTGGAGCAATTGTATGAATACCTTCAGCGTCTCAAGTCAAGAAATCATTAATGTTATTAATTTTGAAATACACTTTTGAAAGAAACTGAATAAAAAAACACTTAGTGAAGCTCCCAGCTGTTCTGGTCTGATCTCTGAAGGAAGATATACTAGCTGTTGTCTAAATGAACAATTGTCATGGTCCTAGCAGAAGCCCTTCTAAGCTCAAGGGTCTAGACCCAAGCACGGGGCAAAATATAAAGCAGATAGACAAGGTTGGAGAATAAACAGGGGTTCAAGAACAGGCAAACAAGCCAAACAGGGTAATTCAGAGCTTGTAGTCAAAATGTAGGTAATAGGTAGGAGATCAGGCATCCAGGACAGAGAAGAGGATCCAAGAATTGAAAACAGTAAAACAGACAAATAGGTCAAGAGGAATAGTCAGGACGGTCTTTAGGAAATAAGGCTTGGAATTGTAACTCAGGTGCAAAAAAGAATTCGCAAGGAGCTGTGGTAGCAAAGGGATATAAATACTCAGGGCTGAGGGAAGCAGGCACCTGTGGCTTGGAGAGCTGGACCAATGAGAGAAGAGGGTAGGTATCAGAGGCTAGAGTGTGTGTGATGAGGAAGCGTGCAGTGAAAACGTGACAATGCTCTGCTTAAAAATTAAACCACATAACTGCATTCGCAAGTGGGTGAAAAGTAATAGGTCCAAAGGTAATACACAAACTTGTCACAGCATTTCAAAACAAGTTGTAAGATGTGGTTTGGTAGTGGCAGATACACTCACCTAAAGGATTATTAGGAACACCATACTAATACTGTGTTTGACCCTCTTTCGCCTTCAGAACTGCCTTAATTCTACGTGGCATTGATTCAAAAAGGTGCTGAAAGCATTCATTCTGTTTACGCCAAATTCTGACTCTACCATCTGAATGTCTCAACAGAAATCATCAGACCAGGCAACATTTTTCCAGTCTTCAACTGTCCAATTTTGGTGAGCTTGTGCAAATTGTAGCCTCTTTTTCCTATTTGTAGTGGAGATGAGTGGTACCCGGTGGGGTCTTCTGCTGTTGTAGCCCATCCGCCTCAAGGTTGTACGTGTTGTGGCTTCACAAATGCTTTGCTGCATACCTCGGTTGTAACGAGTGCTTATTTCAGTCAAAGTTGCTCTTCTATCAGCTTGAATCAGTCGGCCCATTCTCCTCTGACCGCTAGCATCAACAAGGCATTTTCGCCCACAGGACTGCCGCATACTGGATGTTTTTCCCTTTTCACACCATTCTTTGTAAACCCTAGAAATGGTTGTGCGTGAAAATCCCAGTAACTGAGCAGATTGTGAAATACTCAGACCGGCCCGTCTGGCACCAACAACCATGCCACGCTCAAAATTGCTTAAATCACCTTTTTTTCCCATTCAGACATTTAGTTTGGAGTTCAGGAGATTGTCTTGACCAGGACCACACCCCTAAATGCATTGAAGCAACTGCCATGTGATTGGTTGATTAGATAATTGCATTAATGAGAAATTGAACAGGTGTTCCTAATAATCTTTTAGGTGAATATATAAGATTGTTGAAATGTTTACACTATATTGGTGTTTTGATTCTGACAGATAAGGTTGATGCAATGTTGTAGAAATGTAAGAAACTTTTATTGTATACATGTTTTAAAAGGATGTGACTAGTAAATGATTTTGTATTCATTTTATATGAACATAAATCATTTACAAAATAGTTTATTTTATTGAATTCATTTTTTTTTTTTTTTTATGGAAACATCCTTTATCTGCTATAACTACCTGTCTGTAATATTGCACATTCTGGAGTAAATGTTGAACTCTCATTTTGTCAGTGCATGTTTTCACAAAAACAATGTGACACATTTAAATGCTGTTTGGTTCTTACTGAGACAAAAACCTGCAAGACTGAGGATTAATTTATAAAAGGATCTTGACAGACAACACAATATACAGTAGGTAGCATGAATGACAGGCAGTGGAGACATCATACTGGGGAACAATTGCTGCTCTGACTGAGAAAAAAATAACAAAGAACAATGGGAACCAAGAAGATGTTAGCATTATTTCATGTTAGGTACCAAGCAAAGTTATTGACATGTATTCTGTGTTGAAAACCAACCATTCATATTTTATAATGTACAAAGCAGACTGTTTGATGCTTAACTGTAAACACACAAACACACACACACACACACACACACACACAGAGGCATATATAGGATTGCATGCTTATGTGTGTGTATGTATTTCCTTCTATCTATGAATATGGAATACAAATGAGCAGCAGATGTTGGTAAAAATATCATGGCCATAGGCTTTCATGCAGTCAATTTTTTTTTTTTTTCTTTCAATGTTCAAATGAAGGGTGTGAATATTTTCAACTGCAGCCGTACCTCTTAAAAGCAAACAGTAAATCAACCTGGTTTGGTAGCAGAGTGTGAACTAGGAGTATAAGTTAATCAAAGTAATCTAATTCTAAGTTCACCTCAATGACAAACTCCATTATTAATTAATTATATTAAAAGCATGGTCCTTCATCAAGGCTAAATATGAAGTTCTGACAAGAGAGCATTTAAATACCATCTGTTTTCTGATGACTGATTTTTAAATTGGCAGTTATCCTCTTAAGGGGCAATACAATACCGGGCCAGGATATATTAAACAAATAGTTACTATCCAAATAAAGGCAACCTATTTATATAACATATATTTAAAAACATTGCAACAAACTATTATTTTAGTAACCGTAGTATTACTGAACACCCAAAAACACACCAACAGCACATATGTGTTCAGGAGTAGTTGATATTTAGAGAAAATTTGGTTTAAAGACTTTCTGCATCCAGAAAATGTCTCAATGTCATATCAAATTTTACATTATGTGTCTGTTCTCTAAAGTGTTGGGTGTTTTGGGAATGCTAGTTCCTCTGTCTTATTATGACCCTTGTATACACATATATTCATTTTGAAAGATTGGTTTGTTTTCATGACACAAGTTTTTATTAAAGAGCATCTCTAGTTTATCCATTCTTGTATTTTTTTCCAGCAGATGAGTGTAAAAACGTTTTTATGGCTGTTTTGTGTATTGTGGCATTGAGCACAGTTCCTGCAAGAATGCTTGCAATACATGCTTGATAGCCAACTCACGGTCTGTAGTGAAAAATCCTAATACCAGTCATTCCTCTATGTCCTTTCAAGCTCAGTATTTCAAAGAACAATCAGCTGTTGACTTGTCTCAGGGATTCAGTTGGCTATCTTGTCTCAGTTACTTGAGATTGTGAAAGCATTGTGGGATTGTGGGATTTCCAACCATCATTTGACTGAGAGGACAAGACAAACAGCATTATAAGTCATAGTTTCATAAGAGTACACTGACATATACTTTCAAACAGATATTATACATTTCACAAGCCAACATGTATACCTTTTCCCTTTTCTTAGTATTATTTCAGTATGTCCTAATGTTTTTGACCTACAGTGTAAATTGGCATTAAAAATATACATTCTTTCTGTTTTTTAAAGAAAGAAAATAGAAGGAAAAATTTAAACAGTTAAACAAGCTTTTTAATTATTTTCTTAAAGTGACTTAAAATTTAATATTTTTTAAAGGCCCTGAGAAAAACAAATAAATTATTGATATGAAACAAAAGTTACTAATCTACAATGCAAGCTGAAGCCATAGCAGAAGAAAGACTAGAAAGGTTTAGTAGTAGAAAGCACAGTGTTTTTCTTCTCTTTAGTAAGGAAAACTGCTCCTTGATTTTCATAATTAAAAAAAGGATTTCCACAAACAGCATGAGGGAGGGCTCACCTAACAGATGGATGTATTCTCACTCCTCAGAATCAGAAGCAATGCACAGTAATAGAATGAAATTGAGTAAATAGTGGAGATTAGGCTTGTGAAGAAACACACTAGAAATATATAACTCAGTATGGCTTGTTTCTTATGTATTCATCAAATGTCCTTTGAAGCTCATAAACTAATGCTACCATAGGCATACTGGCCATCTGGCAATTCTGGGAAATGCCAGAAGGGCCGGTCCATTTTTTAGTTAGGTGGGCCGGTCGAGGCCTGTGTGGTCCGGTCTTCCTGTGTGGATTCGCGGACCGCACATTGCCGGCAGGGACCACACTAACCCCCCCCATCCCCCGGACCGCACTTCTCCGGCACCGACAGAACTTCGCCAGAAATGCATTTAGAGATAACATTAAATTATAATTTGGCTTGCCATACTAGTCTACCCCTGAGTGCTACTAATGTGTCCATTACTGAATAATTGTCTTTGTTGACTTCATAAAGTTACAGAGTCGCTTGAGACTTCAAGATCTTGGAGATCTGAGACTTGTGTCATTTACACAATATCATTGAAACAAGCCTGCTGCTGTTGTGCACACAGCACACCATGCACTACATATCCCCTTGATGTAGTAATTACAATTAACCTTGAGAGGAAGAAACTTTCCCCAACTTAGGGTTTAAGAGGCTTTATTTGCTTAATCCACAAACATTTGCATATTAGCTGTATATGTGCAGTTTGTGTTTGCTTGCTGGTTTGTTTATTCTATTGTTCAACATCCAGCTGCATTCAGACCTCAGGAAGAGTGAAAAGCACTTAAGTAATGAAAAAAAAAAAAACCTTATGTAGCAGTCTCAGCCCACTGCACGTTTTGCACTTTGATTAAATACACATCACATTTGCACGGTTTAATTTGTGTTCTCCCCCTCCAGTCCCCGTGCAGTGCATGGTTTAATTGAATCATTTAAAGCCCCAGTGTCACCAGTTACAGCGTGGCCGCTCCCAGGACAGTGCAGGTGAGAGGACAGTCAGGCAGTAGGGAATAAGAGCAAACCAAGGAAGAAAGGCTTTTTTTTTTTTTAAATCCCCACTGCTGATCCTCTCGCCTGCACTACTCGCTGGTTATTTGTGTATTTTAATTAACAAATCTGTATTATTTAATTTAGAATAAAATCTCACGACTGGTGGGGTTCAGTGTGACCACATGACCAACTATGCCACCTCAGTTAGTGAGCGCAAGAGGAACTTGCAACCCCCTTTTTAATTTCCCCCGGGCAGGCTCAATCGGACCCCAGGACACGACAGTAGGTAAGTGATAATAACAATGACTTTTATTCACAGGTTGGTTTTCAATTGCACAGGCCACAAAGACTGTGCTCAAACAATGACCAGGGTAGATAACCAAAATATAAATATATTAATAAAACCGCCTTTAATGATCAGAGCACAATAAAAGCTAAAATACAGAACTAAATACAGAAGCTAAAATAATGAAACAGAACAAAATAAAGGAGCTAATAAAAGATAGTATTATAAAAGCTAAAACTAATCTTCCCAATATAGAGAAAACAGTGAACATCCAAACAATAGAAGTTACAATTAAAGGTCTGGTTGCTTAGGAGCCCAACCGTCCTTTATCAGTCTTTGTAGTGTGTGCAAAAAAGTACTCCAAGTGTCGATTTCTAAGCCTCTCATTGCCACAATCACTCTTCCATCAACAGGGAAATAAAGTACTTATCCATGTACGGAGGTTCTGCCTTTCTTTCACAGTCTCCAAACATCACATATTTGTTTCCGTAATCTTTTCAATAGTCGGCTTGCCCGGTTCTTCCTCTGACCCAGGTCTCCAGAGGCTGTAACTCCATTGTCTTTTATCCCCTCCCCGCTCTTTTCATCCAGTGCAAGCTTAAGTTTAGGCTTAGGCTTAGGCTTAGGCTTAGGCTTAGGCTTAGGCTTAGGCTTAGGCTTAGGCTTAGACTTAGGCTTAGACTTAGGCTTAGGCTTAGGCTTAGGCTTAGGCTTAGGCGTAGGCTTAAGGTCCGGTCCCGTCCCATCCCATCCCTCTATCTGCCAGAGAAACAGAGCTCCTTGCTCTTATAGGCAAGGCAACAGAGTCAGGGGTGCAGGTGATGGTAATCAAGGAGGAGATGTGGGGAAATCCAAGTGGGAATGCGACCGGGGCGGCGTAGGATTGGCTAATAACTTCAATAACAAACGTGAAGTAATAAACCAAATGAAAGCAATCCAAGTAAAAAGGAACAAAAGAAACCCAAAACAAGGTTATTAATAAGTGTAAACAAAGAAAAAAACTGTGAAAATATAATACATTAGGGCATATGTGAATAAACAAAGAAAAAAAAACAAGACAATAATAAGTGATAATTAGTTACAGCCAGTCACACCCTGCTCTTGACATAAATAATGCATTTTGAAAACCCTCCGTTACTGAGGGTAAAAAGTTATGAGAGCGGTACGGGGGGTGCTGATGGTAAAAACATGAGAGAGCCGGGTGGGGGTTGTTTGGGTGGGGACTGATGGTATTTTCGCCAGAATGCGAAATGGGGATGCGAATGGGGGGGGAGGGATTTTGTCGTGGACCCCCTAGCACCCCCTATCAGATCCCTTGTGGGTCGCGGACCCCAGTTTGGGAACCTCTGTACTAATGGATTATTGTCCGTAAACACCATAAACGTCATCCCCCATAAATTGTCTGTAAACTTTTCTGTTATGGTCCACTTAAGGGCTAACAACTCTAACTTAAAAGAACAAAAATTGTGATCGTTCTTTTCAGAGGGATGTAAGCTAAGACTAGTGTATCTGATGACTCTTTCTTTCCCTTCCTGTACCTGGGAAAGAACAGCCCATCTAAGCTGGCATCAGTATACAGTTTGAAAGGGCAAGAAAAGTCTGCATAAGCGAGAATTGGGGTACTCACCAACTGGGCATGTAACTGCTTGAATGCTGCCTGACACGAGAGCGTACACATCATAGGGGCATTTCTTTGCAAGCACTGCTCCCACCAGCAACCCATGAAAAGGGGCGGTGATTTTAGCAAAGGCAGGGATGAAACACAGATAGTACCCCATGAACATCAGAAATGACCGGACCTAATGCAGAGTGGAATGAACTTTCCAGCCCTCTACAGCCACGATCTTCTCCAGGTCAGGGGCCACCCCAGCCTAACTCACCCGATGCCCAAGGTATCCAGCCTCCTTATGGAAGAGGCAACACTTACAAGGTTGGAGTTTCAATCCATAGTCATGGAGTGTTCTGAGAGTTATTGACCCCAGAGGGTGTCTATCTGCCAGAGAAACAGAGCTCCTTGCTCTTATAGGCAAGGCAACAGAGTCAGGGGTGCAGGTGATGGTAATCAAGGAGGAGATGTGGGGAAATCCACGTGGGAATGCGACCGGGGCGGCGTAGGATTGGCTAATAACTTCAATAACAAAGGTGAAGTAATAAACCGATTGAAAGCAATCCAAGTAAAAAGGAGCAAAAGAAACCCAAAACAAGGTTATTGATAAGTGTAAACAAAGAAAATAACGGTGAAAATATAATAAATTTGTGTATATGTGAATATATACAAAGAAAAAAAAAAGACAATAACAAGTGATAATTAGTTACAGCCAGTCATGCCCCGCTCGTGACATAAATAAATAATGTATTTTGAAAATGCTCTCTCCCACAACACCACACCCCTCATTCGCACCCATAGCAGCCCCATCAAGGTCCCGGGCACTACACTTATTCTCTCAGGACTTGCACATCAGCATTCTGTACGCAGCAAATACAAATGACATGTTCAAGTAGCCTTTTGCAAGGGTAATCTACCCCTGGAACCAATGCATTGGGTTAATCGAATAAAGAGTGATGGACGATACAGGTTGTTGAATTAGCCTAATGAATTACTAGGTGACATTAAAACTAGACATCAGGGTTTAAATCGTAAAGCCAACAAATACATCATGTCAGCAATTCATTAGACAGATATATTTTGTTGACCAAACAAAACTTTGCTTTGCTAAGACCCTCTAATTAGGATATTGGTTGTTGGCTGATTAAAACCTCTGCTCTTGTTTATTGACGTCTTGCTTTTGAAATTCAAACTAGTTTTTACTGGAGAAATAACTTGGTTCCCATTGAAGCATCAGCTGTTGACAATGTGTATATATTTCCCTCCACAATCATTCCTACCCTTGATGAGTTTGTGAGATAATACCCCCAGCTAAGAAGGTATGGGAGACTGACAGCTTACAGGTCTGGTTATATATGTGAGTTGTACTTGTAATCCTATGGGCACTTAAGCTCACTTGTTTCTAATTCAGATTTCAATGCAAGAAGGAGAGGCCAGCCTAACACTCGGCCATTTAGGTTTCCAATTTCTTGAAAATATTTATCCAAAGATCATTATTCAATTTAACAGCAACATCAACACCATTTCTTGATTTTGCCATCAAAGGTACTGTAAGAAGAAAGATATGAAAGAGATCAAATCAATAATAATTATATAAAATAAAATCTTTGTGTTTAGGAGCCACTGAAAGAAATGCTTAACCCATGTTTAATTTCCCATTTGGAATACTCTTATATTGATGAACATTTAAACGATTTAACCATATTAATTTTGTCCTTGATATAATTTGGCAAGTCTCACAAAAAACATTCAATACTTGCAAGCCCTTCTAACTGTATTGTTTTCCTGTGTAATGCACCTAAAAGCATATGGTGCATTTATTATGACAAAGATTTAAAATAACAAGCTTCACAGATTCATAGCAATGAAATTGTACCTTGGTTCTCATTGCATTTCAGGGTTTCTTCGATGAAACTACTTTAATGAGACAAGAGAAAAGAGTTTCAAAAGAAATAGATGGAGGAAAATATGAAGAATTGTCCATATGCAAATGAATATATTTTATGATAAGGAATTACATTTGGAAATATATATATATATATATATATATATATATATACACTCACCTAAAGGATTATTAGGAACACCATACTAATACTGTGTTTGACCCCCTTTCGCCTTCAGAACTGCCTTAATTCTACGTGGCATTGATTCAACAAGGTGCTGAAAGCATTCTTTAGAAATGTTGGCCCATATTGATAGGATTGCATCTTGCAGTTGATGGAGATTTGTGGGATGCACATCCAGGGCACGAAGCTCCCGTTCCACCACATCCCAAAGATGCTCTATTGGGTTGAGATCTGGTGACTGTGGGGGCCAGTTTAGTACAGTGAACTCATTGTCATGTTCAAGAAACCAATTTGAAATGATTCGACCTTTGTGACATGGTGCATTATCCTGCTGGAAGTAGCCATCAGAGGATGGGTACATGGTGGTCATAAAGGGATGGACATGGTCAGAAACAATGCTCAGGTAGGCCGTGGCATTTAAACGATGCCCAATTGGCACTAAGGGGCTTAAAGTGTGCCAAGAAAACATCCCCCACACCATTACACCACCACCACCAGCCTGCACAGTGGTAACAAGGCATGATGGATCCATGTTCTCATTCTGTTTACGCCAAATTCTGACTCTACCATCTGAATGTCTCAACAGAAATCGAGACTCATCAGACCAGGCAACATTTTTCCAGTCTTCAACTGTCCAATTTTGGTGAGCTTGTGCAAATTGTAGCCTCTTTTTCCTATTTATAGTGGAGATGAGTGGTACCCGGTGGGGTCTTCTGCTGTTGTAGCCCATCCGCCTCAAGGTTGTATGTGTTGTGGCTTCACAAATGCTTTGCTGCATACCTCGGTTGTAATGAGTGGTTATTTCAGTCAAAGTTGCTCTTCTATCAGCTTGAATCAGTCGGCCCATTCTCCTCTGACCTCTAGCATCAACAAGGCATTTTCCCCCACAGGACTGCCGCATACTGGATGTTTTTCCCTTTTCACACCATTCTTTGTAAACCCTAGAAATGGTTGTGCGTGAAAATCCCAGTAACTGAGCAGATTGTGAAATACTCAGACCGGCCTGTCTGGCACCAACAACCATGCCACTCTCAAAATTGCTTAAATCACCTTTCTTTCCCATTCGGACATTCAGTTTGGAGTTCAGGAGATTGTCTTGACCAGGACCACACCCCTAAATGCATTGAAGCAACTGCCATGTGATTGGTTGGTTAGATAATTGCATTAATGAGAAATTGAACAGGTGTTCCTAATAATCCTTTAGGTGAGTGTATATATATATATATATACACAAAGGAATACAAAAGCATTGTTTTATGCTTTGTATAGTCCTGGCAGACCATCTGATATGTAGAATTGTAGCAATACAGAGGAATGTTAATCCAATAATAATGATCTCAGTAAAAGGTCAGAAAATGTGATGCAGCATTATGAAACAAGCATTAAGAATGGTAATTTGTATGATTTTTTGTTTTTACTAAAAACTATTGTGTTGTAGTTTCAGCAGCACATAATATACTATTTTCAAGCAAATATCACACTGCATATGCAGTTTTACTGTAACATTCCCCTGTTGTTTCCATTCAATATCTGTATATTAATGCATGAACAACACAGCCCCCTTTTTTCAAATCACTCATTTGAAATTATTTGTTTAAATTAATAAAAAATGGTATGAAGAATTAGTTCAATATATTCAATTTAATAAAAATTAACCCCTTTAATGGAGACATAGACATATCAATCTCACATGTTATTAAACCTGTCAGATATGAGAAATTCATTTTGCAATATTCTACAAAAGTATCATTATGAATCTAAACAGCATTTCCATAAAACCTTTAGTAAATCCAACAATGAGGTAGACTGCAAAAGCAACTCTATGTTCTCAGAAGAACGTGTCCGAATTAAAAACTAAAAGGAGTACAGCTGACCTAGAAATTAATCAATTCAATGTAGATGGAAAAGTAGCTGGCTTTTTCAAATTCTCAAATAGAAATAAGATATTTCTAAATTGACAATTTCTCTATCTTCAGTTATTACCTGGGTGAAGGCCTTTTCTCTATTTTTCTTTCTCTCTGCCATTGCAATTGACACATGTAATCCAGCAGTTTGACTCAAAAAAAGGTAATTTATTCTATTAATTTGGAGATGAAAATGTCATTATCCCTTCATAACACAACAACATTAAATGCATTACAATAATAATGCATTCCAAGCCTCTAGCTTTAAAGTAAACCCAATTTAGTTTGCTTAGTTCAGGCACTAGTAATGTTCCTTGTTATCCTTTATAGTTCTTTAAAACAAGTCCTTTAACACACTTAAGACAATGCTGGAGAGGAGGTGTCTATGGAATTAAGCACTTCTTTTGGAGTTGTCAAAGTGGACATTTCAGTTAATGGCATGGCATTACATGTCAATTCACTGATACCCTACACTACACTACTTTGTGGAGCAGTTTATTTCAGGAAACATATCTGCCTGCTTTGCCTCTGACTACTGCTGATTGCAGGGAGTATACACTGCACAAGGATAGAAGGTATTTGGATGGTTAACATCTTAATATTTGTTAGAACATTCCTTTAGTTAGTTTTAACACCATTCTTCCTAAATGCACTAATAGCCAAGTTTGAGCTAATTGTAAATTTGAAGTTGATATATGACTCAAGCAAATATAGGGGCTTACTCTCTTAGGACAGGCACATCTTGTCAAACTATGACAACATGATTGCATACAATCCTCAGTGTTGTAACTGCCCTGATGTTTCTTGCACCTTATTAAGCCTTATATTTCTTAATGAGCCCTGTTGAATGCACTTTATTTTTCAAGTGCAAACAGCTTGCTTTGGAGTGCTAGCCTTTGATGTTCAATGGACAGAAAAATAATCCTTGTCTTTGGAATCAAGTAAAAGTCTGGTCAAAGAACTGACCTCATTCCTATTTCAAGTGCCTACAGTCAAACATAAAATGGATCATCAAGCCTTTTTAATCTCTCTCTATATATACCGATCAGCCATAACATTATGACCACTGACAGTTGAAGTGAATAACACTGATAATCTTGTGATCATGGCACCTGTCAGTGGGTGTGATATATTAGGCAGCAAGTGAACATTTTGTCCTCAAAGTTGATGTGTTAGAAGCAGAAAACAGGATCTGAGCGACTTTGACAAGGGCCAAATTGTGATGGCTAGACGACTGGGTCAGAGCATCTCCAAAACTGCAGCTCTTGTGGGGTGTTCCCGGTCTGCAGTGGTCAGTACCTATCAAAAGTGGTCCAAGGAAGGAAAAGCGGTGAACCGGCGACAGGGTCATGGGCGGCCAAGGCTCATTGATGCACGTGGGGAGCGAAGGCTGGCCCGTGTGGTCTGATCCAACAGACGAGCTACTGTAGCTCAAATAGCTGAAAACGTTCATGCTGGTTCTGATAGAAAGGTGTCAGAACACACAGTGCATCGCAGTTTGTTGCGTATGGGGCTGCGTAGCCGCAGACCAGTCAGGGTGCCCATGCTGACCCCTGTCCACTGCCGAAAGCGCCTAAAATGGGCACGTGAGCATCAGAACTGGACCATGGAGCAATGGAAGAAGGTGGCCTGGTCTGATGAATCACAAGTTCAGGGTGTTGACTTGGCCTCCAAATTCCCCAGATCTCAATCCAATCGAGCATCTGTGGGATGTGCTGGACAAACAAGTCCGATCCATGGAGGCCCCACCTTTCAACTTACAGGACTGAAAGGATCTGCTGCTAACGTCTTGGTGCCAGATACCACAGCACACCTTCAGAAGTCTAGTGGAGTCCATGCCTCGACGGGTCAGGGCTGTTTTGCCAGCAAAAAGGGGACCTACACAATATTAGGCAGGTGGTCATAATGTTATGGCTGATCAGTGTGTATATATATCTATATTTGTTTTACTTTTTTTTCAATTCTGCAAGCAATATTGTCTTTAAAGTGTTTTTAAGCATTTAAAGGCAGGTCTGTTGTAAGAAATTTTCCTAGCCATTTTCATAGCCATGTTCTATATCTGCTGGATAAAACATAATTAATTAGATGCGCATACTTAAGTCATACTTGGTGAATGCTCCATTCTATAATTGAGGCAAAATAATATTCATCAAACAGATGTATGACAATGAATGGTTCCTCTGGAAAGGAAACTGATCAGTATTGTATTTCTGTTGGACTCTAAGGTTTCATACTCTTAATAATGCAATAATACCATATATAATTACATTCTTCCTAATTATGTTTAATACCTGATCACTGCAGAGGATAATTCCACTACTACAATGGTGTATCTTGCTCCTTATGCCAAAAAATCACAATTTACAGGAGCATAAATGTCCAACTAAATGGACTAATAAACTGCTAAGAATAGCATTGACCCTCTTCATAACCTTTCATATGCCCTAAAAGAAAATTGAAATAAAAGGTGAAAAGCATTAAGTCCCATAAAATAGAAAAACAAGGGAAAACAAAATGCTTAAAGTTTATTCAACATAAACAACAAATTAATTACATATTACATATATAATAACATAATTATTTGTTACTAAAATAAAAAAAACTTTTCATTTTCATAAATGTTTTGCAGAAATAGCTATACACAATCTAAATAGCTTGTTTTTCCCCTCATTGACACAATAAATATACATGCTGTACATCAAAATATTCATGTAAATTGCTCATCCAAGTAATCTCAGTCTGATGGATATCTTACTGTGTCATGACATTTTTTTCAATGGCAATTTCTTTGCAACTGAACAGCTTTGTATGACTTTCAGACTATTACACAAATGATGCCAGGACAAAACACGACACAATTTGCCTTTGTAGCTGGATGTTGTAATTTCTTTAGTTTTAAAGTTCTATTAGTTTAATAGTTTAATAATTTAATAACTGGGTTCTACATTCTCAATCTAAACTTGTTATAAAAGCCAGGCGTAGGAAAACAATTTCCAGATACAGGAAATAATTTCCTTATACTGTTTGTAAAATTCCAATAAATCAAATAAATAGCTGCCACCTACATTTTAGAGGCATTCAACAATCATTAACATTATGATCCTCATAGGAGGTAGTCAATAATGAAAATTCCTACAGAGCTTCCTATTTCTATGTCACAGTTATCCCCACTGGATGTTACTAACAGGATGCTTACAAATTAGTTTTTTAAAGAAAACATCAGCATTTTCATTTCATAATACAATAAAATTGCTCACATTTATTACTATTATCAAGTATGTCCAACTTTTGTAATTGTGTATTATTATTGTTTTTAAGTCTGGCACCAATGAAATGGAACTAATGAATTGTTATAGAAAGCAGCCTTCAACAGTCAAAGTAGAATGCTTATTTACTAGTATGTGTTGCGATTAACAGCTTGTTAATTCATGTGCGTATTAATTTTTTTTGTGTTTATTAGATCTTTTAATAGAGAAACTAACCTCCCTATGTGGATATGTTCTCACTGTAATTCTTATGGTCATGTTTATTTTATGGTTTATTAATGGTTCACACTGGGTGTGTATTGGGATTTATGTTTAGGCCACATCTTGGGTCAATGACACTACCTTGTTACTGCATGTGGGCAGCGTTCAAAGAGGCTGTAATATGCCACTCAGATCACTGCAGCTGCCTGGTGTGATTTGTGTCTTGCAGATAATAAACCAGTTAAATAGTGCATCAGTGTTGAGGCCCACACACCTCACAAGAGCTTTGTGCTTTGTAGTTCCTGATCATCTAAAGGACTGTCATATCAACATGCATGCACACACATATGTTCATACTGTTCATGTATTAATACAATAAGTTTCCAATTCAAACTCTTGATAATGAGAAAATACAGGTGTCAATTTGTTTTTATCAATTAAAAGTGAAAATAAGTATAATTATCAATATTATATACTGCCTATTAATATATCAATTTATAAATAATTATTTAAAAATCCTTATTTAGTTAATCTTTTCAAATAAGTTTTCATTATTTGAGGCATTACTTTGTCTTCCAGTCTATAAATGAACAGGAAGGTAATGAAGTTTTCTCTCCGGGACTCACTCTCCTTGACATTGATTATGATCACTCATCTTCCATTGAGGAAATGATGAAAGGAGAAAGACTGGGCTCTTTTATATCAGTTGTTCATTGATAGCCTTCACAGGAAACAGATAGTATTGTCAATGTTCTTGCATAGGTACTTTCCCAGGATTTTGAGACTAAGGACTCCATTCAATACAAATTTCACCTGTCAATTCAATTCCCCTCTGTGACAAACAAAATGCTGCGGAAAGGCCCTAGAAATGTGTTGTATTTTTCAGCATGGATTCTCTGAAAATCAATTCTGACCTACCAGGGTGCCGAACCGCTCACCATACCATGACACGCTATTTGTTGAGTTTCACAGTTGGTTGCTGACATTTCATATACCAGTATTCCTCAGGTTTTCTCCATGCATATGTTCGCTCAAAATACAATGTCTTGCAAAACTTGCTGTTATCTGTTCCAACCACACGATGCCAAAGTATTTATCCTCTTGCTTTTTACCATTCACTTTTTTATGTCTGATATCAAAGCTTCACATATTTTTTCAACTTCAACTTTCATTGCTTAGCTTGATTGTTGGTTGTTGCAAGAGCCTTTTAACAAGAACATTCAAAACTCCATTGTGCTTTCTCAGGGTGGAACACTGGTTCTACAAATCTCGCTCTTCACTGCACACGTAGGCTTCGAGGATGTGTATATCCCCCTACAGGAATTACCAGCACTTTCAAATCTCTGCTAGTATTTCAGCTGAAACTTCAGAGACCCATCTTTAATTTTTGTACATTAGTTATTAATCATCTAAGTGTCCGAATATTAGGGTAAAAAAATAGTGTTTATAAAATAAAGTACATATCAACACAAGGTCAGCTGCTCTCATATATATGGAATCTTTGTAAGTTAATAAGTCCTGATTCAGCCCTGTTGGCTTGTTAACTATATAATTGATATTTGTAAACTACTATATATGTGCCATATTACCATACATTTTAAATGTAAATTCTTGCCAATTGATGGGTTCTTGTATTCGTCATCAAATCTCTACAAATTTCAAATGATAAATTGGGTATGGGTGTGATTAGAACACCATTCATCTTTGTTTCTTTACTTCCGTCTTACTTTCTGATGTTAATTCAGGTGAAGCAATTCTGGAAAATTACTAGTTTAGGGCCTGAGAACGATGAATTATTAGGTTACAATGTGGGATGATGCATTTTATACTCAAACTGATCTACTTTCAGCTCACATCCTGACTATTTATATGCCAGTAATGACCAAAATGTAAAAATGGAAGTCATAAAAGAGAACTGCTTGTCAGCCCCTTGGGGCTTTTTCATTCTCAATAAGCAAATTGGAACTAAAATAATAAGTCTGTACTTCATGGATTTCAGAATAAAACAATAAGACTGTACTTTATTCCAGAATAAAACAATGAAAAAGTGTTGTTCAACCCCATAAACTTACACTAACACAAATGTGAATAAAAAACAACAAAACCACACAAAACATCAATGACAGATGTACTGTTTATGCTTCATAACACAATAACACCAAATACAAAGACTGCTTTCTTGGCACAGAACTGTATCTATGATTCGGTCTGTAATGGGCATTAAGTGTGATTGTGATGTGTATTCAAATGATGACATGCACAATAGCGGTTTTATGTCTGTTTCTGTTTGTTTTGTCAGGAAACCAATGTCATTCACATAAAAAAGAAACAAATACCATCATAAAGATTGACCATTAGATAGAAAATTTGAACAACTCAAGCAGTCAGTTTTGTTTTTATTATTGATACCAATTGCGTCTGAGTGCATTGATGTTGCATCACTGTGGGAGTTTTAATAACAGAAACATGTCATGCCAACAAGATGAGTGTAGTCATCCATCTGGTCACTATAGGGAAGCCATCATCAGAGAGGTGAGGCTTGAAGGGAGCAGATCGTAGGCCTCTCTGATGGGAGAATACCCTCGCATGGCTGACGAATAATGAAACAATTGGCAAAAAGACAGAAATGGACACTATACAAAGTAAAGACAGTGCAGAACAGAGATTTTGCACTAGCACACACACCTGCTGCTTCAGTCACAGTCAGGTCTTCAATATCTAATGACAACACACTAAAGACTTGCCACAAAACATGTTACATGAAACATTTGATCATATTCATGGTAGGCTTAGGATTTTTGTTTTTTAAAAAACTTTTATAGAACAAATGGTAGAAATGTAGAATCCTTATGTTATCCATTTGAGACAATTGCCTAGTTTATGCATATTTAAAGTATATGAAATACATCTGTAATATATTATAGATTAACAGAATCTGTTTTTAGACTGAATTGAAATATGAGCTTAATAAATGAAAAACAGACAATTGATTCTGTGGTCATTCCTGTCTCTAAGTACATACTCTTGGTAACCTTCTAAACCATCAATGACAATATGACAAAAATAAAAATGTGTTTATGACATTATTTACAGTAGCTTATGCTTCACTGATATGGTGAAAGTAAAATTGCTGAATGTTTACAATTCTTACAAACCATGACAGAGCTAAAGTAGATGAAGCTTCATTCTTTCATCTTAGCTGTTTTATAATTAATTTATTATATTAAGAAGCATTCCTATAACAAGCAGTCATCAACATGCCAGTTGTCACCATGTTTAATTTCCTTTAAATAATTTGAAGCTAGCTGAGCTGAAAAGTACAGTGGTTAAATTATATTTTAAATTATATATGATGGTTTTGGAAGCATTCATCTTCAGTGATAGAGCAGCTGCTGGGCTATTCTCCATAAGTCAAAGAGAGATTTTGGAAACAGTTTGCATTTTATTCATCATGCGTTTAATATATTATCATTACTATCCAGGATTTGTTAGTCATCTTTAACAGCCTTTTAGGCAGAATATTGAAAGCGTTATTATGCATTGATGCCAAATAAATGATTTGGTGGAAAAAATATATTAAAAATAAGTGTTATATTATTGCTTTGTCTTATAATCACATTTTATGTTTTTGTAAGCTTTTTATGTTGTGCTAGAGGCGTCAACATACATTTCTGCATCATCTTCATCATCATCCTTTGTTGATCCACTGCTGTAAGAAGATACGTTTTCAGGGATTCTCTCTTCAGCTGTTCGCATCCAGCCAGCTCCTGCAAATGTCTTCCTGTGTCTTCCTGGTTGGCAGCTTCCAGGAAACGATGGAACCAACCATGCTGGTATCTTCTGGTATCTTGGACAAGTTTTGACAATTTAGGTGTACATGCCAGAATCTACAGGTCCTAATGTACTTTCCCTGAATGTGAAGGGTTAATGAAAGTGTAACTAAAAGACTATGCCTCTTTAAAGACCCAGACACTTTAAGTTGAACTGTGAACTGTTTAAGTTCTCTTCATGAAGTGACGGTGCTGGTTGTTAAGATATGGTTGTGTGAACCTTATTGATAACTTGTAGATACAGAAATACAAAACCCCGCTGTCTCCAAATAAAAATAGGCAAGTTCAATAATGCAGCATCAGCAGAAATGAGAGTCCATGGGGTACTATATTCACAAAGCAGTTCCGTCAGAAAGATGGTGCTCTTCTGGAGAATATTTAACATCTCAGCAGAAGCTATTTAAAATCAATTCTAAAAGAGGCAGGAAGCCATTGAAGGCCTTTCCAGCTTTAGGCTGCTGTGTTCTGTTGATTTAATATAAATGAATTCTCTTGCAGCAGATTTATTCCCAAGCATAAGTATATTAAGTTAAAATATTGATAATTAAAGAAGAAATATATGCTTAAGCTCCCTCTGCAAGATTGTAACCTTTTCTTCCATTGCTTTTTGGATTACATCTCTGCTAATTTTATCTGTTGTTTTGGGGAAGGGTTTTATAGCATTTAATAGTACCTGAAATGTGTGTCTAATATGTTGCATGCTTAGCCAGTACGCATATTAAAAGACTAAACATTTTGAATGAGCAACATCCCCCATAAATTAAAAAAAAAAAATCACTACTACAAATCTAAACATGTTTATTTTTTCATAATTATTTTACATGTTGGGCAAACATATGAGAAATTAAAATATACTTTTATATATTATATGACCTTATGGGGCAATGGCATCTGGATTAGGGTGTACCAGGCCTAACCATAGATATGATGAGGCAAATTTGTGTGTGTGTGTGTGTATATAAGATTTGGTTTTAAAATAACTTTCTTTTGACAGCACTAATGTTCAGGTTGATATATACCATGTAAAAACAGGAAACTGGGAACAAATGGATGTAAGCAGTCGCTATAATTCACTGTGACCAATCACGGCCTTGGGCTCAAACACTGCTCCCCGGAATAATGATATAATGATGAAACTGCACTTTTTTCCCATGGTCTGGTCATGATCAAACATATAATCAAAGGTATATTATTACAAACCAAAGTGCGTTGTTTGGTTTTCATAGTGAACAAATGAAATTAGTGCATGCTATGAATGTACTCAAATAAGTGGGTTTAGGCTGTATACTTACAAATACCTTCCACGAAATCCCTGGTGTTATTCAAAAATCTCATCTGATCTTCAAATTCTTTGCATTCTGTTAGATATTTTGTGGTAATGACGGTTCAGTGAGTTTCACTTCAACTGAGTTCTTTCCACATACAAGGGACTGCAAGCCAAACCTCAGGTGAGCAACCTTCAGATTTTGAGAAGTCTCATTTAAATTTCAGACTGTAGCTAGAGGGAGATACATTTCTTTCAAATGACAGTTTTCTGAGATGTTGGAATTAAAACTGTATTCACTGAATTTGCTGTATCCTATATATATATATATATATATACACACATACATATTTTTTTTACTATAGCCAAAGAGAACAGTTGAGAACAATGTTTCAATTTTTAACCATAAGATAAGTACTAAATATCACACTCTACTGAAGCTTTACCTATCCTTTTTACTATTTAAGCTTTGATTTGGTCTGCAAAAAATCAACCCTAAGTTCATTTGAAACCCATATGGAGGAAAGAAAGCAACATGGCTTGACATACCGCATCAAGTGCTCCATTCCATCCCACTCCTTCAAATTGAACAAACCTAAAGCAGGGCATGAAGAGCAGAAACCTTCAATTACCAGTTACACCATTTTGAAACGGCACAATTAAGAGACACTATGCTACAAAATAAAATAGATATACAACCCTGTGGTAAAAGGAGAGAAAGCTTTTATATTAGCACTAGTTTATGTCCAGCTGGTATTAAACCTCCATTTCATTCTCCATTGCAAGAAGATGAGATGAGGGCTGATTTAAAGGGAAAATATTCATTAATTTATCCAAACCTTTATGGACAGCATACAAGGATCGTTCTAAGGCTATAAAAAACTTTTTTCTGGCCTCATTTACAATCACTTCCAGATTACATCTATGGAGTTGTTTTGTTTTTTGTCTGTAACAATAAATATCTAGCATGCTCTAAATAATATGACTAAACTATGTGCATAACTTAATTATTTAGTGACAGTAAAGTTGGAAATTATTTTATTTGTATTATTTGTCTTCTTTGTCTTGAATTCTAAAGAACTCCAACATGAGTTTACATTCTATCCAGCAAACCACATTAACCACATTAAACAGGTGATTTACTGTTTGTATATGTTGCAGTTTGATTGGTGGTTAGGAAGGGATTAATGCTGGACTTTTTAAGACTCTGTTCTGTCTTATTTATTTATTTTCCACTCCCTTCTACCTTCTTGCTTTTTCTGCATGCCTATTTTATCTTTTGGATTTAGTCTTTCAGATATGTGAAACATGGACATTTCCTGCAATTTACCTAAAAGAATTGTCCTTCAATGATATATTACTTGTGGTATTATTTTTCTCTTTTAATTATATTAATAAATAGATATTTCTGACTGAGAACATGAGGTAATTATGGTCTCTAAGGGGTAACCGAGGTAAAAGATTTATTAAGCATGCCCATTGTTGTGTTTGAAATTCATAATGATGTTTCACACTGGCCAATCATTTTATGTATTAGAAGGCTTTATGTAAAATTATCGTTGTCATGAATTACAAGAGTGGTTTATGGTGTTTTAAAGACATTTGGATGGGTACATTTATTTTATTTTGATTTTAGGGTGTTGGAATGCATCTAGAGCTATTCCCATTCTTTCTTATGGATATTAATTCCCCCTAAATTCGTTGTTTCACAATTCATCACGATCTTCAAAAATGCATCCACAAACAATTTTCAAGGACCCCCTGTACTGCCTCATTTGCACTGTATTTTGCATTTACTCTGAATGACCACCAGTTTAGGTGTGTGTTTGCATGAGTGATTTTGACTGATTAAAAATCTCATAACCCACACACACACACACAAAATACATTGATGTCCTATGCATTGTGGTAATCAGAGATCTATGGTTACTGCACCTATAGAACCCAGGACACTCAGGGAACAAATGGCTAGGCTAATTGCAATACCAGGAATCACTTGGCATCACTCAAATTTCAAGTGAGGAGAGTTTTATCCATAGCAACACAAGAAATTCAATAAAAGGTTGACAAACTTACAAAAATATTCTGAATGAAAAAAGGCCCCTTTCACCAGCAAATCTTACACAGGGTGCCCATTAGACCGCAGCAAATTAGGAATAGTTGTGTGTTAATTAAGCACTTCAGTAAATATATGAATCAGTCGATAATGTTGAAGTGAGGGTTAATACACAGGTTCGTGGATATGCACTGAGATAAGTGCCTGGGGAGCAACAATCATCAAAATCAAATCAACCACCAGATTGTTTTAAGTGTGGTATAATATGTGTTTTTTTTACAGGGTAGGACATTAACATTAGTTATTATTGTTATATCATTAGATTTCTTATTCTGAAGCAAGCAAACACCAACTTATGAGAACACTACCTTTTCCTAGATGGATGCATTATTTAAATAGTTAAAAACCATGAAGTACAATCAAGTAGGCTGAGTCGTAAATGTGCATTTTGTTTGAGCCTATTTCAATAGTGCTGTCGGATCTGGAAGTTATTATAGTTGGTTTTATTCTTTATATATATAAACATTTAAATCTAGCCTATACTCTGAGGGTCTGTTAAACAGCTAAGTGGATCTTGCCTGTCAGTTTATAGCTTTTGTAAATTCAGTTTGCAGGCAGATAAGAATAACTGTGATCTCAAGAATCAAGACTTTGTACATAGCGCATACATGTTGGCAGGGAGTAAATCCTCTCTTGTATCATATATATATATATATATATATATATAATCTAGACTAACCCATTTCCCATTGTGAGTCGTATGAATTTCTCTGTAAATAGTTTAAGGAAACTGTTGGAAATTCACTTACCTAAAGAAGTAGTTTTAAAGAATTTCAACCATTATTTGGTGATTGGTTCTGTTTAATACATATTGTTAAATAAACTTGTATATTTGTATATCAATAATATTGCAGTTGATTGAACTGAGACAGGGGATGTGTACATTTTGACAGATTTGATGACAGAGTGGCAGCTAAAACTTTACAAATACCCTTTCTTAACTCAGTTCAATCAACCTGAATCTTGAGTTTTTCCCTAGAGGCTTCAGCAGAGTTGAACAAACTATGAGCATATATAATTCATAAACAAGTATAAATAAGTATAGTTTAATAAAATATATGTATTGAAGTATATGAATCACTGAATAGCATTGTATCAGTTGAAGATTGAGCATACTGTACCTTCAACAAGAAATATACAGTTTCTTAACCTGTTAAGAATTACTTATTTAATCAGGAAGCCACTGTTTTTTTCTTTTTTTTTAATGTAACAGAAAAAAAATGTTTCTTTGGGCCATAATATCATTCCCTAAGCTCTTCTATTCTACAATTTTTTATTTCATTCAATTCGCTCTCACATTCCGATAGCAACTAATTTTCAGATCATTTGTAATTTTTTTAATGAAAAAAACAATATAAAATCAGCCACACATTCTGTTATTTAAAGTTTTACTTTGCACACTTAGATCAGATCAAAACTTTGAGAAGTACCCTATCATGTTCTGATTTAAAAATATAGTACAAATTATTTTCTAACAATAAATTATACCAATATAGGGTACAGATTTGCACATTGTGATTTGCGGATAGGTCAATGTTTGGATTTGGTAGAGCCCTTAATCAAATACATGTAATTTCCTTAAATGCACCACTCTTTGAAATATGGTGTGGGTGGGCAAAATATTGACTTCTGAAGTTTAATTATATCAGGGGACCTGTGAAACTGTGAATGTTTGGTTTTCAAATAGTAAATTATGCTGCTGCCTTTTTTGTAATAAAAGTACAATGCTGGCCAATTTCAAGTTTGATCTGGCCACCAAACTGCAAAGGTGTTATAACACACTTGCAGTATATTAATAATATAAATGTGTTGCATTTATTTATTGATTTATTTATTCCTCCTTCAATAATGTGCAAACACAACTGTTACTTTCCAGTCTCTATAACTTGCAATACTTCCTACTGGTATGTTATTTTATTTAATTTAATTTAATTACATTTCTGTCACATGGTTGAAAAACCTTTATCCGCCCACTCATCACTTTTTCTTAACTACTTACAACCACTTAGTTTCATTTCTTTGCATAACTAAATTAGCGTAATTCCCTGATGTGTGTAACTTCTCCACTGTTAAAATGCCATACAGACACTTAGTCCACCAAGTTATTTTTCCACTTAAGATCAGTAAATAAAATGCAGTAATTAATTTTATAATGCATACTTGTTGATTTAATATATATTAATATCAATTATTTAGACTAGTCTGTGTATTTTGACTTAACTATGACTTCTTATTGCTGCAGTGGTGAAATTCTCATTATATGACTAAGCGAATGTCCGTGACACAAAAATGGAATTTCAGACTACATGAATTTGAATCAGTTATCACACGTTGAACAGCTGTGTTCCCCCAAAGAAATCCAGTTATCTTTGAAGTCGAGAATACTAGTCGAAGGGGGATGGAGCATTGCGCGTTACCATGGTGAACCCATCATGAACCATTTTGCTAACAAAGCTGCCTATAGGCCACTGTGTACTCTTACGGTGGCAGACCCTCTCTCTGCCTGCTTTAACTAGTACAGCACACAACCATTCTGCCTCTTCTTGCTGTTCAGCTGGGACAGTCTTCTGGATTTAAGTAAATAGCTTCGAGTTGCTGTCCAATACCACAGTGGACCTCCTGTCCAGGGGAGGTCCTCAGGCCTCAGGGTGGCCCATTCACCCTCAGGTGGTGCAGTGCATTTGGAGCTGGTTTAGCAGGGCGTGCGTCAATCTTCTCACCATGCGAGAGTCCACAGACTGCCTACTCTGGTTCTCTGTCAGGGACTCTGAGGATTGACCCACTGGCTCACATGTGGCCGCGCTGGCTCCTGTACGTGTTTCCTCAATTTCCTCTACTCCTGGCCATACTGAAGTAGATCAGGAGGGAGATAGCAACAGTGATGTTAGTCACTCCCTGGTGGCCTCACAGGTTCTTGGGCCTTGTTGTTCTTTTGTGCCATGGCCGACTCCCCTGCAGGCAGATCTCCTGCCCCAAGCGCAGGGCACACTGTGGTATCCAAACCCAGACCTCCTGCAACAATGGGTCTAGCCCTAGGGCTGTCAGACATTGTAGTGGCGACTATTCAGTCAGCGAGAGCTCCCTCGATGAGGTCTCAGTACTACTACTTCAGTACTTGTGCACATCTAGGCTGACAGGCTGATTCATGTAAAGTCAATTCCGTCTTAGCCTATTATGCCAAAACAACTTTCAATTCCCATAAATTGGACCAATCAAAACTGTTCTTGATGACAAAGCAAGTTCCATGACAATTGGAACATTCCTTTTAAGTACAAATAATAATAATTCAGTGTCCCCACATGTTTGTGTAAGATTTTTTTATTTTATTTTGCAGTTTTCACAATTGAAATTTTATATACCATCAAAAAACTTTCATTTAAGTATCCCCCTGAATCATGTGAAAATACTTTTTAGAATACATTGGACTCAAACCACACTTAAAGAGGAATAACAGTGCATATCTTTTTATATTTCAGGTGCCAGCTTTTGCTTACCATGTATCTTCAATTGGTGTATGTCTTTGTAATGCTGATTACATTAAAAGGTCACTTATGTAAGAGGAAAGAAGTACATTTAAAATAATTTGGCAACAGGCAGACTTTCTGCTTGTGGATGGAAAACAAAGGAGAGTGATTATAACCAGTTTGATGAAAGTAAAATTGTTCTACTCAATCTTAGGTGAAGGAGACTAGGTGGTAGATTTAATCAGTGTTATCACACAACCCCTAGTCTTTATAAAGTACTGCTATTGTGGTCTGATAACTCTTGATTAAATACAGACCAGAGTCTTCTGCTTCTGTTGCAATGGTGCAGATGGTAGAGATTGTGTTTTCTAAAGCTGCTACAGAACTCCTAACATTGAGGGCTGCAAAGTTATGGTGTCATCAAAGTTCTGCAGTCAGTAACTTAATGGATCAATTATTTGACTAATTGGGCAACCTTACGTTTTGTTGTCAGGTTGGAACCACTTCCAAATTAAAATATATATGCATTTTACGGAATATATATATATATATATATATATAATTAAAAATCAACAACAAAACAAAATGTTGCATTGAAATAGATAGGAGGATGTACCAGACAAGAAAAACAAGGTTTGCAATGGCTATGAATAACAATACAATATTTATATAGGTCTTAAAAGATTTATATTTCAAACAATTAGGTATGTAAAATTGCCCCTGTCACAGACGAATGCTGTGATGCCACTGAACATATTTGATCACTGAGCCAAAGCATTACTGAAATATTTACACAGGAATGCATTATAAGTTAGGCCGCTAAAGCAGAATTAATGTTACAGTATTCTGTATATTATTAAACTTTTTAATGGGACTTTACTAGTGCCAAAATAAATTATGCATCGATGCTAAAAGAAGAAGATGTATGATGTAGTTAATTAGATACAAGAAATGTCATGAATGTTGAATCAGAAATGGAGATTGGAGGTATGCGAGTCCAGACACAGGTCTTCTAATGTTTGAATTATTAAAAAAGATAATTTTTAAGGCCATGTCTGATTGTTGGACATGTTCCATCTCCATATTGACATTCACAAAAGGAAGTTCTTGCTACTTTTGCAATGAGTTCTCGTGTATTTTAGGATGAAATTTGAAAATATATATGAAAAAGTGAATGCAATCCTACTTCACATTATTGCTTTTAAATAAGTATAATCCAATGATTAGTATGGATCTTTAGAAATAACAATTGGTTTTGATTATTTACCACTGGAAGACATTTATAGACTTCCGGCCACCACAACAAATCTCAGCATTATAATATTGATTACAATCAGCAATTATAATATTACTACAGGCAGAAACAAGCACATTTAAACTTAAACAAGCTTTCACATAGTACAACTGGTATGTCTGGTTGACCGGAATGAGCTCAAACAACCTCAATTGTAAATGCAGTAAATGCTTCTGTTTTTCTGAACAGACGTAGTTACATCTGTCAATGTCATGCAGAGGGCTGACTGCATGCTCCCTGGTCTACAATTGAACACATCTAAAGCATCATGTGAGACCATAGACCAGATTGCATTTTTTCTTCACATAAATTTCCTTAGACGTGCATTTAAAGGGCACTATTCAGACAGATGTGATTTTTGAAAGAAAACTGGTTTGCCATCTAAAAGAGGAATTAAAATCTAGCTTTCACCTTCTTCTCAGTGCAGTATTCTAAATGCTTTTTCCATTTTAAAATCACATTTTACTCAAATACATTTTAATAAATTATCCCGGTTAACAATGAAGTCACACTTTTTTTTTGTCGTGTCAAGACTAAGATATTTCACCACACCCACAGTCAAGTGAATTTGTTTCCCTTGGTTATTGCATCTCAACATTCAGTAAAGAGTTCATGACAAAAATACACTATAGACATTATTATTATTATTATTATTATTATTATTATTATTATTATTATTACTACTACTACTACTACTTTACACTTGTTTATAATGATGTCAGAAACTCTGAAGTGTTTTTGAAGGCAGGTCTTTCATCATAGCCATTTTGCTTATGTGCTGGATAAAAAAAAAAAAGAATAAAATATGCTTCCTCTGTATGTTTGAAGTCAAAATATTATGAATCAAACTAATTCCTAAAAATTGTAATGGTTTCTCTGGAAGGAAGGAAACATCTAATCAATCCAATCCTATTAATTGTGGATGGAAAGAAATAGAAAATTAAAGTCACCTAAGGCATCCGTCTTGTCATCTTATTTAGTTTCTCATGTCACAGCTGGTGCTTGTCTCCAGGGGCAAGTTTTTGGCTCGCTGCCTCTCTCTTCACAAGTCCATAGTCTATGACTTTAGACCACTGCACCACTGTATGTATCATTTATGAAGACAGTTACAATGTGTTTACTTCTTCCTGTGCAATATTTTCATTAATTCTGTTTAGGCAATGATATCTAAATGTTTTTCTACCATGAAATCTGAGCAACCATATCCCCTCTTGTCAACTCTTAAGTGTTATTTTAAGCAATATTTAAAAAAGAGCAGCAGAACTGAGGTAATCTACTAGAGAGAGCAATTACCTCCATTAGAACATACAGCATTACATCACCATTTTGTGTATTTGATTTTTTATTTAAAGTGATATCCTTTTCAAGAATAAAGCCTTGCCTGGTGAAAATAAATTATGCCTTAACTCCACAAAGCTTAATTGTACTTCAACTTCAGACTTCAAAGTTGTACTTGGGGAAAAAAACTAAACATGAATATATTGTCAGTTCCTGTCAATCAGGAACTTCTTTCATTGAAGGTAAAAACCATAAATGTACAGATAAAACTTTTATTACTACATTTGACTGACCTGCCAGATATAAATGGAATGTAAACCTAATGTTGCTTAGTTACTTTCACAATTTGATAATTTTTTAAAATGCAAATCCTCTACAACATTATACTATATCTGATGCTGTGAATAAGATTTCAGATTCACCTTACTCCCAGAACCCACGTTAACCAATACAATACACACGAATCACACGTACAATCAGTCACACACACACACACACACTGAATAATTGCTGTGCTAAATACTTCTCCTTTAGATTACCTTTCAGTCATCAAAATTATTAAAAGGATAGCTGTTTATCTTTTCTCTTTATTATGTATTCTCTAATGATCTGAATGATATTTAATAAATAGAGTATATTGTCTTCTGGCAAGGATAGGGAGGTACTGTAATGAAATGTATTGTGTTCTCATGCTTTATACTGATAAAATATGAATTATTTAACACATCTGATATTAAATGTAAACATGTATGGGCTGTCTGTATATTATCATAAACAGCAGAAGTGTTTCTAGTAGGTCACCTAACTTCAGGGTTTCTGTAATTGTTTTAGTTGTTGTGTGTGTAATATCACCTTCAACATGTCTGTGGGCTAAATGTGTCACAGTGTGATTGTGCTCATATTTGTGCTCATCCGTGATGTGTTTTCCCAAATAGGATCATGACAGGAATACCCCAAAGAGCAATAATAGACCCACTTGTCAATGTATGCACTGCTTTGTTCTGGGGACCAGTTGCATCTATCACCTGCGATTATCATCTGTGAGATCTTAGTTTCTTTGTTCATGCACTGAAAGTAAAGCTAATGAAATGGTGATATCATTGGCAATACATGTGTATTATAAATTCTTTAGTGTTGTATCCACAGTCTTCATATTATACTAGTTTATTCATAGCTTTAAAACCGATGAATGAATACCATTTTAAACCATGCTCATCTCAGCCCACCTAACAAAACGTATACTTCTCATTTATATTTAGTAAAATTTATAGTTGTATATTTTTCATATATATATATACTCTGAATTCAATTACCATTATTTTTTGTGGGAATTAACCCAGTAAATCATTAAAATGTTTAATTGAAAACATGCATTTATTTTCCAGTGAGATGTTGTCTATAGTGCCTTGATCGTAGCATTCAGAGATCTGTCCTGCGTCGGGGCTGATTGTGAGTCCCCTTGCGAATGGTGCATGTGCGTACGCGTGGGCAGAAAACTGGAAAGTGAAATGAAAAGGCTGAAAAGGCGATTAGGAAGATTTGCCTACTGAACACGGGGAAGCCCTTGTGCAATGTAATCCCGAAGAATTGTAACCGTTATGATTAGTTTACTTTTCTTTGATATTAGAGATCAAATGCCTTCCTTGCTCTTCTTTTCAGAGCTCCACTGCATCCTCGACCTGATGCTACAGAACCCAGTAATTTGATTTGTACGGGAATGCTGTAGCTGTGCCATGAAGGCCGGCTTGCATGTATTTATGGATAGATTGCAATGTCCTCATAGACCAAGTGACTGGTCTTTGCATTAGAATCAACACACTTCCACTAGTATGCGATATATAGATCTATACCTATAGACTCTGTATTTGCTTATTTAGCCATACCGCCAGCTATTAGCTCTCCACTTTAATGAAAAATGGGGACCTTCAACCTTAATTCAGTTCTTCTTATTTTTCCTCTTTAATCTACACACGACAGAGGATGCTCTTTGTGTGGGCATTCAAGGTCTCCTATAGGCCTATGTGCACAAGCAATGATCCATAACATCTACACCGGCACCCCCCCCGTTTAATCTGTTGTGTCAGGGTCAGTGCATTGCAACCTAGCACTTTTTCTGATTTCTACAGTGTCATTATATTTTCACCCTATTTCTTTCTAAATGTGATAAGTTCCCTTTCTCCTGGAACATAAAATTGTAGCAATGGAAACATGCAATTCCATTGAAACTTTTTTTTTTTTTTAATGTATGTGAGTTTAAGCAGATACAAACATATTTCTGTAGAGTATGTATCTATTATCTTGTCCAATACATGTATCTTTAGAATAAAAAATACTATTTATATAAATATTAAAGGTTTCAAACTGTGTAATATGAATGACCGTCTAACAGTCGCATATTAATATTCTTGTTTGTGCACTTTTAATATATTTTGGCATTGAATGCATGTTTATATCGTCACAATTGATTTACTTTCATCTGAATGTGTACTGGGATTGTTGGTTATGAGAGGAATACTATAGTGGATTGATGTATTTTTAAAAGAGATGTATAGTATGAACATATGCCTGGAGATTACACCATTTTAACTGCTACTGTCTAACGACCTTGATGCCACCTATTCATCATTATTTCAACTGGAAGTTCATTGACTGCAATATTGTCACAGTTATCCCCTGCTGGTAGTTCCGCACCTTATCACTGTACAAGTTTTGTAATAAAAAATAATAATACATGGAGTGAAAAATTGAACAATATGCCCCAGGAAAATCATAAACGGAGGGCTTATAATGTGAGGAAAACTACAGTATGAGACAAATTCAATATACGCACAATGAACAAATATAGTATGAATAAAATCAACATCTGTGAATAAAATGCAAGTAGGAATATACAAGAATCCATCAGAAAGAGCATTGAACTTATCCCAGGATAACAAGGGGCAAATTACACACAGACAGCTGCAACCTATGTTTATGAACAGTGAAGAAGGGACTTTAATTAGAAATACTTATTTTAGAGAACAGCTACAAATAGAAATCTCTGATTTAAAAGTGCGCTGCTGTTAATGGAACCATTTCCCTAAATGTTTTTAATTCTCGTAACCTTATTCAAACTGAATGTATACATTGGCAAATAACAATAAGCAAAAAAAAAAAAGACAATTCACTAAACACAAAAGCATGATGTGTTCAACTTTGCTGAGAGGTATTTGAGTTACTGTTATAGATAAGAACATACAGTTTACAAACAATAAATCATTTCTTAAAGTACAGTTGGAAATATCCCATCTGGCCCATGTGATTTGTTTGTTTTTCAATTCTGAATAAATTAGTCCCTTTAGTACCTCCTCCTCATTTATCCTGATCTCTCTTAGGGTTTGGTTGGACTGGTTGTTAACCTGTGGCATGTTATCTGTTTTTTATTTTGTTAAAACCTATGTAAAAAAACTAATTTAGAACATTTGCCACATCTTGTTCGTGTTGTTTCCAAGATACTTCCATTTTTGCCCTTTATCTGTTTCACTGCCTCCTTTATTGACCTCTTGCTGTTGTAGTATTGAAAAAAGCTCTTTGCATTAGTTTTAGCTCCAAGAGCTATGTTTCTTTCTATTTCCCTCTTTGCTTTCCTGATCTCTTTAAGGTCTTTGCAATTCAACATATTCTTTGTATTTTGTTTCATCTCTATCCCTTTTGTATATTTTGGCCAATGTTTTTTGGTCCAAATTTGTCCTGAGCCTCAAGCAGTATATTCTTAAAATATAACCATCAATTTTCAACTGAATTTTTATCCAGTGTGCTCCAGTCTAACTCTTCTAAGAGCCACCTCATACCTTCAAGGTTTGCTTTTCTAAAATTGACCAGATATTATTGGTCCCCTGGTGTATTTACCTAAGGGCTGTTCAAAGAAGATTCTTTACATTAGACCAAAGCTCACATGCTGATTTTACTCACCTTCTCCTTAGAAAGCATAACATCGCCCTAGTATTGAACACACTGAGCCCCTGTGCGTTGTGCGTGTGTGAACAGAAGTACTTCCCCCTCCATCTTCAAATCCTCCTTCGTCTTCTACAGACCTGTGCCATTACTGATTTCCTGCATCTCCAGCTTTGCCAGTATATGTATTAGCAAACAGCATCAAGATACAGAAAATGTTGCTTTTACTCATAAATGCTCTGTTCCACCTCCCAACACCCCCAGTCACCCTCTCCCTTTGAAAAGAAATACAATAAACCAAAGTGAAATCACTCAGTTGAAGTGCCTAAACTGTTATTTCCAACCCAACATAGAAAACAATAGTATCTGCACAGATATTGTAATGATATATATTATTTGTATATTGTGTTATGTATATTTGATATTATTACAGCTGAGACTCATGTGTTTGGAAATTGTCCATTGTGATTCCTGGTAGAAGCTCTATAAAGTATATCATCACACAGTAATTTGATCTGTACTGCAGTCTGGGCAATCATATAATTTCGAAATTACCAGTGGTACGATACATCAGTAAACACAAGCACAACTACTGCAGTGTTTTTATTGAATCCGCACCACTAACCCATGCTGAGATGTCTGGGTGAAGCAGGTGCTTTCCTGTCAAGGTATCTCTGAACGCCACACTGAGGAATTTCCATGGTGTGAAGGGTTTCTAAAGCCAGTAATCTTTGTATTTCTTGTCAAGTGGCTTACTCATCCCAGGAGCCTACTTTCTATAACCCTTATCTATGGGAATGGCAGTGTGTTATAACTGGAAGGAACAACATCTGCACTCTAATGCACACGTGGAAACAGGGAAGTGAGCAACTCCTTGGAGAAGAGTAAATAAATACATCAGATTGGAGATTTCACTGAATCTTGTTTGTTGACAGTGCTAGAGCTGGGAATCCCTCACTTGCTATCTTTTCAAGTTCTTTTTCACTATGGGATTCTGCACATGAAAGGTAAATACACTGCTCAAACAGCCAGCCTCTTTCTCTCTATATGCAATGCATGCTGACGACCTGCAAGATGCTGTATACTCAATTTAGGGGAAACCAGAAGAACAGATGTGGATCAGAGATAGTACAGAGACTACTGTGAAACAGATGCTTTAATTACAGTAATAATTAAAGCTGCCCTTGGAAGCAGATTTTGTTAATTAGAATCATATTCAATTCATCTGCCAGCTCAATATTATAAATACATAAAATAAGACAAAAATGAAATGTATACAACACTTGTTATTGGTTCTGCAAATTAAATTGGCTAATTAAATAAAAGTTCTGATGAAAGTGTTTATCATGATGAATGTCACTGTTGACTGTTGCATAGTTGGCAATGCAGGTATTTGATCTTCAAGTACTGTGCTTCAGCCACAATCATTTTTGTCAGATTGTTTTCATGGGAGAAATACAGGGATGTTACATTAGATTGTAGTACTGCTAAAGTAATATTACTACTTCTACTGCTACTGTTAATTATACTACCATTTCTGACACTGACATGAATATTCTGTGAAAATCAGTTAAATAGAACTGTGCAGGCAAGGAAAAGATTAACTTTGTGTCACAACTCCCATCTGGATAAATTCACATCCTTGGTAAGAGTGGGTGGGAAAGTAAAAAGATCCAAAGAGGAACAAAAGGTATTTCAGCATGGTGGAAGGGCCCAGAGGAGGTGGTTTCTTAAGTCTCAGAAGACGTTCCAGGAGTGTACGCAACATTTAAAATGGGAAAAAGATTAAGAAAGAAACAAAACTGCTTTCAAATGAAAATGAACATTAGGCAATCTATATTGAACTGCAAAAAGCAGACCAATGTAGTCTTTATATATATATATATATATATATATATATATATATATATATATATATATATATATATATATACACACACACACACACACACACACACATACACACAAGAGAAGTATGAGTATATAAATGTAGCAAATTTTAGTTTGCATGTTAGAAAATATTCTCCCGAGAGATTTATTTCCACTACGGCATTCAAATTTGAAAATGACTATATCCTTCTGAAAAGCACACTTATGACTTAAAACAGATAAATGAAAAAATCCTTTGAGCTGATGATTTTATAAGGCAGCATTATAATCATTTTAAGGCAAGAAGGCTCGTCCTTTGACACATGAGTATTTCTTCAATCTTAAGCTACAAAGTCACCCCCTAATCAACAAACCATTCTATTGTGTCAAAGCACAACAATTATCATGTAATTTCCTCCATTATTTTGTGCAAGCTTGAGTGGCTCGAGTCAAATCTAAGTCACAGCTAACTTGCAAATCCTTAATTAACATCTCCCGCAGGATGATTTCCTACTTTAAGATCTCACCTAGGTCAACCTGATAGTGAAACACTGACGAGAGTGCAGTTATTTTTATTAGATTATGTAGAGGCTTATGCTGACCACAGTCACAGCCAGAGTAGAGTTATGATTGGGTGTAAAGGCCATTTAATTGCCAACACCATCATAAATAATACAATACTTTAATTCATATCACTTGTGAATACTTTATAACTGCTATGAAATTTTATTTTTTCAGTTCTTAAATAAGCACAATGTATTTGAGCAGCGTACACATATACATCAATGGTGAGTACAGGAAAGTGGTCAGAGATTGAGCCCTGGATTCTGGTGTTTTTAGCATCATGCTCAAATCAGATTACCTCCCAGCCCCTCTTACTATATATGCACACAGGCATATATCAGGGCTTCAAATTCGACGCCAACCCTAAAAAAAAACTATGACATTAATTTCAAATGCAGATCATGTACTTAACTGACATCAAAAATTGTCTGTGTATTTTATGTCCGAAGTATGGATTTTATTGTATTTGGTTTCTTATAGTGGCAGGCAGTTCAAAACCAGAAATAGCATTTTAATGGAACAGCAGCAGAAACGCAAGGAAATTGCAATGAAAGTAAAAACAAACAAATAGACAAATAAAACCCCTCCAACAAATCCCTGATGCATTTAAAGTCTCTAAAAATGTCACATAGTGTGTGTATATACAGTGAGGGGAAAAACGTATTTGATCCCCTGCTGATTTTGTACGTTTGCCCACTGACAAAGAAATGATCAGTCTATAATTTTAATGGTAGGTGTATTTTAACAGTGAGAGACAAAATAACAACACAAAAATCCAGAAAAACGCATTTCAAAAAAGTTATAAATTGATTTGCATGTTAATGAGGGAAATAAGTATTTGATCCCCTATCAATCAGCAAGATTTCTGGCTCCCAGGTGTCTTTTATACAGGTAACGAGCTGAGATGCGGAGCACTCTCTTAAAGGGAGTGCTCCTAATCTCAGCTCGTTACCTGTATAAAAGACACCTGTCCACAGAATCAATCAATCAATCAGATTCCAAACTCTCCACCATGGCCAAGACCAAAGAGCTGTCCAAGGATGTCAGGGACAAGATTGTAGACCTATACAAGGCTGGAATGGGCTACAAGACCATTGCCAAGCAGCTTGGTGAGAATGTGATAACAGTTGGTGCGATTATTCGCAAATGGAAGAAACACAAAATAACTGTCAGTCTCCCTCGGTCTGGGGCTCCATGCAAGATCTCACCTCGTGGAGTTTCAATGATCATGAGAACGGTGAGGAATCAGCCCAGAACTACACGGGAGGATCTTGTTAATGATCTCAAGGCAGCTGGGACCATAGTCACCAAGAAAACAATTGGTAACACACTATGCCGTGAAGGACTGAAATCCTGCAGCGCCCGCAAGGTCCCCCTGCTCAAGAAAGCACATGTACAGGCCCGTCTGAAGTTTGCCAATGAACATCTGAATGATTCAGAGGAGAACTGGGTGAAAGTGTTGTGGTCAGATGAGACCAAAATCGAGCTCTTTGGCATCAACTCAACTCGCCGTGTTTGGAGGAGGAGGAATGCTGTCTATGACCCCAAGAACATCATCCCCACCGTCAAACATGGAGGTGGAAACATTATGCTTTGGGGGTGTTTTTCTGCTAAGGGGACAAGACAAGTGCACCGCATCAAAGGGACGATGGACGGGGCCATGTACCGTCAAATCTAGGGTGAGAACCTCCTTCCCTCAGCCAGGGCATTGAAAATGGGTCGTGGATGGGTATTCCAGCATGACAATGACCCAAAACACACAGCCAAGGCAACAAAGGAGTGGCTCAAGAAGAAGCACATTAAGGTCCTGGAGTGGCCTAGCCAGTCTCCAGACCTTAATCCCATAGAAAATCTGTGGAGGGAGCTGAAGGTTCGAGTTGCCAAACATCAGCCTCGCAACCTTAATGACTTGGAGAGGATCTGCAAAGAGGAGTGGGACAAAATCTCTCCTGAGATGTGTGCAAACCTGGTGGCCAACTACAAGAAATGTCTGACCTCTGTGATTGCCAACAAGGGTTTTGCCACCAAGTACTAAGTCAAAGGGGTCAAATAATTAATTCCCTCATTAACATGCAAATCAATTTATAACTTTTTTTGAAATGCGTTTTTCTGGATTTTGTTGTTGTTATTGTCTCTCACTGTTAAAATACACCTACCATTAAAATTATAGACTGATCATTTCTTTGTCAGTGGGCAAACGTACAAAATCAGCAGGGGATCAAATACTTTTTTCCCCTCACTGCACGTGTGTATATATATATATATATTTTTTTTTTCCCTTTTTTCAAATGCAGTAGTTAGTAATGGCAAGAAGTAGCATAATACCACAATATCAGCTGAATGCAAAGTGCAAATTAACAACCAATTTGTAAATTGTGGTGATTTACTCCCTTTTTCTTAAACTGGACTAGAATAGAATGTAGGAGTTTAATCTGTTAAAGCCTTGAGAAACAGAAACAAGGTTTTATTTAGATATATATTATTAATAATAATAATAATAATAATAATAATAATAATAATAATAATAGCAGTTGTAGTGGCATAATAATGTTTCACAGAATAAAACAAGATGTGTTGCAGTCGGAGCACCTAAGCTCCACACATCATAAGAAAAACAAACCATAGCACTTAACCGTCTGTCATGTGTTTTGTGAACAGACAAATATGGGTTGAATCTTCCACACAATTCAAACCGAATGGGGAACAAAAGGCATGTATTAAATAACAGTTATTCAAAGAGTGCTCCACTCCATATTCTAAAATGCATGGGCGAAACAGACAAAATACAAGAGACGGACATTAATAATGTATCTCACACGGTGTGGGCCACCCATGGTGCAAATGACTGCCGCATGCCTTTTGATAGATGGCTAGACAAATTCTGTGCCATTCCTCCCGCAGCGCAGTCTCCACTACAGCCCATAGACGTTGGTCTCTGCTGCATCTCCCTGATTCACTGCCATAGTTCATCTCAGAGGTGTTTTATGAGATTGAGGTTAGGACTCTAAGGACAACATTTCATGTGTTCAAGGTTCTTCTCCTGGAGCCACTACACTGCCAGCTTTTTGCAACAGTGCTTTATCGCACTGGCAGATGTATGAGTGATCACCACCAAACACACTAGCTGCATAATTGGATCATTGAGCCCCTGCAACATACCTAGTGGTAAACAAACAAAGGCAAATATGAGGAAGTATTAAAATTGGTAAATAGATAATGAATATATACTCTTAACATTAATAGTGGTTGTGGTTGTGAGGTAGACGGGTCTAAAATGTCCAAATGACAAATGTATTATAGAGTTAAAGACCCTGTATATGAAACAATACACTTAAAAACATTAAAATAAGGGGGTTTAATTGGAACTGCTCTCAATTGCATGTCAACTGATATAAGCCAATGCAATTCACAAAACAAGATTTTATGGTTCTTTTGTGGGTTTGTCTGTGTTAGATGTTCATTACTGTTCCTCACATTCCTAGGACAGAAGGAAAAAGAACATATTCTGCATAATAAAAAAAGATATAAATCACTTTCAAAGATCACAGCTGCAGATTATAATGTTTAGTGGAGGCTCTAGTTCATAGCAAACAGGATAGGAACTGACAATTGAATTCCAATAATTAGTTGAATACATTATGTATAATATATCTGAAACAAAGACAGTTACTCACAATGTGACTCCATCTTGTTGATATGAACTGGGGAACCATCTTCATTAAAAAAAAAAAAAAAAAAAAAAAAAACTATCCACATTTGGCACAAATGACAGCACAGCCAGGGAGAAGAACTTCTTTGTTAATCCTCATGATGACATAACTTTTTTTTTGTATATTGCTCACATAGAACACAATACCATTGTTAAAGAACAGAGAAAAGCAAACGGACAGTTTATGCCTTGAGGTAAGCTTTGATTTGCATATATTTCACTGCTTATAACTTAAGTAGACAGCAGCGTCAGACATTGGAACAAGTCAGTACTGTTCACTGCCTAAAACAAAGTCTGGAGAAAACCAGGGAGCTTCTTTTTATTAGGAGTAAACAGGAGTCAGCAGGTAGAGGTACTGGATGAATTAAGCTCGAACACCCGGCAGGACTGAAGTCAGTTTTTCCGAGTCTAAAAGTACTTGAAAGGAAAAGGCACAATTCGGGTCTATATATATATATCACAACCATCACCATCAGCCCATATCGATCCACTGCTGGATGAAGGCTCCCCAAGATGTTTCCTCTAGCTTCGATCTACAGCTTTTCTTTTCCATGTCATGCATGCAAAGTTTATGATTTCATCTTCCCATCTTTTATGTGGTCATCTTTTAGGTCTTTTTTTCAACTCTACCCATTTAAAAGCTTTCCTCTGTTCTTCTTGCAATGTGTCTGGCCCATTGCCATTTCACTATATATGTGTGTGCATGTATGTAAATCTTATATGTGAATTCAATAATTATTTGAGAAAGAAAGTATATAGTATATTAAATGAATGTAGGGTTTTATTGTTGATAAAACAGTTAAGTACTCGTCTTTCCTTCATATTGAGTACAGAAGTCAACACTTCACAGAACAGAATACAGAATACAACACAAACTGACATGCATAAAACCTCCTTCAGTAAAGAATTATACCACATGTCTATGTTTAATTTAATTACTCAGCGTGGAGGATCTTGAGGGGTTACTTTTTTTATTGGGGGGGTATTAAATCCCCCAAATAAATCAGCTCAGATAAAACAAAAAACAAAAAAGTTACTGTAAATTGACCAGAAGGAAAACTGTCACGGATCAAGTAATATGTAGAATCACAGCAGGTTTCTTTTCTTTCAATTATTCATAGACTGTAGTGTTTATGATGAAACAGAATAGCATGACAAACACCAATCTATTGTCAACCCATTGTTGAATGTACTGTACTCAAATCAGGTTTGATAGCTGTGGAATCGCTTTAATCTAAAACAAAAATATTACTATCATTTCAAAACAGCTTGAAAATTGCTAGCTTGCTACATTATATTTAAATTTAATTTACAACAAGTGCCATATTATGTTAAGTTAAAGCCTTATATGTAACTTGTAGGTTAGTGAGGCACAGATTGAAATTCCACTTTCTCAGGTACTGGTCAAATCCACCTCTTGATCACGGACAGTGCCGTGTTGAATGTAAATTGAGCTGGGTGAATTCCCCTATAGGACAGCATCAGCGACCCTGATTCAGCCACATAACCAGCTTCCTGCATGTGTTTTGCAATGGCTTCCACATTCCAGTCTCCCTGCTCATGGTTTGCCAGAAGATGGTTAATAAGATGAGGGTAGAAGATGGTGGGCACACATTTTACAACCAGATTGGCATCGAGAAGCAGTGCCAGCAGCTCAGCATCACAGTTAAAATCATCCACCTTAAAAAAAAAAAAAAAAAACATGTATTAACATTTCTGCACACTTCATTCATTCATTTCTGAATGTGTTAAATATTAAATGATGAGATCTTGATGCTAATCAAAAAGGAAACTGAATATGTGGCTAGTATTACCAGATGAATAAGAAACCCATAACATATATGGAGGCCACAGTGTTTATAGTGTGTTTCTTTTCCACTTAAATAATCGATTGCAGTGGTTTACTGCACCAGAAAATCAATTTTGTGCTTAATGTGGTTAACCACATGACAAGACACAAAATAAGACCTCCAAACACACAATAGCCAAGGAATACCAATCGGAAAGAAACAATACACATCCACACAAAGCAAACACAAAACGGAAGTAAAAACCACGTCTTTAATAAAACACATGGGTGACAGGATGAGAGATTGTTTTTTCTGGGGGGGGCAACAAGTTTCAATAATACCACCAATCAATACATTCAATGCTTAAATAAAGGATCAAAGTTTCTAGGCACATTGTCTTTGATTAGAAGCGGAGGAAGCAGATTGCCGTAGATCTGAAATGGTTCAACGATAAGCAATGGAAGCAATTAAAAAAAAGAAAAAAAAAGAAAAGTTGTTGATCCTATTATAACGAGTTGAAAATCTACAATATGAACATCTCAAAGGGAATGTACAGCACAGTATAACAATGGTCCATGAGTTTTTACTGTTTTATGCATTCAATAAAATAAACAGTGAATACCTTAGATTATTTTTGTAGGGAGTGCTGAACAAACGATTAGTTCCATAGTGAAATTCTAGTACTATTCTACTATACTGACACTTGCTTATGGAAAATGTTCTTATCAATTGACAATACAAATAATAAACAAAAACACAAATCTTCATATTTAATCTCAGATCATATTATAGGATCCTATCATGATTTTCCAAAGAAAGCCATAAATTATGATTATCGTGTATAATTAGCTCCTTTTGTACTAGCACAATAGTCTGGGTTATGACCCAATTTTTAGCAACCTGGGTTATGATTGTCATTAGTGTCAAACCACGTAGATGGGTACAACCCCCTTCAGGAGCCAGCACTGACACAGGTGCTTCATTCAGTGACCATAGATCGAAACCACTTATTGACATTAGCTGCGTAGGGTTGACCTGGGTAGAGGATGCTGCAATGAAAGGGATTTATACTAACTCTAAATAAGGAAGGGTATTCTGTAAAAGGAAGTTCAGGACAAGTCACTGTTTAAAACCACAATCAATACATACAGGAAAAAATGTAAACAAAAGCAGCTGAAAGAAAGAAAACAATCTATTAACTACAAGTTTGAGGCTAGTCCTTTCCTAACCAGCACTACACTTCACCGCATATCAAATCTCTCCATATCAATACAAACAGTAAGGAGACACTTGATTGCGTGTGCTAGGGATGGGGAGACCTGTTGTTGGCAAAAACATTGACTGAAATGTCTGAAACACAATGAGGCCGAACCCATTAGTATTGGTCAAACCAGTGCTGTGTTAGAGTGCTATGAAAACATGAAAGTGTTTTTAGTTTTCCAGCTCCCATAGGAATGAGTATGTGAGAGAAAAACAGACAAGAGATTGTCAAAATGTGGTGTAACGCCTACAGTAACACAAACAACAACACAAAGCTGGAGGGTGCAATGTGGAGGTTTGGGATTACTGTCCTGATTCACAAACAGGAGACAGTAATAGTAAAAAGGTATGCTATCAATGCATTCTTTAGATCCGTAGTATACTTCTCAGGAGGGTAACTGGCAGGACAAAGACTTACTTTTTCCACATCCTAATAATCTCAAACAAAGCACAAATCTAAATCAGTACAAGGAAAGCAAGAAATAAGAACGACAGATATCAAAATTAATGTGCTGAATGAAAATAGCCTGACCTAAACTGAAATATTATATATGATATTTTGATTAAACACTTTGTAGTAAAATGCCATCAAAATATAATTTTAAACACCAATATACACAATATTGTATGCCTCTTAAAGTGAAGAATTATAGATTCCAAAATTGAGGACTGTATTTAATTTACAAAGACAATATTTGCAATACAACTTATGATTAATGTTCTAATGTTTTCTGAGTGATACTGGAAATATGCTCCCAGATTCATGTTTCAAAACAGTGATGTTTCTTACTTGACTGAATGACAACCAGTCAATTTAGTTTTTAAGAAATGTGCACTATATATATATATATATATACACACACTCACCTAAAGGATTATTAGGAACACCATACTAATACTGTGTTTGACCCCCTTTCACCTTCAGAACTGCCTTAATACTATGTGGCATTGATTCAACAAGGTGCTGAAAGCATTCTTTAGAAATGTTGGCCCATATTGATAGGATAGCATCTTGCAGTTGATGGAGATTTGTGGGATGCACATCCAGGGCACGAAGCTCCCGTTCCACCACATCCCAAAGATGCTCTATTGGGTTGAGATCTGGTGACTGTGGGGGCCAGTTTAGTACAGTGAACTCATTGTCATGTTCAAGAAACCAATTTGAAATGATTCGACCTTTGTGACATGGTGCATTATCCTGCTGGAAGTAGCCATTAGAGGATGGGTACATGGTGGTCATAAAGGGATGGACATGGTCAGAAACAATGCTCAGGTAGGCCGTGGCATTTAAACGATGCCCAATTGGCACTAAGGGGCCTAAAGTGTGCCAAGAAAACATCCCCCACACCATTACACCACCACCACCAGCCTGCACAGTGGTAACAAGGCATGATGGATCCATGTTCTCATTCTGTTTACGCCAAATTCTGACTCTACCATCTGAATGTCTCAACAGAAATCGAGACTCATCAGACCAGGCAACATTTTTCCAGTCTTCAACTGTCCAATTTTGGTGAGCTTGTGCAAATTGTAGCCTCTTTTTCCTATTTGTAGTGGAGATGAGTGGTACCCGGTGGGGTCTTCTGCTGTTGTAGCCCATCCGCCTCAAGGTTGTACGTGTTGTGGCTTCACAAATGCTTTGCTGCATACCTCGGTTGTAACGAGTGGTTATTTCAGTCAAAGTTGCTCTTCTATCAGCTTGAATCAGTCGGCCCATTCTCCTCTGACCTCTAGCATCAACAAGGCATTTTTGCCCCCACAGGACTGCCGCATACTGGATGTTTTTCCCTTTTCACACCATTCTTTGTAAACCCTAGAAATGGTTGTGCGTGAAAATCCCAGTAACTGAGCAGATTGTGAAATACTCAGACCGGCCCGTCTGGCACCAACAACCATGCCACGCTCAAAATTGCTTAAATCACCTTTCTTTCCCATTCAGACATTCAGTTTGGAGTTCAGGAGATTGTCTTGACCAGGACCACACCCCTAAATGCATTGAAGCAACTGCCATGTGATTGGTTGGTTAGATCATTGCATTAATGAGAAATTGAACAGGTGTTCCTAATAATCCTTTAGGTGAGTGTATATATAGAGTGCACATTTGTTCGTCTGTTTTTTAGGGACTTTTGATCAAAATATTGTTGATGTTTTGGCACTTCATATAGTTTTTAACTGTTTAATTGTTTTGCTAAATGTTATTAGTTATTTTACAAGTTGTCTTATTGATTCTGCTGGATAGATAAACAGTTAAATGCCAATAAGCCAAGCTTTTCAAATATATTAAGAAAATATTAAAGAAAGATGTTAATGTTCCACATGTTCTGATTTCTAAAACAAAGAGGCTTCCTTAACCTCTTGTCCTTTATTTATAATGACAATATATTATGGTGGAGAGGCTTTAACGAATACAAAAATAAACAAATAATAAACAACATTTTAACTTTTCACAAAATACTTCAACAAACCAACACCACATCCCTCCTCAAAAAGAATACATTAAAATAAAACTTGAGCTTGGCAAAGCAAACAAAAACTTATAATTTAAAAAATGGTACAAAAAGTAATTTTTCATACACACATTATACAAAAGGCTTCGTTGCTTTAGAAGGAGTACAGAGGAGAGCAAACCAGTAAACTCTGGCACTAAAATGTGTCATGAAAAGCTTAATTTATATATCTTAGAAAGAAGGAGTCTTTGAGGCATGATTTAAGAATAAACACAATTACAACCCATAATTGCATTTCACACGAAGCATAACCAGGGCCAGGTAGAAACTGAAGGAGGATATTCCAAAATGAAACTTTGTGGGCGGCAAGGCTTTGCAAGTGTGTCAGACTATGTTCTTCTCTTAGATCCTTCAAGAAGAGGCTTGATGTGGCCCTAATCATTAATGTATACCCCTTTTCCCGAGCACTAAAAGACATCAGTGAGTCTGCTTGGTGAAAGGGGGATCCATTTATCCATTACACCCCCCAACCCTCCCACCTCTCTGCACTTTCTGGACTATTTTATGCAGTAGGATGTAATCATTAAATCAAAGAATGTGTTTTACTTTACATGTCTTGACAGGTGTTCTCCAGCATGCTGGACATTTTTAGAAAACCTAAATAATAGCAGTTATATTGTATGTCAAAAGTATCTTAATGGAACTCAATATTTTCATTATTTAATCGTGTCATGTCAATGTCATGTATGGTAGAACACTTTAAAACAATGCTGTTACAAAACAAATATGCAACTGATGATTGTTTTCAGTTTTTCTTTTTCCTATATATTTATACATGTCCAGTAGTTGTCATCTACCAACCATGCAATAGTTAATTGTGTATGGCAACAGCAAAGCAGACCAATGCAACTAGATATTTTACCAATACAAACCAGCACTGATCAGAGGCATATTGACTAATCTTGTTATTTTTATTATTATTATTATTATTATTTTGCGTAATAAATCTTTTGCAGAAACAGATGAGAAAGGTTGATATTTTAAAGCAAAGGAGATAAACAACACTAATGATCTGTTCAGGACCTTCTCACCATTTCCATGCTAAACAAACACAAAGCTGTCATAAAACCAGTCCTTGACTAATGCAATGAATCGACAACTATGTGCGAAAGGATTCTCACAGCTCCTCTGTGCTGTGTTAATGTAAGATGATAAAGAATCATTACATTTTGTATGACTTCATATACAATTCTGCAAATTAGTTTTCACAAAACCACCATATCCTGATGACATCAGCCACAGACAGAGATAAAAAAAAAAGTTATGCCCTCAGTGATGCACTATTTAAGCTATATAGATTTAAAATTGAACTCATTTGCAAATATGTGCATCAATACATATGAAAGACAGCATTCATATTTGCCCTTCTTGGATCAAAATAGGATTGATACAAAAAAATGGTATACCACTGAAATTTCACTTCAGCTTACAAGTTATTATGGCTTCAGATAATGGAGAATGTGTACTGAATGTTAAATATGGAGAGGCCCATAACCCACTGGAGGTCAGAAGGGCTCACTGGAAGGCTTAAGCAATCTGAAAATACCATGAAAATGGAGGCAAGAATACACAATTGTATTTTGAGGCTTAAATTCCACTGATGTTGTCTTTCCAGACATTAATCTTTAAAAGAGCTCTCAATGGATTGTGGTCAGATTCTTCGTTCTACGTGCATAAACACAGTTCTGCTTTATACTGTAATGTATTAAGATTCATCAGTTAGTTTTTGGCATTGTGGTATGCATAAGACTCTGTAAAAAACATTACAATTTTCAACAATGTTTAACACTCAACTTAAACATCAGCCAAGATGTGCGTGTTATAATAGTACACCAGGTAAAGTTTCATGTTTCAATTAAGGATATGCCATTTAAAGTCCGGCTAAGTATGGATTAACTTATTTGTGTTTACAGTCACTTCTGTTATTTATTTATTTTATTTTTCCACTGTTATCCATCAAGAAGTTATTCTGGTTGCTTAAACAACTGACTCAAGTTAGAGTGAGTGCTAAAAGGTTGCTCAGTCATCTGTAAAGTGAAATATGACAGGCGAATATAGCCTGTAAGAAATAGGAGATGGGGAGAGACATTGGAAAAAAGTATTTGTGAGCATTGGAAAATAAATAATTTTGTAATATATATAAAATAAATAGACAACAAAAAATCCAGTATATTTTTAACCTGATAAGTGTGTCCAAAAGAAGGTATAATTGATTTAATCAGTCTGGTTTTAATGTAAGTGGTGCTCATGGCTGACTAAACATTTTCTAAAAGCCCTCATGAAACTGATGTTTCATTTTTGGCCAGACTGGTGCAACTGATGTATCGGGATTTTAAGGTCAAGCACAAAGACTAAAATACATGTATCAGATTGTTTCATTACAACACATAAAAACAGCAAAAGTGACTAATAAAGAGCCTTCCAAGATGCCGTGCTTTCATCATGGGATGAGACATGCTTATTGACCAAAAAAAAAAAATCAGGTCATTTTTCTTCCCAGGGCATTTGAAACTGGGTGATTCAGAGAAATGCGTAGTTGTTTCTGGATGCAGGCTGTAAACTGCCAGACAAATAATATTTCAATCTGATGCAAGTACTTTATTGCACGAACATTCAAATAAAACACCCCCCCACTATAAAACAGCATAGTAAATCTAAGCAGTTTAAGTATAGGATTTATATGATTGAGACTAAATAAACAAATAATCTGAATATATACAAGAACTTAACACCACTATAACTTAAGAAACCCCTTTTAGAGTCTGAAATGTAAAGATTACATTCATTTTTCAAAATCTGTGTTTTGTTGAAGCTTTAAATATGCTAATAGGCTCAGCACACCTTCACCAGGTTAACAATCCACCTTTCCTTATGACGTTTATACATTAATTATAATGAAGTATTCAACATCACAAGTCTATTAAAAAAATTAAAGTAGGTACTGAATTGTGAATCTGCAGCTCAAAAGGAGAAACATGTCCCACGGGTCTGGAGTTCCTCTACTGGAGCTCCTCTTGACCATTTAAATCATGACACTGTCGAACTGTGACTTGCAAATAAGAGCATTCCTTCCAACGGTGCTTAACTGTTACTGTTGTTATACAGAAACAGCCTGATACAGAAATACAGAATACAGAGGGACTCACTAGAAAAAACCTCTGTAAAAAACTAACAAACATGCATACTGTGTATGTGTGTGTGTGTGTGTGTGTGCATATATATATATATATATATATATATATATATACACATATATATATATATATATATATATATATATACACACACACTCACCTAAAGGATTATTAGGAACACCTGTTCAATTTCTCATTAATGCAATTATCTAATCAACCAATCACATGGCAGTTGCTTCAATGCATTTAGGGGTGTGGTCCTGGTCAAGACAATCTCCTGAACTCCAAACTGAATGTCTGAATGGGAAAGAAAGGTGATTTAAGCAATTTTGAGCGTGGCATGGTTGTTGGTGCCAGACGGGCCGGTCTGAGTATTTCACAATCTGCTCAGTTACTGGGATTTTCACGCACAACCATTTCTAGGGTTTACAAAGAATGATGTGAAAAGGGGAAAAACATCCAGTATGCGGCAGTCCTGTGGGCGAAAATGCCTTGTTGATGCTAGAGGTCAGAGGAGAATGGGCCAACTGATTCAAGCTGATAGAAGAGCAACTTTGACTGAAATAACCACTCGTTACAACCGAGGTATGCAGCAAAGCATTTGTGAAGCCACAACACGTACAACCTTGAGGCGGATGGGATACAACAGCAGAAGACCCCACCGGGTACCACTCATCTCCACTACAAATAGGAAAAAGAGGCTACAATTTGCACAAGCTCACCAAAATTGGACCGTTGAGGACTGGAAAAATGTTGCCTGGTCTGATGAGTCTCGATTTCTGTCGAGACATTCAGATGGTAGAGTCAGAATTTGGCGTAAACAGAATGAGAACATGGATCCATCATGCCTTGTTACCACTGTGCAGGCTGGTGGTGGTGGTGTAATGGTGTGGGGGATGTTTTCTTGTCACACTTTAGGCCCCTTAGTGCCAATTGGGCATCGTTTAAATGCCACGGCCTACCTGAGCATTGTTTCTGACCATGTCCATCCCTTTATGACCACCATGTACCCATCCTCTGATGGCTACTTCCAGCAGGATAATGCACCATGTCACAAAGGTCGAATCATTTCAAATTGGTTTCTTGAACATGACAATGAGTTCGCTGTACTAAACTGGCCCCCACAGTCACCAGATCTCAACCCAATAGAGCATCTTTGGGATGTGGTGGAACGGGAGCTTCGTGCCCTGGATGTGCATCCCACAAATCTCCATCAACTGCAAGATGCTATCCTATCAATATGGGCCAACATTTCTAAAGAATGCTTTCAGCACCTTGTTGAATCAATGCCACGTAGAATTAAGGAAGTTCTGAAGGTGAAAGGGGGTCAAACACAGTATTAGTATGGTGTTCCTAATAATCCCTTAGGTGACTGTATATTCACACTAATATATATATATATATATATATATATATATATATATATATATATATATATATATATATATATATATATATATGCGCACACACACACACAGTACTGTGCAAAAGTTTTAGGGCGGTGTGAAAAAAGGCTGTAAAGTAAGAATGCTCTTAAAAATAGACATGTTAATAGATTATATTTATCAATTGAGTGAACAGAAGAAAAATATACATCAAATCCATATTTGGTGTGACCACCCTTTGCCTTCAAAACAGCATCAATTCTTCTAGGTACACTTGCACAAAGTTAGCGATTTTGTAGGCATATAGTCAGGTGTATGATTAAACAATTATATCAAACAGGTGCTAATGATCATCAATTCAATATGTAGGTTGAAACACAATCATTAACCGAAACAGAAACAGCTGTGTAGGAGGAATAAAACTGGGTGAGAAACAGCCAAACTCAGCTAACAATGTGAGGCTGCTGAAGACAGTTTACTGTCAAGTCATACACCATGGCAAGACTGAGCACAGCAACAAGACACAAGGTAGTTATACTGCATCAGCAAGGTCTCTCCCAGGCAGACATTTCAAGGCAGACAGGGGTTTCCAGATGTGCTGTCCGAGTTCTTTTGAAGAAGCACAAAAAAACGGGCAACTTTGAGGACCGTAGACACAGTGGTCGGCCAAGGAAACTTACTGCAGCAGATGAAAGACAAATCATGCTTACTTCCCTTCACAATCGGAAGATGTCCAGCAGTGCCATCAGCTCCGAATTGGCAGAAAACAGTGGGACCCTGGTACATCCATCTACTGTCCGGAGAAGTCTGGTCAGAAGTGGCCTTCATGGAAGACTTGCGGCCAACAAGCCTTACCTCCGACGTGGCAACAAGGTCAAGCGACTCAACTATGCATGAAAACGCAGGAACTGGGGTGCAGAAAAATGGCAACAGGTTCTCTGGACTGATGAGTCATTTGAAATATTTGGCTGTAGGAGAAGGCTGTTTGTTCGCTGAAGGGCTGGAGAGCGGTACATGAATGAGTGTCACCAGACAACAGTGAAGCATGGTGGAGGTTCCTTGCAAGTTTGGGGCTGCATTTCTGCAAATGGAGTTGGGTATTTGGTCAGAATTAATGGTCTCCTCAATGCTGAGAAGTACAGGCAGATACTTATCCATCATGAAATACCATCAGGGAGGCATCTGATTGGCCCCAAATTTATTCTGCAGCATGACAACGACCCCAAACATACAGTGACAGTCATTAAGGATTTGATGTAGATTTTTCTTCTGTTCACTCACTTTGCATTTAGTTAATTGATAAACATAATCTATTAACATGTATATTTTTAAGAGCATTCTTACTTTACAGCATTTTTTCACACCTGCCTAAAACTTTTGCACAGTACTGTGTATATTTATATATATCAGTCATGGCCCTATTAACATAGTCATATTTATTCAATAAAACTACATTTTGACTGCCTCTCTTATGACTTGTCCTTACTATGCAGCCCTGGGTCTGCATCATCAGCATTATTAATGTGCTTTATTTACCATGTAGACTAACAGTTGAATGCTTTTATCTGTAATCTACTCTACAATATGTACACTACACTGTCATGATTAAAAAAGAGACACTGTTGAATTCAAGCTTTTTGTTGGTTTGTTTGTTTTTCAGGTTACAGTTTAGGCCTGATATGGGAACAAATGTAACCCCCCATATCCCTACTTTAATATTGATGTTCACCCCATTAGGGATCTAAAAATATATATATCCTTCATTCCTAATTCTTGTTTTGGTTATTTGGTCATAATATTTTAATGGCAATTTCCATTAAGTAGAAAGCAGCGTCCCCCATCAAATGTATGGCTGCCATAAAGTACTGGAATCCTAATTTATGATTGGCAGGTAGGTCAAAGTCATGATTTTGTCCTGACCCTTCTGCTCTGAACAGCAAAGAATACCAAGTAACTGTCTTGCCTGGAACATGGGAAGATCACAGAGAAAATGCTATAACAGTATTTTACAACAAGAAGGCTGCATCTAAAAATCTCATTAATGTGGAGGGACATAATCATTGATTTGTATCAGATATGCCCATAGGCATATAAATGATAGGGTCTAGCTACACATTAACTCACTATAACCCATTACATTTACTATCTTGCATCCCAGTATTCATGTTAATTCCTGTGGATTTTGTTCTACAGTTTACTTCTGTGCTTCTCATAATTTCTGATTAGAACTGCCTTTGGGCAGAACTACTTGTACCATGCTGTAAGGGGGGAGCATTATGAGCTCAAATTAGCGCCATAAGTAACGAATTCAAAATAAAAAATATTGTAAACAAAAAAAAAAGTTGAAAAGTTGAGAAAAAATATAACAATCGAAAGCAAAATGTATAAAATTGTAAACAAACAAAGAAAAATATACACCGATCAGCCATAACGACCAACCTGCCTAATATTGTGTAGGTCCCCCTTTTGCAGCCAAAACTACCCTGACCCATCGAGGCATGGACTCCACTAGACTTCTGAAAGTGTGCTGTGGTATCTGGCACCAAGAAGTTAGCAGCAGATCCTTTAAGTCCTGTAAGTTGTGAGGTGGGGCCTCCATGGATCGGACTTGTTTGTCCAGCACATCCCACAGATGCTCGATTGGATTGAGATCTGGGGAATTTGGAGGTCAATTCAACACCTTGAACTCGTGATTCATCAGACCAGGCCACCTTCTTCCATTGCTCCGTGGTCCAGTTCTGATGCTCACGTGCCCATTGTAGACGCTTTCGGCAGTGGACAGGGGTCAGCATGGGCACCCTGACTGGTCTGCGGCTACGCAACCCCATATGCAACAAACTGCAATGCACTGTGTGTTCTGACACCATTCTATCAGAACCAGCATTAACTTTTACAGCAATTTGAGCAACGGTATGCTCTGACCCAGTCGTCTAGCCATCACAATTTGGCCCTTGTGAAAGTCGCTCAGATCCTTACGCTTGCCCATTTTTCCTTCTTCTAACACATCAACTTTGAAGACAAAATGTTCACTTGCTGCCTAATACATCCCACCCAGTGACAGGTGCCATGATACGAGATTATCAGTGTTATTCACTTCACCTGTCAGTGGTCATAATGTTATGGATGATATATATATATCATAAGCAAAAAAATATATATTGAAAGGAAATCACGTCAAAGCGAGAGCACTTTGGCTGCGATGCTGCAATCCTTGCTTTGGCCACCAGTTTCTTTGCTTTTTTTTTTTTTTTTTTTTTTCATTATTGAGTTTTGGCACAGTTTTGTTGTGAGGGTGGGGCTTAGAGGGAGGTGTAGGTCATGGCTCTCCATTGGTCCACTAGGTTAGAGTGACGGTTCATCCTAACCCAATCAGTGATCTTCGTTGGAATTCATGGGTCTCGGGTGATTTCTGTGTGGGATGGTAGTCGATTGTCTCGGTTTCAACAGCAGCGCTGATTCTAGGAACTCCTTAGAAGCATCCTGTGTGTGTTCTTAGCCCTTCCAGTCAAAAGCTGGAAAATCCCCACATTGGATCCCACCACCTTCTTCAAAATATCCTCCCCCCATACAGCACTGAAACAAAACACAGGATTCACCTGCTACGTGCACAGTAAAATGTTTAATATCATGTTCATATTAATTTAACCTGCAGAGCACTTAATTCAGCTCCTCAGATAACACAATGGCAGACTGATGGAGCTCACATCATTTAGCAAGACGCAAATGGAGGGGCATCGTATTCATTAAGAGCACTGTGATGTTTAGGTAAGAAACACACACATGCACACACACACATACATACATAAATATATATACACAATCACCTACATAATTACTCTCACCATTGATAAAGATGATAATAAATGCTGTATAAAATAAACACATATGTAATATGGAGAAAACAACTGTCTATAACTTTCATTAAAAACATGCTTTAATTATAATTAAATTCCGAAGCCACGTAGATGCACCCTCCCCCTGGAAGAACCATCACTCAGACATAGTGGACCAATGGAGAGCCATGACCTACGCCTCCCTCTAAGCCCCATCCTCACGACCAAACAGTGCCAAAACTCTAAAACCAAAAAAAAATAAAAAAACGAAAGCAAGGAAACTGGTGGTGAAAGTGAGGATTGCAGCATCACAACCAAAGACAGGGACTCCAGTGCTCTCGCTTTAATATTATTTCCTTTCAATATATATATTTTTAGCTTTTGATATAATTATTTTTGTTTACATTTCTATACATTTTGCTTTCGACTCTTTTAACTATTTTTTTGTTTTACAATATTTTTTATTTTGAATGTGTCACTTATTGCGCTAATTTGAGCCCATAGAGGATGTGGAGAATTAGACTAGGACTCATTTAAAAAAAAAAAATTATATATTTAGTATTGATCGTGTACATTCTGCATCAGAGATTACCTCAATAAAACTGATAGCTGTCTGCTGTCTGATATGAATCAAATATAAATCATGAAATACATTAAATAGATATCTCCAGGAAATAAAGATACTAGAGCTCCAGAATAAATACAAAAATAAACAAAAAAGGAAATACCAGGCAGTGACTTGCGTGTGTGAATTGCTATCTGGATGGTAAATGACAATTTATAGTAGTTGAAGTGCTACAGTAGAAAGTAGATGCAGGGGACAATGTTCTCAGGCAGAAGGAGAGAGAGAGAGAGGAAGACTGTTCTTTCATCAATACATGCAGATTCAGGTTTTGACAGTCCTACTACTGTCAGGGATAAAAATAACTTTTCATGTGTACAACTCAAAACCTAATTTGTATAGCAAAATGTAGTGCGTGTGTGTGTGTGTGTGTGTGTGTATAAATATATGTATACACACACATTTATTAAATAAAGCTGTGCATTCATTGTAATGGTAACACTTGCACAAATCATTTAAATGTTTCCACTTTTAAAATAACTGAACTGGCTATAAGGGGCACAAGCATATAGTATACATATCAGTTGATTGCAAATATGTTTGTAAGGGAAGGTGCGGAGACATACAATACAACCTACAGTTCCCTGCAGTAAAACAAAAGTGGCATTGTGTAAGTTGGGAATATTTTATTTAGGATGATTTGGGTGAAACCTCTTCTGCATTTACTTAAAGGGATGCTCTGGTATTTTAGCCTAATTTCATACTCACCCAGAGTCATATGAATGCATGGATACCTTTTTTAAATTCTGTGCTTCCAGTTTGTAGGAATTAGAATTTAGCATTTCGTTAGTTTAGCACAATTGCAGGAAGAAAATCCCACACGATCTCTGACTCTCGACATCTGGCTAATAGATCTTTTAACTACTCAAAAGCTGGGTGGATAGCACATATGTACATTAGGAATTCTCTACAAGTCTATACGAGAGTCATTGACTTGCTTCCAGCAAATTAAATGCTAAATTCAAATTCCTTCAAACAGGACACACAGCATTAAAAAGGTATCCATGCATTCATATGACTCTGGATGAGTATGAAATCAGGCTCAAATGCCAAAATACCAAAGTATCCCTTTAAGATAAATGTAAAGCATTTCCATTAAAATCAAGTTTATTTAGACCTTTCATTTCATAGTTGTATTTCACTTTTTCTACAGTAGATGACTGCATAACTTTGACTACTAATGTATGCCTGTTTATTTGATCAAAAGTAATGGGATAAGGCTTCTGCTGTTTATATATTATACATGAGCTCAGATATGAGTAGTTTTACACTAGTTTGTGATTTTGACTGCCAATACATACTGTAACAATGTGGATAAGAGTGTACTGCAAGCAGTGGTGTGATTTTATGCTTATAACTCTACAAATATGATAAGCCAAAATGTCACGATATATGCTAAATATACAGGTGTGTGTATTATATGTGACATTTCTTTTGTACATGGAAACATACCTGCCATGTAAAAATAAATCACCAAGTGAAATCTTGACACCCTACCATACATTTTAGCCTACTGTGTAGCTGTATTTCTCTGGGCCTGCTTGATGTTCAAAGCCAACTGCCAGATAAGGATATATTTGTCTCTTGACTACGTTGTGTTCATGCTTTTTTCAGCTGTAATATCCCTATGTTGATTGAGCTCATTATAATAGGGCAGGCCCTGTAAAACCTTTATAAATCAATATACATTTGCTTTATGGAAATTAATAAATGTTGAAATACTTTTATACCAATACAGGGTTTTTGCCCTTTTCCCAGACTTCTTCCAAACTGCTTTGTAACATTTCAAGGCAAATCTGTAACCGCTTTCTGTGTTAAAGAAGTGCATGTTTATAGAGTATTTTGACAAATATTGTGCAATTCTAATCCATAAATCAAAACACTAATGTGCAAAGAATTAATTAACATCTTTAGTTAAACATTAAGTATTGTGTATACCTTCCACCCTCTACAACATTGCACAGAAAACAAATATATATCAGTTTAGCAGTTATTTCTCACATTTACCAAGGTCAGAGAGAAATCACTATCTTAATAAACTGATTTTTGGTAAAAACACACTATCCGATCCACTTGACAAAAATATTAGATTAAAATTCTCCAGTAACTTAAAAAAAAAAGGCTTATTGAAATACCCAGACGTCTACCATTATTTGGTTGTGGTAAAGTAGAAAACAGGTGTAACATTCAATACCTGGACCCATATGAAACATTATATACAGTACAAACATATAAAAATAGGTCAAATAGAAACAAAATACATTTTAACACTATAACAAGGTCTATGTCTCACTCACACACTCCCTTCATGTCTCAACCTAACTTTTTGCAGATCCCTTGAAGCAGCTTAGTTTCCATTGCATAGCTGTGATGCTTTCAAAACGCCAATTTGTCACTTTAAACAAATGTGAACACCCGATTCCACAGCAACGAGAGCCCATTTTAGATTAAATGTATCCATAACAACTTGTTAAAGATAAAGGTTTACTGTTTTCCTAAAGCTAACCTACTAGAGCTTACTTTTCAAGTAAAGTTTTATGCAGGAAATATAATCCATCAGAGAAAACACTTGGTGCTTTACACGTCCCTTTATGACACTCGATGATTCAAGCATCCTTATGGCAAAAAAAGTGCTCTGTCCTTTTTCAAAATCTGAGGGGAATATGAGAAACATTTCATATTACTAGCCTTAATTAGGAGTTGATTAAAATGCAGATCACTAAAGGAAAATTTGGAACCCCACCAAAGACCACTTATAATGCACATTATTTCACAACACAGGACATAATTCTTACATTAAGAAGGCAAACTGATTAATATGGCTTGGCTTCAGAGCAAACTTATGAGTATTTTCATTACAAGCACCTAATGAATGCAAATGGGGCACACAATACAATATACTGTTACAGGTGCCTAAGCTATGTATTCGAAATGTAAAATAAATGGAAGTTATGCAGATTTCATAGGAATCCACATAATTGTTCCCCATGCTTTTTGGTGTAGAATATGCTCAAAGGCATAATAATGTCAAATAAGTTTAAAATACAAATGTTTGGTAAAGTTACTTAAAACAAATCCTAGTTTTCCCGTGAGTGCAGACAGGTAAGGAACAAAATTGAAGTTTCAGCTTTACAGACTTCAAGACACACAAACATTTCACACACAAACACCCCTTCAGAAGAATCATGTCAATATCCCTGGATTATATAAATTGTGTGTTTGAACAGAGAAGGTGGCAGTTCCAGCCACCAGGCAGATAAGTGACTGTGGAGTAGCAGGCTTTGTAATTCACTATACTGTAAAAAATGTAGATAGACAACAGACCCGTAACACTGTGTGGAAACCTTAAATGGACATCATGCAAAATACAGAACCTAAAACAAAATCCCACACAGAATTTTTGCATGGAGAAAAATAAATCAAATCTATCTGCGTATCTAGGTATGTCTGTCTGTCTGTCTAGATCAGGGGTGGGGAACGTCCGGCCTCCGGGCTGTATACGGCCTCCGGGCTGTATACGGCCCCTGAGGCTGTTTGCTCCGGCCCTAGAATCCACTTGAAAAAAAATGATTTCTGTGACATAGACTTAACACTAGAAGCGCCGAGTTCATGTAATACACATCTACTGCGTTTGAACTGCATAAACACAAAAATAAATAAGTTATAAACACATTTACCTAGAATAGCCAAAATCGGGTTCTTTTCACCGGTCATTAAAATACATAATAACTCAAATATAACCCATAATCCTGCCTGCCCTTTACAAGAGTCAGTCTGGCGCTCAAGTGGAGATTTCTACCTATCTACAGTTTTTCATGTGCTTGAAAAACACATGCATTGTACAGCATTACAGGTGTTATCTTACAACTGTACTCAGATTGAGTGGATACAGTGATTACACGCAAACAAACATGGATTGGAAACAGGGAGATTGAAGAGAGCTCGTTTTGGAAATGCCGTGTATATGAACATGACTGATTCAGGGGCGTCAGTGATACTGGCAATGACAGATCACTCGTGGGTTTGTGCCAGTGCTGTGAACACAATGCGAGTGAAACGCCAGGTCCAAATGGCAACGAGTGCTTTTACTCTACTGATCAATACGCGATTGCTAGCGCAGGCACATTGCATTCAAAATATTGATTCACGGACATTATCAGCGGAGGAGCCTTTAGTGCGATGCTATATATTCGTGGAGTAAAAGTGCTCACCTGGAAAGGGCTGTCAAAATGCAGTGAAAGTGGAGAAACATGTCCTGTGTGGACTGTACGAGCTGTCAGGTATGCAGCATAAATATATAGTAAATAGTTTATTGAAATACACTGATTTTATTCACTGTAGCTTTGTATGTTGAAAACAAAGTTTACACAGTGTTGAAAATGTGTACTTCAGTGTACAATTATGTTTTGATAAATGCAATATAAATGCAGTTATTTTTGAACTTTAAAATATTGCTTTTGAGGATTATTCCAATATTTACATTTACACTTGTTTCATTCTCTTATTGTATGCCACTTTTGAGTTTTTTGCTTATTGTAGGCTATATACAGTGAGGGAAAAAAGTATTTGATCCCCTGCTGATTTTGTACGTTTGCCCACTGACAAAGAAATGATCAGTCTATAATTTTAATGGTAGGTGTATTTTAAAAGTGAGAGACAGAATAACAACAAAAAAATCCAGAAAAACGCATTTCAAAAAAGTTATAGATTGATTTGCATGTTAATGAGGGAAATAAGTATTTGATCCCCTATCAATCAGCAAGATTTCTGGCTCCCATGTGTCTTTTATACAGGTAACAAACTGAGATTAGGAGCACTCTCTTAAAGGGAGTGCTCCTAATCTCAGCTCGTTACCTGTATAAAAGACACCTGTCCACAGAAGCAATCAATCAATCAGATTCCAAACTCTCCACCATGGCCAAGACCAAAGAGCTGTCCAAGGATGTCAGGGACAAGATGGTAGACCTACACAAGGCTGGAATGGGCTACAAGACCATCGCCAAGCAGCTTGGTGAGAAGGTGACAACAGTTGGTGCGATTATTCGCAAATGGAAGAAACACAAAATAACTGTCAGTCTCCCTCGGTCTGGGGCTCCATGCAAGATCTCACCTCGTGGAGTTTCAATGATCATGAGAACGGTGAGGAATCAGCCCAGAACTACACGGGAGGATCTTGTTAATGATCTCAAGGCAGCTGGGACCATAGTCACAAAGAAAACAATTGGTAACACACTACGCCGTGAACGACTGAAATCCTGCAGCGCCCGCAAGGTCCCTCTGCTCAAGAAAGCACATGTACAGGCCCATCTGAAGTTTGCCAATGAACATCTGAATGATTCAGAGGAGAACTGGGTGAAAGTGTTGTGGTCAGATGAGACCAAAATCGAGCTCTTTGGCATCAACTCAACTCACTGTGTTTGGAGGAGGAGGAATGACCCCAAGAACACCATCTCCACCGTCAAACATGGAGGTGGAAACATTATGCTTTGGGGGTGTTTTTCTGCTAAGGGGACAGGACAACTGCACCGCATCAAAGGGACGATGGACGGGGCCATGTACCGTCAAATCTTGGGTGAGAACCTCCTCCCTCAGCCAGGGCATTGAAAATGGGTCGTGGATGGGTATTCCAGCATGACAATGACCCAAAACACACAGCCAAGGCAACAAAGGAGTGGCTAAAGAAGAAGCACATTAAGGTCCTGGAGTGGCCTAGCCAGTCTCCAGACCTTAATCCCATAGAAAATCTGTGGAGGGAGCTGAAGGTTCGAGTTGCCAAACGTCAGCCTCGAAACCTTAATGACTTGGAGAGGATCTGCAAAGAGGAGTGGGACAAAATCCCTCCTGAGATGTGTGCAAACCTGGTGGCCAACTACAAGAAACGTCTGACCTCTGTGATTGCCAGCAAGGGTTTTGCCACCAAGTACTAAGTCGAAGGGGTCAAATACTTATTTCCCTCATTAACATGCAAATCAATTTATAAATTTTTTGAAATGCGTTTTTCTGGATTTTTTTGTTGTTATTCTGTCTCTCACTGTTAAAATACACCTACCATTAAAATTATAGACTGATCATTTCTTTGTCAGTGGGCAAACATACAAAATCAACAGGGGATCAAATACTTTTTTCCCCTCACTGTAGTTATTTATGTTTTGACTGCAGTGTGTGCGTTTAGAAGAAAGTGATTTTTTCTTGCATTAGAATGTAAGTTTAATCTGTATTCATGTTTTGATGTAGGTGTATTAATTAAGATTGCGGCCCGTGAATACATTTGTGAACACTCGAATGGCCCTTGATAGGAAGAAGGTTCCCCACCCCTGGTCTAGATACTGAACTGTTTTTATTTACTCTGACAACTTCAACCACAACTCTATAAACCACCTCTTACATTTGTTTTTTAGCTACAGAACCACACATTTGTTATACCTTCTTAAAAATTGAAGGACATGTCACTTTTATCAGATACCATATCAATCACGCTGCAGCATTTGGTAAACCAGAAAAGAGAGACATTAATTTAAATAAACAAACAAATAAATAAACAGTAATACCAAAGCAAGTACTATACATTTTGTTTTGGTTTAGAAAACATACCTGACACTCCTAATTCATAACAATATGATCAAGAAAGATGTATAGATCTAGTAATGTCTAGTGCATCTTCTGAGAATAAACCACTTTATGCTGATGCTAATCTAAGAGCTCCTGTAGTCTTGAGTTACAAACTATACAACATGCAATTATGTATTTATTTGACTCATAATTTGAAGGAAATATTTTACAACACAGGGCTTTATAATACATTTATATACTGTGTCCATATTCTGAAATATAAAGGTTTTACTACACTGAAACCACTTCGTATTGTCCTGTTTATGCATGTTGATCTGATAAATGAGTGCACAAATGAAGTTGCAGAAATGCAACCATTCTTCCCTGAAGCATGAACAGGATCCATTATTGTACATGCTTTCAGCTCATGATTAGTGACTTATCACAAGGGAATGGTTACCAGAAAGTGATCTTAGCTGAAAGAAAGCAGAGTGCTACACAGATAAACTTGCAGAAAAAAAAGACAGAGGACACATCAGCACAAACTATTGGTCCGTATGAAATTGTATGAAAAAACATTCTCAAAAGAAGACAATATCATTTGATAGATCATTTACTGTTAACATTTATACCGTTTTCTACTACACCTGCATATACTCTGGGCACTGCATCATAGCTGTGGAATCTAATCTTGCCATTGCATTTCAAAGCACCAGCCACAGCACATTTTCAGTCAACTGTCAAGCTCATTTCATAACTTTTCAATTGAGTTTTTTTCCCCCTGTGTGTCTGACTCTCTGTGCATGCTCATAGTGGCTCATCATGTTGAAGAAACCCTTCACTCACAAGTTGCTTTCCAGAGGCTTTTGTACAGAGGGTTTTGGAGGCCACAGAAATAGACTCCCAGCTAATGAATATCCTCTGATAGATGAATGAATGACATTTAATTAATTAGTATTTATTTCTAGATATCACAAGCCTCGTCAAAAACCCTTTAATGAGCACTATACAGTATAATTCCTTATGTTATATGTAGGAAGTGTTTACAATAAAAAAATGAACCACTAATGTGTGCATTTCAGCTCCGGGGTGAAATAATCATGTATGTTACACAGCTCACCCAGTACAAAGGAATCAGGCATACACATTCAATTGAAGGAAAGACTTGTCTAGTTGGATCATTACCATGGGCAATGTCCAACACTTCAAGCTGCAATTCAAAGTGCTTCTCTGCACATCAGAAAGCTTTGTTCACTTTTACATTTCAAGTAGTCTCAAACTGTCTTGTGGGCAATCTACGAATGGGTCGATTGAAGTGGACGAGAGATTTAATGGGAAATGCCTCATTAAACCTGCCCAGATCAATGCTAAGATTAAACCTATCTCACTGCAAAGTTTTGTTAAACACATTCGGTAGAAATCAAAACTGCATGATCTTGTTATACAAAATGGGTAATAATAACAATCTAAATAATTAAATCTGGATCCTCAGGGAACAAATACAATATTGATGTTTCAGAACGTGAGCCTGTACCGGTTTACTACTCCAGCATAAATATCTGCATGGGCTGAGTTTAAAAAAAAAAAATTTTTTCATTAATTATCTTTTTTTTTATTTTCTTATATTCATATATTTTTGCACACTGCATTGAATATTGAACACATACATCAATATACCAGTTTCTTGTTCACATTACCACACAATGTATTCTTCGAGTATTTCTTGAGATAAGATACTCTGCAGAAGATTTTCCCCTTTGCCGAGCTCAAGATAAAAGAACACGTCCATTTCAATAGCTGATAAGAAGATGTTTAATTTAACTGAACCTACTTTATTGATGTGGCTTATCTGCTCCAGTGTGAGTGTCTGCAGTTGCTCATCTTTGCTCTCGACCATAAGTTTCAGCGCAGGGAGCTGGAGTAGGTGCTGTTCCTGGAGCAGGGATGAAATGTGTCTGATGCACTGTGGGGAAGACATGTGTGTTACCAAAACAAAGGGAACAAAGAAGCACCAGATAGAAAACTAAGATAGTGGCAATCTCCCTGGAAATGTCTACTGTGGTTGTACATGCTGTGACTTTCCTGCTTCAAGATGAAGAAAAAGAGAAAATCAAGGTTGCAGGAGCATAAATACATCACCTTTTATTTTAACCATTTCAAATGGATCTATCAAAAACAGCTGTAGTCTCTGATTATCTTGATAATTAATTAATCATCTAAATTGATACCAAATGTGTTGAATATCATAACATGTTTGGCTGAACGATTAATCACTGTACAGATGGCTTAATTGTGCACTATTTTACTTGAGATCAGATGAATTACGCTCCGGGGTACAGTCTCATGCACTCTTTCAACAGGCCTATTATGACTTTTAAGAGACAGAAATATGAAAGACAAAAAAAAAAAAAAAAGCCTGCACAGTTAAAAGTCATAATCATGATCAGCATTTTTGATTAAGCTATTTTGAGAATTAAATGTAGAAAACAAAGCTGGGAATATGCATCAATTTTCTCAAATTGTCAGACTATCCATCTGTTGCGAGATGAAAACTGTAGTCGGCCTAATTTTCACATTTCATTGCTAGGTTGGTACTTCCAACTCTGTGACAGAAATACCAGCTGCAGATTTATTTATGCTGTCTTACTCAAGATAGACTGTGAGAACAAAATGTATTAGCATACCGAAGCAGACGGAAAGATGAGCAACATGCCTACTGAGATAATCACTGGCTACTTTGTGTTGGATACGTATTGATACTCTTAATATGAAAACATTAATTTTAAACAGTACAATACGTGGGAAACAAGAAGTTACATTTTCATCCTCCTCATGTCTTTCTTCTCTTTTTCTGATCAATTAGGCCTATATGTTGGTAGTTATGCGTTTGTGAGGTACTCATGGGTAACTAATGTTTACATATATTTATGATTGTAGACCTGAGGTCTTTGGTTAAACAGACAGATTCAGGAGAATAAAATGGACAGTAGTTCCAACTTACCTGAACAGGCATCTTATGCTTTGTGTTATAGAGAGAGCGACACATGTTCAGCACTTCGTTACCCATGTCGCCTTTCATCCCAGCGGCACAATGTGACAATATAGCGGAAGCCAGCTTTACCCAAGGGTTCTCTAAAGAGTTTAAGCTATAAGACAAGACACGATTAAAATAAAATTACATTCAAATCCAGCTCAGTGTTGAGAGAGAGAGAGAGAGAGCAACATGTTCAGGAACACTAGTCACTTGTGTGTAACCCTCTTAGATATTGTCTGCCATATTATGACTATTGAGGTTTTGTGAGACTAAGCTTATTTTCTGCTTTAAAATCCCACATTTAACATTAATTTTATTTTATAAAACACTGGGATGCCATTGTTGTGTACTTGGATCATTTCCCACAAAATTGCCCAGTTATGAGCTACGTTACAGGCTTTTGTAGCAGAACAATAATTTCATATTTCTGTGGCTTATGTTGGATTATTCAAATATGATGCTCTAAAACAGCAAAGACTAAGCCTGTTCTTAAGGCTTTTGCATAAATAATATAGTTGTGTATATATATATATATATATATATATAGGTATATACACACACACACACACATATATATATATATATACACTCACCTAAAGGATTATTAGGAACACCTGTTCAATTTCTCATTAATGCAATTATCTAACCAAACAATCACATGGCAGTTGCTTCAATGCATTTAGGGGTGTGGTCCTGGTCAAGACAATCTCCTGAACTCCAAACTGAATGTCTGAATGGGAAAGAAAGGTGATTTAAGCAATTTTGAGCGTGGCATGGTTGTTGGTGCCAGACGGGCCGGTCTGAGTATTTCACAATCTGCTCAGTTACTGGGATTTTCACGCACAACCATTTCTAGGGTTTACAAAGAATGGTGTGAAAAGGGAAAAACATCCAGTATGTGGCAGTCCTGTGGGCGAAAATGCCTTGTTGATGCTAGAGGTCAGAGGAGAATGGGCCGACTGATTCAAGCTGATAGAAGAGCAACTTTGACTGAAATAACCACTCGTTACAACCGAGGTATGCAGCAAAGCATTTGTGAAGCCACAACACGTACAACCTTGAGGCGGATGGGCTACAACAGCAGAAGACCCCACCGGGTACCACTCATCTCCACTACAAATAGGAAAAAGAGGCTATAATTTGCACAAGCTCACCAAAATTGGACAGTTGAAGACTGGAAAAATGTTGCCTGGTCTGATGAGTCTCGATTTCTGTTGAGACATTCAGATGGTAGAGTCAGAATTTGGCGTAAACAGAATGAGAACATGGATCCATCATGCCTTGTTAGCACTGTGCAGGCTGGTGGTGGTGGTGTGGGGGATGTTTTCTTGGCACACTTTAGGCCCCTTAGTTGCCAATTGGGCATCGTTTAAATGCCACGGCCTACCTGAGCATTGTTTCTGACCATGTCCATCCCTTTATGACCACCATGTACCCATCCTCTAATGGCTACTTCCAGCAGGATAATGCACCATGTCACAAAGGTCGAATCATTTCAAATTGGTTTCTTGAACATGACAATGAGTTCACTGTACTAAACTGGCTCCCACAGTCACCAGATCTCAACCCAATAGAGCATCTTTGGGATGTGGTGGAACGGGAGCTTCGTGCCCTGGATGTGCATCCCACAAATCTCCATCAACTGCAAGATGCTATCCTATCAATATGGGCCAACATTTCTAAAGAATGCTTTCAGCACCTTGTTGAATCAATGCCACGTAGAATTAAGGCAGTTCTGAAGGCGAAAGGGGGTCAAACACAGTATTAGTATGGTGTTCCTAATAATCCTTTAGGTGAGTGTATATATATATATATATATATATATACACACACACACATATATATATATATATATATATGTACACATATATACACACACACATATATATACGTATATACGTATATATATGTGTGTGTGTATATATATATATATATATATATACACACACACATATATATATATATATATATATATATATGTACACATATATACACACACACATATACACTCACCTAAAGGATTATTAGGAACACCATACTAATACTGTGTTTGACCCCCTTTCGCCTTCAGAACTGCCTTAATTCTACGTGGCATTGATTCAACAAGGTGCTGAAAGCATTCTTTAGAAATGTTGGCCCATATTGATAGGATAGCATCTTGCAGTTGATGGAGATTTGTGGGATGCACATCCAGGGCACGAAGCTCCCGTTCCACCACATCCCAAAGAGGCTCTATTGGGTTGAGATCTGGTGACTGTGGGGGCCAGTTTAGTACAGTGAACTCATTGTCATGTTCAAGAAACCAATTTGAAATGATTCGACCTTTGTGACATGGTGCATTATCCTGCTGGAAGTAGCCATCAGAGGATGGGTACATGGTGGTCATAAAGGGATGGACATGGTCAGAAACAATGCTCAGGTAGGCCGTGGCATTTAAACGATGCCCAATTGGCACTAAGGGGCCTAAAGTGTGCCAAGAAAACATCCCCCACACCATTACACCACCACCACCAGCCTGCACAGTGGTAACAAGGCATGATGGATCCATGTTCTCATTCTGTTTACGCCAAATTCTGACTCTACCATCTGAATGTCTCAACAGAAATCGAGACTCATCAGACCAGGCAACATTTTTCCAGTCTTCAACTGTCCAATTTTGGTGAGCTTGTGCAAATTGTAGCCTCTTTTTCCTATTTGTAGTGGAGATGAGTGGTACCCGGTGGGGTCTTCTGCTGTTGTAGCCCATCCGCCTCAAGGTTGTACGTGTTGTGGCTTCACAAATGCTTTGCTGCATACCTCGGTTGTAACGAGTGGTTATTTCAGTCAAAGTTGCTCTTCTATCAGCTTGAATCAGTCGGCCCATTCTCCTCTGACCTCTAGCATCAACAAGGCATTTTCGCCCACAGGACTGCCGCATACTGGATGTTTTTCCCTTTTCACACCATTCTTTGTAAACCCTAGAAATGGTTGTGCGTGAAAATCCCAGTAACTGAGCAGATTGTGAAATACTCAGACCGGCCCGTCTGGCACCAACAACCATGCCACGCTCAAAATGGCTTAAATCACCTTTCTTTCCCATTCAGACATTCAGTTTGGAGTGCAGGAGATTGTCTTGACCAGGACCACACCCCTAAATGCATTGAAGCAACTGCCATGTGATTGGTTGCTTAGATAATTGCATTAATGAGAAATTGAACAGGTGTTCCTAATAATCCTTTAGGTGAGTGTATATACGTATATATATGTGTGTGTGTATATATATATATATATATATATATATATACACACACACATACATATATATATATATATATGTACACATATATACACACACACATATATATACGTATATACGTATATATATATATGTGTGTGTGTATATATATATATATATATATACACTCACCTAAAGGATTATTAGGAACACCATACTAATACTGTGTTTGACCCCCTTTCGCCTTCAGAACTGCCTTAATTCTACGTGGCATTGATTCAACAAGGTGCTGAAAGCATTCTTTAGAAATGTTGGCCCATATTGATAGGATAGCATCTTGCAGTTGATGGAGATTTGTGGGATGCACATCCAGGGCACGAAGCTCCCGTTCCACCACATCCCAAAGATGCTCTATTGGGTTGAGATCTGGTGACTGTGGGGGCCAGTTTAGTACAGTGAACTCATTGTCATGTTCAAGAAGCCAATTTGAAATGATTCGACCTTTGTGACATGGTGCATTATCCTGCTGGAAGTAGCCATCAGAGGATGGGTACATGGTGGTCATAAAGGGATGGACATGGTCAGAAACAATGCTCAGGTAGGCCGTGGCATTTAAACGATGCCCAATTGGCAACTAAGGGGCCTAAAGTGTGCCAAGAAAACATCCCCCACACCACCACCACCAGCCTGCACAGTGCTAACAAGGCATGATGGATCCATGTTCTCATTCTGTTTACGCCAAATTCTGACTCTACCATCTGAATGTCTCAACAGAAATCGAGACTCATCAGACCAGGCAACATTTTTCCAGTCTTCAACTGTCCAATTTTGGTGAGCTTGTGCAAATTATAGCCTCTTTTTCCTATTTGTAGTGGAGATGAGTGGTACCCGGTGGGGTCTTCTGCTGTTGTAGCCCATCCGCCTCAAGGTTGTACGTGTTGTGGCTTCACAAATGCTTTGCTGCATACCTCGGTTGTAACGAGTGGTTATTTCAGTCAAAGTTGCTCTTCTATCAGCTTGAATCAGTCGGCCCATTCTCCTCTGACCTCTAGCATCAACAAGGCATTTTCGCCCACAGGACTGCCACATACTGGATGTTTTTCCCTTTTCACACCATTCTTTGTAAACCCTAGAAATGGTTGTGCGTGAAAATCCCAGTAACTGAGCAGATTGTGAAATACTCAGACCGGCCCGTCTGGCACCAACAACCATGCCACGCTCAAAATTGCTTAAATCACCTTTCTTTCCCATTCAGACATTCAGTTTGGAGTTCAGGAGATTGTCTTGACCAGGACCACACCCCTAAATGCATTGAAGCAACTGCCATGTGATTGTTTGGTTAGATAATTGCATTAATGAGAAATTGAACAGGTGTTCCTAATAATCCTTTAGGTGAGTGTATTATATATATATATATATATATATATATATATATATATATATATATATATATATATATATATATATATATATAAATAAACAGTGATGGAGTCTTTGAGAAGCTAGTATGATGAAAAGCAATGCAGCTCAAAAAGCTTTCCTATGATGAGGAAACTGTCAAAACTCATTATAACAGGCACTGAACTACTAAAATGAGTCAAAAGAGCAGAGCAGAAGAGGGTATGGACATATGCAACATGATTGAATACTTTAAAGCTCCCAAAATAAATGCTTTGTAAGGAGAAAACTAGGTTATAGTTTGTGAGCATGTCAGGATATAGTTTGATGTCTATAGTTTAACAAGGAAGTAGCAACTTGAAGGATTGGGCCTGTGTATGTGGTAGAAAAAAAGGAGGAGAACAAAGTAAAACGTACATGTATAAAAATAACAGTATAATTCAATTCCATTTGCATTAGCCTTCTCAGGTCCTTGATCATTTTATTATATAGGATGAACTTGAGGAGAACTGAAAACATTAGTACAACTTGCATAAATATAGTCTGGGAGATGATTCAGACTTAAATGGAAAAAAATAGAGTGAAATTGTACTTAATAGTGACATTATGCTAAGGTTTAGTGCCGATGTGACTATTAACAAAAGGACATAATTTGATGAGCAGATTCTGAAATAGATCCCATAGAACATTTGAAGGACAGTGTTTTATACAAATCAATCATGTTCTAAATGTTCTCGTCAGCTGCTTGTAAGATTTTTTGATGACCTTACTTACACCACGAGCATTTATATTTGAAAAACGATGGAAATCTTTTGCACAATAATTTACACAACAAACGTAATGATTTGGCTGATTTTAACTTTTCTTGTTGTGACCTAAATTAATAAATAAAAACAGTTTAAAACAAAAGTACTACATGAATATTACATGGCCCGATTAAAATACTTCAAGGGAGAACAATCCAGAAACCAGACCATTTTTAAATAAAGAAATTTTAAAAAATCTGATTTCTCGGTAGTTTACATAAACTGAGACACACAATGACAGTTGCCTCAAGCAGCCACCTTAGATCAAATACATGACTGCACACAATGGATTGAACCTAAAATACACAACTATAAAATAATTGTATTTCATTTTAATGCAGAGTATTTTTTACTTTTGCAGCATTCCTTGCTAGGTGTAAATATTGATATGCAAAAACATAAATCGAATATGGATTGTCCTGATGATTTCATAAGGCTCACTACATACAAGCTTTAATATATTGCATATGGGAAACATTAACAGGCAGTTTAAGAAATTACATTAATATAATTTCTATTAGGTTTTCTTCCAAGCAAACAAGTAAAACAAACTTCAGAAAAAGGGGCTTCATCCTCACACTGTGATGTGATTCGTCTTGTAATTATTTCTTGCTCTTATTAATGTAGCATTTATGTCACTATATCACACATTCAGGTAAGTATGTGCTGAAGACTTAAACACAGTGTTATAATGGAATATGTGAGCCTTCTTGTGTGAAATAAAACACAAGCAAGCATATGGGACAAAAAAAGCAGGCCCACTGACCCTGGTTCACAGAGATGGAGAACCTTGGAGTAGAGGAGACTGACAGAGGTTGGGGTAGATTTAATAATGTAACATGACAAGCCGTAGCAGCCAGTAGAGGATTGATCCTATACTCTAGTATAAGGGAATTAATTACTATAGTAATCCCGAGATTACAAGCAAATGTACCATACTTATTCGGCTTCTGACAACAGCCAAGCATAATGCTACATGTTATTGTTACATAAAAATGATCCCCACATGTGATCAAATTTAAATATAATTTATGGTTAATGCTATTTGTTATTCTACACACACTTAGACACATTTGGTGCTAATTAGTACTGCTATTTTTGAAGTCAATCAACAGCTCTCAATTTCTCTACACTATGTTTCACATGTGAAATCTTGCAAAGCCTCTGTGGCTAAATACCAAACAGAACACCTTGCCATGCCTTTTGTATTATTAGATCACCATAGTGTAATATGCATGTCCTAATTCCCACAGAAATGTGTGTGTATTGATAATATAGGATTTTATTGTAACAGCTTTTCATCTGACAAAAGCAACAAAGGAATTGATTTATTTAAAGTGTTTAGACTGAACATTTTTAAAGAAATACTAATTTGTGGACTAAACATTACAATTAATAATTACAGTGCATCCGGAAAGTATTCACAGTGCTTCACTTTTTCCACATTTTGTTATGTTACAGTATTATTCTACAAACAATACCCCATAAGGACAACGTGACAGAAGTTTGTTTGAAATCTTTGCAAATGTATTAAAAATACAAAACAAAAAAGCACATGTACACATGTGAATACCTATGTACAGGCCCTTTTATGTTTTTTATTTTTAATACATTTGCAAAGATTTCAAATAAACTTCTTTCACGTTGTCATTATGGGGTATTGTTTGAAGAATTTTGAGGAAAATAATGAATTTAATCCATTTTGGAATAAGGCTGTAACATAACAAAATGCGGAAAAAGTGAAGCGCTGTGAATACTTTCCGGATGCACTGTATATGGAATAGTAACCAATGGTATGCAAATCCAATGATAATTATACATACAATTTATGTTTTTATATTTACTTTAATTTGTATCACCACATCTATATTTCAGAGAACTAGAGAACATGATCTAGCTATATGATGCTACTGCTGCTGCTATCTATATCTTGATCTCTCTATATATATCTATCTGTCTATCTATTTTTGTATCTACCTATCTTTCCATTTGAATACCATTTGCAATCAAAGGGCGTTTCTTCATGGAGACATTGACTAATTAACAACATAGATTACCATCCTTAATACACAGCAACCTGTCGTTTTTTTGCTTCCTTCCTCATAATAAACAAACACTCTGTCCCAAAAGAAGAGATGATATAGATTTATATCAGATCCTCTTTTCAGTATTTATAACAGTGCTATTGAACATCAGCTAATTACCCTCAGGGCAATGTGGTCTCAGCAACAAAGGGTTCAATAAGAAAACCAATTTCTCAGTAATTAAAATGTAATCTCCAAGCATACAAGGGTAGGCAAATGAGGCACAAAATAAAACAAGATCATTTAGAAATTATGTTGTACATATACATAGAAAAATGATCATAATTGAAATGTAGTCATTGTGAAGTTGCAATTGTGTCTGAACGTTTACTATTTCAGTGGAATCTTAATTGTTAAAAAAAAAGGGAATTCAGCAAATATGTGACAATTTCTAGTGATAACAAAAACTACACTGAATCACTGAATATAATGCTGATCCCATGTGATCTGAGAATTCTTATCTAGAAGCACTTTTTAATGGAAGGCTGTATCTAAAATAGACATTTCTGGTAAATGTGTCTGTATAAAATTAATGTAAATTAAACATGATGATTGTGCATTTCAAGGATGCCTTCAGCAGTCCCAATATATTTTTGTGAACTATGTATTATGATAATTATTTTTGTGATTTATCAGATGCCTTTATACAAGGTAACGTATATGATTGAGCATCATAACATTGCTAGGGTATGTAAAAAACTAAACAAAAAAACAATTATCAGCATTATCTATTGAAGGTATGAGAATCACTTACATAGCTTGACTTGCCACTGGAGGCCAGGCCTGGAGAAGTAGTATTAAGTGCTGCATCTCCTCCCATTTGCTGCTAGAGCTCAACAACTCCACAAATAGCTGGTATCGCTTCTCCTCATTCTCAATGTCACCAATTTCCAGCTGGGGGGAAAGAAGAACATGTTCCAGTTTACAACAATTTTAGAACAAATCTGCATTTCAATGCATTTCTCACAAACTAACAGCATTTAATTGGGTTAATGAAACTGAGGTTTATTTATGGGTTTATTGGGTTAATGATTTATATACAGTGAGGGAAAAAAGTATTTGATCCCCTGCTGATTTTGTATGTTTGCCCACTGACAAATAAATGATCAGTCTATAATTTTAATGGTAGGTGTATTTTAACAATGAGAGACAGAATAACAGCAAAACAATCCTGAAAAACGCATTTCAAAAAAGTTATACATTGATTTTCATGTTAATGAGGGAAATAAGTATTTGATCCCCTATCAATCAGCAAGATTTCTGGCTCACAGGTGTCTTTTATACAGGTAACGAGCTGAGATTAGGAGCGCTCTCTTAAAGGGAGTGCTCCTAATCTCAGCTCGTTACCTGTATAAAAGACACCTGTCCACAGAAGCAATCAATCAATCAGATTCCAAACTCTCCACTATGGCCAAGACCAAAGAGCTGTCCAAGGATGTCAGGGACAAGATTGTAGACCTACACAAGGCTGGAATGGGCTACAAGACCATCGCCAAGCAGCTTGGTGAGAAGGTGACAACAGTTGGTGCGATTATTTGCAAATGGAAGAAACACAAAATAACTGTCAGTCTCCCTCGATCTGGGGCTCCATGCAAGATCTCACCTCGTGGAGTTTCAATGATCATGAGAACGGTGAGGAATCAGCCCAGAACTACACGGGAGGATCTTGTTAATGATTTCAAGGCAGCTGGGACCATAGTCACCAAGAAAACAATTGGTAACACACTACGCCGTGAAGGACTGAAATCCTGCAGCGCCCGCAAGGTCCCCCTGCTCAAGAAAGCACATGTACAGGCCCGTCTGAAGTTTGCCAATGAACATCTGAATGATTCAGAGGAGAACTGGGTGAAAGTGTTGTGGTCAGATGAGACCAAAATCGAGCTCTTTGGCATCAACTCAACTCGCCGTGTTTGGAGGAGGAGGAATGCTGCCTATGACCCCAAGAACACCATCCCCACCGTCAAACATGGAGGTGGAAACATTATGCTTTGGGGGTGTTTTTCTGCTAAGGGGACAGGACAACTTAACCACATCAAAGGGACGATGGACGGGGCCATGTACCATCAAATCTTGGGTAAGAACCTCCTTCCCTCAGCCAGGGCATTGAAAATGGGTCGTGGATGGGTATTCCAGCATGACAATGACCCAAAACACACAGCCAAGGCAACAAAGGAGTGGCTCAAGAAGAAGCACATTAAGGTCCTGGAGTGGCCTAGCCAGTGTCCAGACCTTAATCCCATAGAAAATCTGTGGAGGGAGCTGAAGGTTCAAGTTGCCAAACGTCAGCCTCGCAACCTTAATGACTTGGAGAGGATCTGCAAAGAGGAGTGGGACAAAATCCCTCCTGAGATGTGTGCAAACCTGGTGGCCAACTACAAGAAATGTCTGACCTCTGTGATTGCCAACAAGGGTTTTGCCACCAAGTACTAAGTCGAAGGGGTCAAATACTTATTTCCCTCATTAACATGCAACTTTTTTGAAATGCATTTTTCTGGATTTTTTGATGTTATTCTGTCTCTCACTGTTAAAATACATCTACCATTAAAATTATAGACTGGTCATTTCTTTGTCAGTGGGCAAACGTACAAAATCAGCAGGGGATCAAATACTTTTTCCCCCCACTGTATGGTCTAATGATAAAGTATTACATAGATTAAGTTATTGCTAAATTAATCGTATTATTATTATCACAATTTCTCCCAGAAAGACCACCACAAGAAATACCTGGTGATATATTACTCTTCTTAGACCAGGATGCTATGATTAAAACACTTTAAATGGTAAAGACAAGCTGTTACAGAATGTTAGTCCTCTTGGGGAAAAAGCTACTTAAATTAGGATTGTTCTGAATACTTGTGTTATTTTCACATAAATTCCACATTTAATCAGTAGGGTATGACTAATGTAATTTGAAATAAGATAATGCCAACATGATGAAGAAGAAGGAAAGAGGAAGAGGAAAAGAAGAAGGAGAAGAAAAAAAAATCAGATGGTAAACAGCAGGATGCAACAAGCATAATAATAATGAAGCTGTTTTAAATTTTCTCCCCACTGAGTCAGATCACAGTCTGGTCCCTCTTTGATGAAAAGATATGCAGTCTTTTAGATCTGGAGATGAGATATGACTATTTATTTGTACCACTTCTCATGCCTCATAAGCAAATTAAATAAATAAAAAAGAATTCCGACAATGTATGACCAAAACAAGGCCATTTTACAGACAATTTTGAACATGTTCTTTGGGGAACAGTTAGCAAATTGTGTACTTTCTACAGAAATTAAGAAACTTTTTTTTTTCCTTTTTCATTTATATGTATAAATTATTGTAAGCTATCATATTCATGGTTTTATGACTTGACTTGACAGGAGAAGTGCTCCATCTTTAAAATTACACATAGATAAATGGCTGCCACAAGGAATATATCCAGTTTGCTAGAGGAGTTGCATCATGTTCCTAGCTAATTTCTAAAGACGACACCTGTAATTTCTCAGATAAAACAAACACCTAAAAGAAAAAAAAAACTTACATATATACATACATACAAAGTTAGAATTAAAAAAGGCAATTCAGTCCATTTCACTATTTGGTAAGTCTAAGCCTCTAAGCTGCCTAGTACTACTATCTATCCATCCATCTATCTTTGAAACCACTTATCCTGGTGAGGGTCGCGGGGAAGCTGGAGCCGATCCCGGCAGGCATAGGGCGCAAGGCAGGAATACACCCAGGATGGGACTCCAGGCCATCGCTGGGCAACACACACATATACATGGCAATTTAGAGAGACCAATCAACCTAACCCGCATGTCTTTGGACGGTAGGAGGAAGCCGGAGGGCCCGGAGGAAACCCATGCGGACACGGAGAGAACATGCAAGCTCCACAGAGACAGGCCCCCCCCCCCCCCCCCCGAGATGGGACTCGAACCCGGGACCATGGAGCTGTGAGGCAGCAGTGCTAAAACCTTTCAAATTTAATGAACAAACAAAAAAGACAATTTGAAAACGATAGTTCCATCTGTTTGAGATGTATGCAATCATATGCTACATTTTTTTAAGTTTTATTTTATGCATATTATGCGTGTCTAAATTTGTGCTGATTTTTCATTTAATCAGCAGCACATTTTTAATTTTACATTTGTGAAATGAAAAAAAAGAGAGAAAACTCCCAGCTGGCAATATTACCATAAATAACTGTGATAATGCTAAATGGCTTTAGATTTCAAAACGGTTTGTCAAACTGGTCTCTGCAGTTCTTTTACCATCAAAATGTAATTAATTGCTCTGGCACCGTTCAGCAATTTAACAGTTCATGAAACTGTTGATTTCTATAGAGAAAAGTAAACCTGTCACCTGTGTCAAAGGCAGAGCAACATACTTTTATCACATTGTGAGCATATCTTAAAATAACCTCAGGAAAAGTCTACCTGACAAATAATGTGTACACTTTTCCACTGTTATGTGTAACAATCAGTATTCTGATCAGCTCATTTTTATAAACAGTGCTAACATTAAATGATTTGTACCATTTAATTGACAATCTTGTTTAACTGAAGGGACAGCTAATTAATATTATGAATGTTTAATCTTTATCACACTCACAGGCTTTACCGGCCACTGTGGAGAGACATATGTAAAACAAAAGATGAAAAGCATCTTCACTGCACAACTTAGGAAGCTTTATAATAAGCATGCAAATGTGTAGTACTCTTGTAATTAAACGAAGATGCCAACAGCATCATGCTAATTATAAACGAGGGTCCCAATCATGGAGACTAACAGCAGGCCAAAAGTATAGTTTAGCAACCTTCACAAGACCTTTTCCAGATTCAAGGAAAATAATTATAAAAACAAGTATCAAGCAGCTCCCACTAAACAGCAGCCCTACCCACAAGCAAATTGTGTCGCGGAAGTAGCTGATGTAGCACTTATATTTTGGGTGTTTTTGCAAGCTTCTCATTTTTAAATTTACTCATGTGCAACACCAATACAAATGTATGGTTTTCATTGTCCATCGTAGACCATAAAATATAAACAAAGCAACATCTATAATGGAGGCCAGAAATGCCCTGGCAGGCTGTTATGATTGGATTAGAAATTCAAACATTACACAAAAAATAGACAGTCATAGATACCCTAACTTATAGATGTTCATCTTGTTTATTTCACCATACAGTAGTAGTGCATATAATAATGTGTGTTGCATGATTGTTGTTTATGCAAAAAATGTGAAAATGCCAAGCAGGCCTCCCAGAAAACACAGCTGCTGATAACATGTCCTAAAAAGTGGGATTTGTTGGGGAAGCAAAAAAAACTTTATACTTAACACATAGAAGATACATTTGATGGAACAGCTGTTAAAGGGCAAATAGCAAGATCAAGAGAAATTTTAACTGAGTGATTATTTTGACACAAAATGATGCACAGCAAAAACTAAAGTAAATAACTGATATTAATAAGGTATATAAATACATAATTTAAATTGATTTAGTGGACTCCTCAAACAAAATAACTTTCCACGGCCTATACATACCAAATGCATTAATCTATTACACAAGAAAAATTACTACATCAAGAGCAGAATCACAAAGAACTAAGAGCATCACCTGTTAGTGTATATTTATGATCATTTTTTTATTTTTATTTTTTTGGGGGGAACACATTAAGCATAAAAAAGAGGGAGACTTGCAGCATTTTTTCCACGTAACAGCCACAGGGCTTGCACACCCCTAAGGATATGTAAATTATAGCAGAGTCTGGCTTAGCAGAGTTTGTCCAAAGAACTTGATACAAACACTAGATAATATGAAGAAATAATAATAATTAAAAAGATTAAAAACAAATTTGAAACTTTGAGAAGCAATGACCTATTTTTTTGGTTGCCTTTAGCATTTTTGGCTAACAAAAGACTACATTATACAAATCTTTTATTTCTATTTTTCCTATTTCAAGTCATTAAATGATAACGGACATACTTCTTCTGCAGTTCTAACAACATTTGAATGTACAAAGCCTCGATACAAAAGTAAAACAGAACGTATCCTTCTGTAATTAACATTTTACTACACTGTAATCATGTTTTAAAAATATATTCCTAACTGATTATTACTGACCCTGGATCTTAGGGATCTTAGTATAGCATATAGCTAGTAAAAGTAACGCCATTTCTCATTAACCGGATTTATAAATGGACATCCAAGCAGATAATTTTGAAATGTGAGACACTGACCTATATATGTGACCACACATTTGTTCCCAATGTTTAAATTACATAAGTCCATTCCTGAGTGCAGGTAGCTGGTAAGATTTTTTTTATTTTCTTCTCTCATTGAAGCCTTGCAATGAATCTAAAATTAAATCAGAAAAATAGCCTACTTCAAGTGCATACATAATTTTGAACAATTAATGCAAAGAGAGATGATTAAATAAGTTTTAATACAACATTTCGACATTATGACTAATATTACATGACATAGAAAAAGAAAAATATAGGGCAGCAAAGCAAATCCAAGACCTAAACACAAGGATTAAATTGAATTTAAATGCATTCAAATTTAAAATACATTTTTCTTATTGTCATGTCATAAAATTAATATAGTTTGAGAGCATCCCAGAACAATCAAGAAATTTCAGAAGCATCCCCATGTTCGGTCAGCTTGGGTTTCTGGAGAGGAAGCTGGGGCGCTTGCCCAACCAGTCCACTCTGAGTGTTGTGAAGCAACATCTTCGCCGCTGGCTTCTGCCTGAATTGACATTAAAGAGCCTTGACAAAGAGCTCCAGGTGCCCTGATAGCAGCAATAGTTATTCCTGTCTCCATATCCATATTTACCTATTAAGGTCTCATGATGTTGTTTATTCCCCCCCCTCACAATTTTGGCAGTGAAGTCTCCCATGATGATTTTAAAGTTTGCTCTTCCATTTCTATATAGTTGTCCTATTTCCTCATAAAAAGCTTCTACTGCATAAGCATGGAGAATCTGATCTGAGTTGATCTCATTGTTAGTTGGATAATTATTCTTAATGCTCTGTCAACCTATATAGATCTGATTTTTAGACCATTTAAAAAGTCCCAGGAGGTTACTGCAATGGCTTTGTCAGTTATTGTTCAGAGTATGCGATGTTTTACTCATCTCTCTATATAAAACATATAAAATCACAGAACTAACCAACCACATAGGTTACATGGACAAGTGAGCGTGCACAAGGAGTTTAAGTAGTTTCCTCAGTATGGGTTGGTACAGGCAAAGGCAACGGGCAGAACATATTTAAGTCAACTTTTTTGGCTTTGGAGAGTGCACTCAGAAATGTGATTTGGGACAGTGACAGTTTGCGGTCATGCAGATATTTGGCATACAAGTGTTATATAATGGCAGAATACATTCAGAACAGCAAGGTGGGATATGTTATGTTTTTGTTTATTTAGTGCAGGTTTACCCTTTAAGAAGATAAATGACTTGCTTGTGGGTTTTTGCCCTTTACTGCTGCTACTGTAATACAATCAGGATCTGTCCATTTTTCAGTATTCCAAAGTTGCATCAATCTTACTGTACATCTTAGTTCATGTCAGCCTTTTAGAAATTGTCATTTATTAATAATTTGTTGCAAAAAGCAGCGCTTCTCAGACATCCATTGCAGGACTAATGCATATTCAAATTAATTAAGGGGAAAGTGAGGTTCAAATAAGTAGAATGACAGTTAAATGACCAAGTTGATGAGCACAGTGCTTTTGAAGGAGAATCAGTTTAAATAAAGTACAAAATACAAATGTTAGCAAGATTTATTTTACATTTAGTATGTTCAAAGTATTTTCTGAGGAAATCAACATTAATCTTTATCAGCCCATAAGACACAGCAACACAGTAAAACCTTCAACTTTAAATAATGCCTTTGGTGATAACCAAGAGTTTGATTTAATTTGAATCTGTCTCCTTTATTCAGATTGCCAAGTTTCCACTTTTGACTCACATTCCATCTGTCCGCACTCCTAAGGGGAATCTCGATATGAGTGGAGCACTGCTGCATATCAATGGCATCGCCACAAACACACACACACACACACACACACACACATAAGCCGTACACCAGGTGTGCATGACTCCAGCCCTTGATGACTGCTTGCTTTTGTAATTTTCATTTCAACTCTGCTCTACTTTAGTTCATTTAGCTAATAATTAGCATAAATGGATCAATTAAACATTTTCCATGCTTAAACATTTTTATAAGCAGTTTGATCCTTTAAATACCTATAAGATATGCAAGCAAATCCTTAAGGAGTGGGCTTCTATAAAATACATTTAAAAAAAGCCTGATTTTAAAAACCTTTCAAAGGCTGATTGAAAAAACGTCCAACCTCAAAATGGTAAATCAGTAGAGGGTCAAAAGCATTATTTCTCTAACACATTGGATACTCAGACCTGATGTATGTGTGTATGTATATGTGTGTATGTATGTATGTATGTATGTATGTATGTATGTATGTACACACACACACACACACATCAACTCTATCCACTTTGAAAAGATTACATCAGAGCTTTTGGCATTAAAAATACATTTTTAAGGGTCTGAGAGTCAACTAAGGTGATCATATGGTTTTATGTATGTTTCCCCTACTTAACCATTCACATCAATACATTAAATTACTTTAAAAATGAAGTAAAATGTGTATGGCTGATGTGTCATTATTTTATGAACAAAATATAGACAAAAAACAGCTTCTTTATTTTATTTGTAGTTAACTGCTATGCTGTTACCTAAATGTGTCTCTTCAGTTAACAAAACTGTTACTGGTTAATTCAAAGCACAAAAATAAAATGTGTAACAAATACTGTTTGTTCGAAATTAAAATACACATTTTATGTATGTATGTATTACATCTTAAGTTCGCAATAAATATACTGGAAAATGTCTCAGTTTCTCTAAAATTGCTGCATCCATTTAGACACTCTGTGCCACAATGTAATGTCTGGATGAAACAGTTATATCTGTTATAAATTATAAAAAAGCTCTTCTAGAAGTAGTGGTCTTAGAACTGAGAATGGAGTGTGATAGCAATAAATATATAATTACAGTACTGTCTATCACATATTGAAACAGAGGAATATATAAAATAAGCAACAACAAGAAGCAACATTACCGCAAAATAATGTTTTTTTGTTTTTTTAAATACATTGTTGGCAATATTTAAACGTATAATTTAAGTTGCATGAACATGGGGCTCAGAAAATAAAATTTCCTGTTCCCCCCATGCAGGCAAGTCAGTGTGCTAATTTTACAGTCCTGCTGTGAGATTCTGTCATTGGCTCTGAAAAAGATGGTGCAAGATAAGCTTGTTGCATTACACTAATTTAGTATGTGTGTGTCAAGGCAGGATTGGGAACAGAGGACCTTTCTTGTCTACCCTTTGCTACATACTTAAAAGGAAGACATTAATATTCATTGACCTACAACATAGCATGCAGTTATATCCCCTGCGAACTATACCATTAAATTCCAGATGCTTTTTTCTTAAGAGGTCGTGTAGAACTGCATTTCAAGGGAGCATTCTATCTACAAACAAACACATGAAAAAAAACAAAAACAAGCATAAACAACTAAACAAGGACCCTTTCAAATCCTTATGCTAGATATTTCAATCCCTGGAAGTGGAATATATATATATATATATATATATATATATATATATATATATATATATATATATATAAAAAAAAAAAAACAGAAAATATAACAGAAAAGTCATTTTAAAATGTTAAATTAAAACAATGGAAATATCAAAATTTGGAATTGATATAGTATATGTATATGAAGTTAATTCTATCATATTGATATATATATATATTTATCATAATCAGCCAGCTTTAACCTGAAAATACAAAAAATCTATTTGCCGTCTGACCTTCTTTTAATTCTTTGATTGTGAGAAGCAGTCAGACTACTTCAATCTAGAATGATACAGTATTTTCTTTAGAGCCATTCTGCACAGTGCTGGGAAACAGAACCTGGCAAACGCAGACTGTGTACGGGTTTAGAATTCCTGGCCTTAATGCACTGTCACTTCAAAGCATACTGTAGTTAAGATTCCATTTCAAGGTCCCCACGATACTTCACTGGGTCCTCTGCATTTATATTGTGTGTGTACGTGCTCTAGTGCAAGCCCTGTCTAAAATACAAATTATAAGAAGAGCCTGCTTGGGAACCAGAATACTTGTTTGGTTTGCATTACATAGAAGGAGGAATCCTCTGTCAAAAAAAAACCCCAACAATAAATAAATAAATAAAACAATTGTATTGGTGATGGACTGGTGCAAAATATAAAAACATACTGGTGGTTATCGACATTGGCATAGTAAGTAAGCATATTACATTAATTAAAGCATGGCATTATTTTAAAAATAGCAGGATGTGTGTGTGTGTGTGTGTGTATGGTCTGTGCAGTATTGGAAATTAGTTCAGTGAAGTAAAGGAAGACTAGAAAATACAGATCAGAAATCTTTTTTTTAACCTTTGACTGAGCCATTAAATAGGGTCCTATAATGATTACATTACTTTAAATAATATATAGCAGTTGAATATTAACAAAGGTTAAAATTCCTGATGTATGAATCTGTAAAATACAAATGAGTTGCACTCATAATCTTCAGAAAAGGGTTTTGGTCCCTTGATAAGAGGTTTGTTCTACACCAAAGGCTTCTCACACTCAGGTCTCACATTCTGTTCATGTAGGCTGTAAGCATATCTTTAAAAGCAGCTTTTCACAACCATGCCATTGCACATTGCTGTGCTGTCAGGCATGAACAGGCGTGCCACAGACATTCTCATACATGAGAACAATATGTAAATTAATAAATAAGAATAAACCTTTCATTTATTTAAATTACATACATTTCTGAGGGGGAATAAAATAAAATAAAATGACATATTTAATTACATCAATAGGTTACCTAGCTATGTTAAACATTGAAATCTTTAATTCTTACAAAACTAGAACCTAAATATTACATCTGAAATCTTTATTCTGAACTGTCATACTGCATTGCAGTGCCAGGTAGAGAGACTTGATGCAATACACGACTGTATTACATTAGAAGGTTACCTACATAATTTCTGTCTCAGAAAACAGCCCCCACTCTAGGAAACACCACATTTCAAGCTAGGCCCAAACAAATCCTCACCTTCAGAGATAAAACACTGAGATAGGTCAGGAAAGAGCTAAGGGTTTTCACTGAAGGTAAGTTTTGTTTTGAAGTCTAATATTGTGGTGGGAAGCTGGGAAGGATTGATGTGCCACACAAAATGTTACGATAAGTGGGCTTGAAAAGATTGGGAAACACTTCTTTAAGGGGTTGAAGGGTTCATATAAACCTGCCAATATTAACAGTAAATAGCTCCGCTTACTTGACAGGATGCCCTAGAGGCCACAAGGTTCCTGCCTTAGATGCCTTCAGAACATTCAGGAAAATCAAGTCTAGATAGCTTCAGTTTCAAAGCTATGTCCTCCAACATGTTTCATTGCTGGACTTACTTATATTAAGTATATTCTGCTCTCCATGTGTTTTTCTCACTGAATGGTTCAGTGATATGAGTAATTGTGCCTTAATGTTCTTAAATGCAGTCAAATGCTGATGTATTGATTTCAAAGCTGTCAACTTAGAGTCAGCAGGTTGCCAGAAAACACCATAAATCAAGTCTTGCTACTTACTACCTGCTACCCCGCACCCCAGCAACAGTATAAAAGAGAATTTCTGCAGGTTTAAAAGTAATCTCTCTTCAATTACAAAATGCACGTGTATTACTTTCCCTACCACTGTAGAAGCCTTTATACACCAATCATTAACTATCTGTATTAATTTCTACTACAGCATAAAGATACCTAAGCTTCAAGGGTAGCAATAGGCCTTTCTGGTTAATAGCAAAGCTAGAGAGATGGTTTTAAAACAAGTACCCTTCTTGGCTGAAAGTTTGTCTTGCAAAGAAACGTCAGCATCTTGACCCCTATTTTTTATGCACCAGTTAACTAGAAAATTACAGAACCTGAGGCTTACAGATAAAATGTATCAAGGGGATTAGAACAACATATGCCTCCCCCTCGAGTGGCGAGTGGATACTGCTCAAATCTGAATTAAGGATTTTGAAGCCTTTTGAAAAACGAGGACCTCTGCATTTTTAATTCTGTTAGATAATCATTATAGAACTGGAATTGCTGCATATCTATTCGTTAGATAGGTGACTGCTTCCACATACAGTACCAGCCTTTTAAATTTTGCAGTAGCTGGCCTTCCTCCCAGCAACACATTGATTTGTAGAAATAGTACTTATAGCACCTAGAGCGTAATTAAATATTAAGGATCCTTTGATGTATGCAAAGCCTGACTAAGAGGATTACCAAAAGACCCTGAGTGTGACTTTCACACAAATCCAAGTAATGGAACTTTATAGTATCATTAAAGCCATCTTAGTTCAAAAAACAGTAAAACAAGATATTACTATCAGACAACACATATCATGTCTTTCCCAATAGATAATATTTAAAAAGAGCTCATTATCTCAATGGAATTTTCAGGGAACCAGTCTCTGGTTAGTAAATTATCCGATGATTATAACAACCACACAAATCCAGACAATACTACTACCAATATTACTGATGGTAATATGGAAAATGATGCCGGTGGTACTACCACTACTATTAGTACAAGACTTATTTCTGTCTCTATACCTTTCTGCACCTTTATTAATATCTGTAGATATGCTTATAAGCCAGTTACTACAGCATGCCTATAAACAGTTACAGGCTTTGAGGGCCATATGAGAAAACAAATAAATAATCCTATTTATATTTAATAGCACATCAGTTATCATGAATATATTGTATTACTTTTAAAAAGATACATATTAAAAAAAAAAGTGTTGCACATGTTGCTAAATGTTGCCTTGAGTCTAATGCTCTTTTACAAGGTGAATTATTATCCTGGGAATGCAGTCTGAAACCTGAATATGCGCTCCACAAAGCCTTGCATTTTCTTTTGAGGAAATGACTAGATAAACACAGAGAGGTCATGTATACAAAACACGTTGAAATTAATTTGTATGTCTCACTAGCTAAAAACAAAAAAGAGGAAATAATTGGAGCATGGAGGTCATTTCATTTTCACAGGGTCAACAGTTAGGCATTAGATATGTTTCCTTTGGGAAACAAAGAAGCTGTTCATAAAAAGGAATTTCAGCAATCAATTTCACATTAAATAAAAGCAGGTAATAGTCTCTTCAGATATGGCCTTGTAAGTCAAGGCTGCATTTCTCGGACATGTCTCAGGTAGTACAATGCGACTTCTGTCATTTGATGTGTGGTCTGTGTGGAATTTAAAGGTTAATTTATAATCAAAGCTGGCTCACAAAATCCTAATGTTTTGCTCCTGGACTGATTACACACTTGTTAAGAGTCTCAAATGTTTCAAAGGAATGACAGAATAACACAACCTACAGTGGCTGGATTTGGTAGCAGCGTGTTAAAGGCTGGGATTTGCAAATAAGAGCAATGTATAGTCAGGTATAAAGTCATAAAGGCATACATGTAAAAAAGTTACTAAAAGACCTACTACGCAATGACAATAATCAAGTGCAGATAAGTAAGACAGGCAGACATTACTAACTGGGACATGCATTACTTTCTTATTTAATTAAGGAGGCACAAATGTAGCATCAGTTTGAGAAAAAGAACAGTTGGTTACATGTATCAGTGTAAATGTTTTACTCAGGAGACAAGCAAACTCCTTGTTATAATGTCCATATTAACCTCTTTTATTTTAAATATTCCAATATTACCTGTAGGTGAATGCTGATGTTTTTTATAATGTGACAAACGCTTTGATATAATTATGATTATGCTACATACTGATGTTTATTTTGTATTTTAATGCATGGCCTGGAATACAGTCCAAGAAAAAGCACCATCAAAGAACTAGGGCTATACATGCATTGGCCCAGACTCAATCAACGCTTCAACCCACCTAGCAAGTGCAAATTAAATACACAGTTCTTGACAGAGGGTTTGCATTAGTTAAAGAGAAGAATCAAACAATGCATTAAACAAGAAGCCACCATGAAGTATCAGAATTGTAATTTGTATCTGACAGGTTTGGAATGCTAGGAATTATTATTATTATTATTATTATTATTATTATTATTATTATTATTATTATTACCACCATCATCATCATCATCAATAATAATAATATTACGTTTTTATACTTTTAATAATTTCAAGATTTCAAACAACAACAACAACAACAATCTCCCTGTTAATGAGGCAATGAAATCTAGATGGAAATATAATACTAACCTTAAAAATCCAATACTGCACACAAATCTAGTCTCCAATGAATTGGGGGCATTCATTATGTGTAACAGAAAAACTAAAGGCACTTTTTCAAACTTAAGTTCCCATTCAGCTGGGTGGAGAGGTCGCATTCCAGGAAAATTAGGCTCTAATGTGATTATGTTAAATGCAAAATATTTAATATGCTGAGTATTTTTTTTAAGCACTTGTGGGAGAATGCTGCCAAGTGAAATATTAATCTGACACTCAAGAGTAGCTAACCTTACAGCATATGGATTGAACTATGTCAAGCAATCAGCATTTAGAATAATAACACTGGATTGCTTTGTTACAGGGAACATTACACCTCTTAAGCAGTATGACAGATGTTGTCAGATAGCGGTCTTTAATGAAAAAGGAAACCACCTTATATCCATTTATTTTAATGATTACTTAATGATTTGGAGCAGAGTAATTTAACTACAAACGGAATAACAATTCATCAAATGACACTATTTCTGCATTAAACTACAACATAATGCAATTTGCTTATATTCAGATGATAGATATAGTTTATTAAGGTTGATTCAGCTGAATTCTCAAATGGTCATAGACTTTCTTTGGAATGGATACTTCTGAATCGAGTGTAGTTTGTATGACTATGATCAAACTTATTCCTGTTTGCTGGCCAGATGGTCATTTTTAAAAAGGTCCACAAGAGTATAGCTGTGCTGGGGAAGAGGTGTTGATTACTTAAATTAAAATTCCATATAGAGCATATCATTGTCAAAAGCTTTTTATTTGTATGTATTATCAGCAGAATATCAATTAAGTATTGAATATTTCAACAGTTAGAAATTGCTTTTTCACACACAAAAAAACACAGCACAAATTAACGTGTAGCCTAAATCTGTTTTGGCTACAACGATCTTCTGTGCACAGCTAGCCAAGTGTAGGACAATTATGAAATAGGAATGTTCTAGTCTACGTGAATGTCTAAGACCAAAAACTCAATCACCATTATTTGTTCTAGGATATAAAGCAGCTCAGGGGACATAAGCTGTTAGGTGATAAAGAGGTAAAGGTTACTGTTGATGATTGGTTTAGGGACCTGGAGAAATATTTTATTCAAGAAAAGCCCTATTTTATCCAACTGGATAAGATGTGATGAGATGAGTGGAGATTGTATTGACAAGCAGTGAAGGAACAATAGCACTCTCATTTGAAATATGCTCAGGCACATGAATATATTCTTCAAGAGCCTTTCTGTAGATTTCTGCAAGGTTTAATTACTGTCGATTCCCCTAGGTTATCCAGCCAGAATAATCTTAAAGGCAGAAAGCCAGAAGATTCTCTTACACAGATGCATTTAAAAGAGAACAAAATATATAACCAAAAAGAAAAACAATATAATACATTTTATTTAAAGTTAATTTATTTAAGAAAAGAGACGGGCTACTCTATGAAATATGGTGCATAATTAGAACCACTATTTACAGGGTACTCAAAATGCATACATACAATTAAGTAAGTATTGGAGAACACTAACAATTCTAAAATGTTTGATGTAAAAACACTGAATTCCCATAAACTAAAGTGAGCTACAATAAGACTTCCAGCTCTCCAACAGACTCGGTATCTTCATGTTAAGAGTTTTAAACTGGCGTATCACAAACACGATTGAGGAAACAAGCACGCAGTTTATTCTATCAGTGTCCTCGATTTTATTGTGAGCGACATGTTTACTGGAAAATTGGAACTGACATATGAAGGCTGAAAACGTACTTTCAGTTGTTGCCTTGAGCTTACATTGACTCGAGCAAGAGCCCTTCCTGCTTTAAAGGATAGTGCACTATGCTCACTGACGGATTAAGATATTTCCTGGTGGGGAAATTTCCATAAGGGTCAACCCCTCTATTCATTGCACCGTTTCTATAATTTATTGCATATATGAAATGAAGAGACACAGACACCACTGCAACCCGAAGCTACAGGGTTGAAGCTGAGAACAACAAATCACAAAATGAACAGTAATTATTATTGTTATTCTTTTTTCCTGATTCTGAGGTTTTTTATAATGAACCCTGTCATATTAAAATGAGCAGCCTTGACCCAATATGCATGTGACACGACATTCAGCACATACAGTAATGGAACAGGCACAAACATATGGTTTGGTTTGGTCAAGGCTTGTTCTCAGGTAGGCTCTGATCCAGATACAAATGAAAAGATCTGTTGCAAAACTGTTGTGAGAAAACTGCTTAATCCCACTGCATGCTTGTGCACTCTCTGTCTGAATGGTAAGTAAGTGACAAATCAAACAAACAAACAAGCAGTACAATCATTTCTGGCACCCAATTGTTCCTTCTCCTAACCCTCCTAACTCATTCTTCATTCCTGTCTCATTGTAGTGCAACTAATCACTGTACCTGTGAACATCAGCATTGCATCATCATCAACCACTTTCCAGCTCTTCATCAAAACTAATCCATTGTGATCCATTGTATTTTTTAATACCTGCTTGCTGCTTGTATTCTGTTTTCCTTATCTGCTGCATTTCTAGTAAATTTGTTTAAATTAGTTTTACTTCATGGTGCAAATATTGCATTGTGCCGTGTACTACATTCTTGTGAAACAGACCATCCATGGAAAAAATAAATAAAAAAAACAAACACACACCCACACTTCTAATATTGTTTTCTAGTCAACTAAAAAGCTGCAAAACATTCAACTTTTATTTATTATACATTTAAGCAAAATTAAAATAATTATTTGGAAAACATCTATATGATTATTAACGATCTAAATGTATACATCAAATGCTATCCATCATTTAATGTAAGCCACGTTGCTGGCTATACATTCACCAAATTAAAATCGTGTTATTATAAAGTACACTCATCCATTCCAGAGACTGCAAGAAAGGAGGAGATTTAAACATGACAGAAGGGGAATTAACAAGATAGTGTTGAGGATTAAACACCTCCCGTACCTGTTTATGAGGCCAGCAGGACTTCAGCACCGCCTGGCTCCTGAAGAACACTAGCAGCTTGCTGTCCTGGTCACTGAGATGGAACGCCTGCTCAAGAATCTGCAGGACCTTGATGCGAGGTTTCACCGGAAGGGATGCGTCGCCACAGAAAGGCCGCAGCCAGGCGAGAAGGTCATCAGAGGAAACGAGACTCCCCCTAAACATATAGCCGGAAAACATGGATTTACTTCCTACATAGCAGAGACAGAGCAACAGAATTATCAAAACACATTTCAAATAAACAGCATTCAGTCTGTCAATTTTCTTCGATTCCTATTGCCAAACACAACAGATTTTAATTAAATCATGTGTTGTTCACGATAATTAAATAAGAGCCCGTAATAATTATGCAGCTTACATTAAATCAACAGATTTTATAAAATGCACTACAAAACTTAAAACTTTGTGTGTAAACTAAATCTAATAAAAAAAAAAATGCTGTCATTGTAACAGTTGGGATGATAATCTGCCAGGAAAGTGACCAAGAAAGAGTGCCAAATGAAACAAATACTGTCTGAGAACTGACAAGAGTACAGTTATTTGACTTACATTAAATAATGGCATGCGTTTGTCTAATACATATAGATTGGTAATAATTATACAGAGGTCTTCCAATAATTATAAACATTTTGCTTAAAATGTATAATAATAATCATGTACAAATATTATAAATTGTAGGAATATACAGTGAGGGAAAAAAGTATTTGATCCCCTGCTGATTTTGTACGTTTGCCCACTGACAGAGAAATGATCAGTCTATTATTTTAATGGTAGGTGTATTTTAACAGTGAGAGACAGAATAACAACAAAAAAAATCCAGAAAAATGCATTTCAAAAAAGTTATAAATTGATTTGCATGTTAATGAGGGAAATAAGTATTTGATCCCCTATCAATCAGCAAGATTTCTGGCTCCCAGGTGTCTTTTATACAGGTAACGAGCTGAGATTAGGAGCACTCTCTTAAAGGGAGTGCTCCTAATCTCAGCTCGTTACCTGTATAAAAGACACCTGTCCACAGAAGCAATCAATCAATCAGATTCCAAACTCTCCACCATGGCCAAGATCAAAGAGCTGTCCAAGGATGTCAGGGACAAGATTGTAGACCTACACAAGGCTGGAATGGGCTACAAGACCATCGCCAAGCAGCTTGGTGAGAAGGTGACAACAGCTGGTGCGATTATTCGCAAATGGAAGAAACAGAAAATAACTGTCAGTCTCCCTCGGTCTGGGGCTCCATGCAAGATCTCACCTCGTGGAGTTTCAATGATCATGAGAAAGGTGAGGAATCAGCCCAGAACTACACGGGAGGATCTTGTTAATGATCTCAAGGCAGCTGGGACCATAGTCACCAAGAAAACAATTGGTAACACACTACGCCGTGAAGGACTGAAATCCTGCAGCCCTCGCAAGGTCCCCCTGCTCAAGAAAGCACATGTACAGGCCCGTCTGAAGTTTGCCAATGAACATCTGAATGATTCAGAGGAGAACTGGGTGAAGGTGTTGTGGTCAGATGAGACCAAAATCGAGCTCTTTGGCATCAACTCAACTCGCCGTGTTTGGAGGAAGAGGAATGACCCCAAGAACACCATCTCCACCGTCAAACATGGAGGTGGAAACATTATGCTTTGGGGGTGTTTTTCTGCTAAGGGGACAGGACAACTGCACCGCATCAAAGGGACGATGGACGGGGCCATGTACCGTCAAATCTTGGGTGAGAACCTCCTTCCCTCAGCCAGGGCATTGAAAATGGGTCGTGGATGGGTATTCCAGCATGACAATGACCCAAAACACACAGCCAAGGCAACAAAGGAGTGGCTCAAGAAGAAGCACATTAAGGTCCTGGAGTGGCCTAGCCAGTCTCCAGACCTTAATCCCATAGAAAATCTGTGGAGGGAGCTGAAGGTTCGAGTTGCCAAACGTCAGCCTCGAAACCTTAATGACTTGGAGAGGATCTGCAAAGAGGAGTGGGACAAAATCCCTCCTGAGATGTGTACAAACCTGGTGGCCAACTACAAGAAACGTCTGACCTCTGTGATTGCCAACAAGGGTTTTGCCACCAAGTACTAAGTCGAACGGGTCAAATACTTATTTCCCTCATTAACATGAAAAATCAATTTATCACTTTTTTGAAATGCGTTTTTCTGGATTTTTTTGTTGTTATTCTGTCTCTCACTGTTAAAATACACCTACCATTAACATTATAGACTGATCATTTCTTTGTCAGTAGGCAAATGTACAAAATCAGCAGGGGATCAAATACTTTTTTCACCTCACTGTATATACATACACAGAATGGCTATGACAACTATTCAAATTCCTGCTATATGTATAAGTACTAAAGTTGCGTGACAGAATGGAGTGTGACTCCTGTTTTTGTAGTTGCATTTCGGGAAGATTGCCAATGGCGTCACTTGACTGTGACTATCTAGTTTTGTCAGTAATTATTGAAAAGTAGCATCAAGCAATATTTAAAGCATCTTGCTTACCTATTTTGGACATTTGAATGCACAGCTATGACAATTCCTTCAAGAACTTGCAAGGGATCTCTTCCATTTGTGAGAGCTGTATCATTTGTACTGTTAAAAAAGAACAATTCAAGGTTAAAATTAATTACAAGGTGTACAAGATACCTGGATAGTCAGAGAATTGGCTCTTATTATATTTCACTTTAGTATCTACAGTATATAGTAATACAGATATTCAAGGACATAAGAAAGCTAAACACATTATACCTGGAGTTAATACATGTTGAAGAAGAAAAACATTAAGGATAATGGAATAATATCACAAATTAGTTGCTTTTGCTCCAAGAAATAGATGGTGAAATTCAATACAATTTAGAAATTCAACTGTGAATTAAAGTGTTATCTGAGATAGGCATTAATTTTTATTTTTTGTAATTATTATTATTAATAATAATGAGTCTCTCAGCTTAGTATTTGAACACATAATAAAAAGATGAATGTGGACAGTTCTATTCCCTGCTGATAGCCAGCGCTCAGTGGCTCAAACTTAAAACAAAGTGTTTGCTGTCAGGTGATACTCTTCCATGACAAGCAGAAGGGGAAATGCTTTCCAAAAGAAGTAGAAGAAAACTAACTTGCAATCTAACTAACTAACTAGGAAAAAAAAAGATTAAAGGTTATGAATAGGACTGTGACACTTATACAGCTCTAGAACAAATATGACCACTTAACACTGATTTCTGAACTTGGAGTGGTCTCTTAATTTTTTCCAGAGCTGTATATACTTGATGAAAGAAAAACCTGCATAAGACAAAACATTAACAAGAATAACAAACTTGTCTGCTTCCAAATTATAAAAGCAAAGTTATTATAATTTTGTACACTACTTTCTGAGATTATCTTTACTTTCAGTGAGGGCATTCTTTTTTCTTCTTCTTCCTCTGTAACTATACTGAAAACTGAGTCCCCTGACACAAAACTGAAGGTTAATGGAAGTGCCACCACTGCATTCCACCCCGTTTCTCTTGAAGCTGAGAAAACAGGCAATACTACCTCTTTCCCTCTAACCAATAACATGTTTTTTTCTTAGAGCTCAAAATCAATGAAAAGTTAAAGTTGGTTGATGGGGCCCATGAATGACTCATCCATTAAGTAGCTCTACTCGGGATACAGGGTGGGACTTTGGCCAGGAAATGATTAGTTCATATTCAGTGTCTTCCAATAAATCAACTGCCAAGGTGTTAACAAGACATATCTGATCAAACATCAGCAGGTTAATACATTCAAAGGGATCTTTGGCTCACCATCCCACCATGACCACAGTGGGCATCTGTTGGTGAAGTTGTAAGTAAAAGCTGTGTCTGCACTCCAAGGCATATTATTAACCGGTTTGCTTTTTTTCCTTTTTCTTTTTCAGGCACACAAGTCAAAGTCAGCTACCCCCTTCTACTTCTGCAATGTGGACTAAATCTGCTTAATAGGATTAGCAAAAAAAAAAATTGAACCACTACCAGAAACAGCTTTTTCATAGCCATATAAAATTCTTATCATCCTAAAATTATTTCCATTACAATTGCAGGTGCTACAAGGTAAGTGCTGTATCAGTATAGTATAATTAAACTGTTAATGAATCTATGTACCTCATTTCTCAGGTAAAGTAAAAATACATTTTCGCTTTTAATCAAATAAACGGCATGAAGACTACCACAGGATATGAGAGAATACTTGAATAAGAAAAGAAGTGAAACAAAATCACATGATCAATCGTAGTTATTCCAGATACTGTACTTGTTTAATATTAATATTCCTTGCAATTTCAGTGTGGTAATGAATCTGAGATATTGTATTTCCATTTGTTAGAAATTTACATAGTGAATACAGAAAGGACACAAATGACAATTACATTTCAACAAAACTAAAATCTAAAGAACTTAAACTTAAACAAAAACTGCATTCTGATTTAGGTATTATTTAAGTTCAGACTGTTAGCAATCATAATACCATAACTACCTGTGGGTATACACCCATCCAAATGGTTTATGCAGGAGTCGATTTAGAATATGTATGATTTCAGATTACAAAAAACATACAGACAGACAAAAAAGGAGCATATGTTACATTATGTTCTATTGCAATTGACCTATTTAGCTTATTGATTTATTTCATATTACAAAAGTACTATCATAACAAATCGTGTGTAGCTATGCATGCCATTTATTTGTAAAATTAGTTTTGTGATATTTTAGTTATTTTTGAGAAACTTTTCTGTCCCTTGTTTATAAGGTGACTTACAATGCCAATTCTTACGCAACATGTCTGTCTGCCCTGCTTGCACAACTGGTAAACCTGAAGATATACACACAGCAGCATTCTCAAAGTCGAAGACCTGCTATCAAGCTGGTTGCCTCTCTTCACACTGAGAACAGGAGTGAAATCAGCAAAGCTTTAATGCCACTTGGAAAACATATGACTCACACTGACAGTGCCAAGTCCTGCAGGGTTTAAGCCGTATACGAGAGTCCCAGAGGTGTGGAGAAATGACAGCCCCCTCTGCAGAGTGGACCCAACACAATACACCCTTTGGACCATACACTACATTTTTCAGAAAATCAACTTTGTGTCATGTATACATCATTTTAGGATGTGTTCTAGAACATAGTGTAAAATGTGCTAGGAAAAAAAGTATTTATATGTAAAGTAGTTATATCAATATCACAAAACAGTCAGTGTTGCCCCTCACAAAAAAACTAACAAATGTCTGCATAGCACAAAACTTGTAGAGCAACTCATTACCAGCAAAGGGAAGCTCTTCCATTCCATTTACTAACATTTGATCAACATGGTGGTTGTGAAAGTTAGGGGATCACCTGGTAATCGTATCAAAAGGAAATACAAAGAAAACTCAGAATAAATTATTGATGGAGGTGGAAAAATATTATCGTTCTTAAAAGAAAATGCATCAGAGGTATCAGAGGTTGTTGTCTTTTGTTTTGATTTTAATACCAACTCTTCTCACCAAAACGTTTCAGTGGGGGGTTGTGATACTGGAGAGAGCAACGCATCAGTTTCGACACCTGTTGTTCTTTTCTTGGTAGTAATTTAGATTTCATGTGGATATGTGTGCAGGGTCATTATTTTGAGAAGAGAAAAATAAAAACACAAAACAACCCTTCACCCACCAGATGACTCCCTGAGGGAATTGACATTGACACTGAAGAATAGAATAACACTGTGCCTTTTCCAAAACCTCATGTCTGGGCACCTGCAGAATTCATATTACAGCTTCCATGTTTTATTACAGGTACTACACAACCTTTTGACAATCGCTCACTTGTTTTTCCTCTGGGAGGTGAGCAATTTCAGATATTGTTTCATGTATACACAGCACTCTGATCCAGTGCTCTTGTGACCTATCTTCATTGTTTAGTGCCCATTCAAGGTATTTCTGACAGTTTTCTGAAGGTTTTCTAGCTGCAGCATCACATTATAATAGATTCTTGAAGACATCTCTTTACAGTCTCTTTTGATATGGAAATATTTTACAAAATTGATATTAGCAATATGGCGATTGCTGGCTTTGAAAGTATTAGACATCAACTACCAATTGGTGTGACTTCTCCAAGATCATTTCCTCTGCCCGCTTCAGACGTTTTTGTTTGCATAGATACCCATTTTACGTTACCTGTTGGTCCATTAAATAAAACATTGATTTTCATGCAAATGTTTCATACAGAATATCTTTTTTTTTGTTTTATGTGTACCTAAGGACACACACACACACACACACACACACACACATTACATTTGAAGAGCTGTGGTAACTCACCATGCAGTCATATATGGGAACTTATCTTAACTGACATAAGGGAAATAGATGCCAGTGACAAGAAAAAATGGAGAAAGATGATTAATGTTGGCACAGAAAACTTTGAAATGAGTCATATCCAGCTAGCTGAAAAAAACAGCCCAAAGCAAATCAAGGTAAGACAAATACTTAGGTCAATCAGACCTTCAATGTTCTGCGTGCAGTCCTTGAAAAAACAGGAGAAGAGACAATCAAACGTAACAGATATGAATCAGTCTGTTATCATTCATAATGACAGCCTACCACTGTACCCTGAAACAAGGATCCAGTCTTGCATTTATAAAAAGGAAGTTTTAATATTATTCCTTTTCTGATTAAAAAAGTAAACCACAAACTTTTCGCGTAAGTGTAAATATTGCATATTGCCAGCATATGAATTTACTTCTGTTCCCTCAGGCAACTAGGACAAGTAGACCATGACAAGAATCCTTTATTATCACTAACATACATGTTAATGGGACTATGTAGTCATCTGGTGAATGACAACTTTTCAGTGATTAGTACTGGAAAATGGATTTAAAATAATTCTAATAATAATTCTACACTGAACTAAGTAAAATTCTGTTTTAAGCACTGGCCTACATGTCAGCATCAAACAAACAGACTAGAACTTTTATATAATTATTACAGCTTTTCTTTTTTCCTATGCTGAACTGGAGATATTGTCCTACACTATGGCTGAGATTCAATCGCTTCATAGAATTTTAACAACTACCTTAAGGTACGAAATTCATTAATACAGTAAGTAAGAGGGTAGGCAGCCTTGCAAGTTACTTTGCTACATTTCAGCTCTCAAAACCAGTTTACATGCCAACTATTCTGTAGAGTTTTAATGACTTTCAATCATCATGAGGATGAGGACAAAATAGGCACTGGGAATATGAACTTGACATGCAATGAGACAGACATTTTACGGGTCATGTTAGGACTAGTTAAAGCCTGTCCCTGTATTCCTTGTTTTTTAATAGTAATTTTAATTCACAATCCCTTGGTTATACAACGGATAAATAAATAAGTAAATATTGTAATGTCCAGATGGTATACTGTGCATCTTAAAAAGTTAATTAATCACAATCAGAATCCGCAATGACTAGTGAATAAACTCAAGTGTAATAGGTTTCCACACCTATTCACAGCACCACTAAATCAGTAAGATGAGTTTTGAACCACAGGAAATTGCTAATTGAAGGATATGCCTTGCATTTTAGAATTCTTAAACTGTGCACAGTTTAGCTATGTACTGCATTTGGCCTCTAGGCAATAGCATATATACATAATAAAGTACATAACCTCAAATGCTACAGCTTTTCCAGATGGTACTCAACAAGGGGTTGACTGAGGAGATGCATTATTTGAAGATTTTCTGGGTATTGGTATACTTCTCAAGAAATGCAGCAATAGAACTCTATCTGCCAGTTCCTTATAAATAGTATATATATATATATATATATATATATATATATATATATATATATATATATATATATATATATATTATAACATTGAAACCTCAAAAGCAAGGCACTTAATTTAGATGAAAGTAACCTAATTTCTGTATTTTACAGACATTTTTTCTGAATGTCGCTGGCAGTCATCCCAGTGAGTGAACTTGATATCAGCATCACATTTAGTTGAATACAGAAATGAGTTTGCATTCTGAACTGGAAATTAACTTTTTTTCCCCCTTACTGTAATCTATTCAAATTAGAAGTATATGTTTACTAAATGTTGCAGCTGAAATCAAGCAGATAACAGCAATATACTGTGAGAAGAAAATGTTAAATTGCATTTATATAAATGGAAATCAATTTAAATTCATGACTCACCTAGTGTAAATAAACAGCCTTAGTTCTCAATATTATATAAGTATGCAATCTGTGAATGGCAAATACAATGGCAGATTGAAGTTAATAATTAACATGAACCTTTGACCGACTAAAAACTATTTTATAACTGAATATTATATTGTGCTATTTACACATTTTGATTTAATAATAAAAAAATCATCTTTGTCTTTAAGATACCTATATGTGTGACACATACACAAATACATACAATCTATACCTACACACAGACACACACACTTGAAATGTGGGAGAATTATCTACCCGATGGGAATTCTAAGCTAAAGGTCTTACAAGAGCTTAATTACATAAAAGGAACTGTATGCATAATGACTAAAGCAGGATCAAGTGTAACAATGCTTGTGAATTGTATAGTGATGCTTTGCACCATTTCTACAACCTTACATTATTAGAAAAACACAAATGGTACAATCACACTGGAAAATATGTACTGGTCTGCTTAGTGTCATGTGCTCAGTCCTGCAATAGACATTCATGATGGACAGGCAAGTCCACTCCTCTACCAAAAACCCCACCCTACTTCTCCTAAGAATAAACATCCTGTCTCCATTCTCCCCTTCTTCTTGAAAACCCTCAGACGAAGACGAAGACGACGAAGAAGAAGAAGACGAAGAAGACGAAGAAGAAGACGAAGACGAAGAAGACGAAGAAGAAGACGAAGACGAAGAAGAAGAAGAAGAAGAAGAAGAATCTTTCCTAACAAACTAGAGTAACAGGAAGTAATGATTACATTGAAAGATTGAAGAAACTAAATTTGATTGCCACCACAGACTGAATTGCTTGAGCTGAGTGTGAACAACTTAAAAGTCTCTCCTTGATTTTATTCATTTTATTTTTTTGAGCACCAGATTCACTTTATGTAATGGGGTTTGATACAAGATTCTCTTAAGAAGGTTGAATAATGTTTTTTTTTCCCCCGGTTTGTTTACCACCACAACACATTATTTATATAATGTAAGCTATTGACTTGAGAAGGGTACAATGTTAAGGTTGCAATGCCCATATCTCAGTCAATTCAGGACAGAATCCACTTGTTAAAGGTTAATAAAAGACCACTGCACAGTTAGCGGTTCTTGGACTACTCTTAGCAAAAAAGATTGTGCTTCAAGAAGGTCAAGCACCAGAAGATCAAACAAAACCATTTAAACTACACTGCAGTCCACCGCCTTAGCTCTTACTGAGAGAAACATATCTGGCATTTGTTGATGAAGGTAAGAGCTTTATTCAAACAAACAAACTGTAATAGAAACAAGGGGAAGTGCAAAAAGAAATACATTCCTGTTTTAAAGTGACCAGTGATCATGAAAAATATTCTGTATGTAATAAAATGAATGCAAAGCCTTACAGAAGTTCTATTGATTAAATTGAGATTATTTCTGCACATACCTCAGTGCCGAAACAATTCTCTGGACCGCATCCTGCACCACCGCCTTGGGGGAGATATCTAAAGGCCCCGTAGCAGCCTGAAGCAGCTGCTGGATATAGTCAAGAGGCTGCCCGTCTGTTGACATGGTTACTGCCAATTCATGAACCTTTTCAATTTCAGACCTGGACAAGTCATAGACATGACTGTACTTCTGTAGCAACTCCTGTAAATGAAAGATACATTAACTTTGTTGGTTTTCTTTAATCTTGAGCTGTGTACACAATCACAACAATGCAATTAATTGTACTGCTACTTAGCCCCTTACATAATATAGTCTAAGGTCAAACGATCAGAGTCTTTCATCTTCTTGAAATTGTTTTGAAGGCACTAAATTGAAGATAGAATTAAAGAAGAGCAAGATCAATCCCTTCCAGGTATTTTAATGATTTGAGTAACGACAGTGTACTAGCCTGCCTTTGCTCGTTCCTTTTTCTTTGTTGTTTTGAAGAGAATCGCTTAGTGCAGAACTACAGTCACACAGATTGTACTTTGTTGCTTAAGGTCAGAATATTGGATTTTATGACATTCAAGAAAATGATCACATTTATCAGAAGAAAGACTTGGATTCTATATGTTCCAGTACATTTCTCAACAGTCCCATTTTCTCAGTACACAGCACTAAAATAGAACTTGTTTAGAGAAAATGAAGGATATAAAGCTTTCACTTGAACCCAATCCTTAAAGATTTAGGAAGGGTTATAAAATGATCACCAAATAATAATTTTTAACACCCCCCTTGCCCCTACTTTAATACGATCTTCTACCACAAAATCAAAACCAAGGTAAACATTTTCAGTCCAGGGCTGCACAATATCCTGGCAATTAAGGACTCCCAATTTAAGCTGAGATAGATTGATTGTTTTAAATCAAAGTAGTCACCTACAAGTGAGGTTGTACATTTACATGTGGACTGTTAAAAAAAAGTATGTGTGGCTTTGTAACCCAAACACAGACAGACTACACAACATTGCAGGACAAAGTAGCATCATTTCTCATTACCTGGTCACTATTCTTCAGGGAGAGAATGAAGCTGTGACTGAGTGTTTCCAGATGAGCCACTGATTGCTGGAGGTGATTCAGAGCCTCATCAAAGCTGCCTGGGGAATTTTCAGCAAGGTGGCTGCTCTCATCCATGTTTTTTTTCTTCAGTTTATCACTTATTTGTTTTACTGCTTTCAGGGCTCTTTTAGTTATTTCCAACCTGGTCTCAACAGTCAACTGCGTAAAAAAATGAAAACAACACAGAGAAGAAATAGATTCAATTAGGTAAGCAATGAACTATACAATGTGTCATTTAATTTGCCCAGGAAAGGCAGCCGGGATGAATGAAAAAAAAATCACAGTAAGGAAATGATCAAGACAGGTTCAGTTCCTTTGCAGTTCTTCTCTGTATTTCAGTTAAAAAAAAAAAAAAAAAAAGTACCCCTCTCATACACACATCATTGGAAGAGTGAAAGTGTTAAATTGGCCAGACATACTTCAAGAAGGACAGAGAAGCTACTGAATGGATAAGAAGCTGTGCTGGCATGACCTGGAGAAGAGACCCTGTACATGGAAACAAGTGGAAACATCTTGGGGAGGCCTTCATTCAGAAGTGGATTGATAAAGGCTGATGATGATGCTACACATTATATATGTATATGTCTACTTTCTAGTAAATAGTCATGAAGCAACCCTTCAGATCGCTCCAACCATGTAATTTCTAATAGGCATACCATTAAGATGTACAACATATCCCTGCCAAAAATGTATGTTCTTATTTAACGATGTCAGGGCATACCATGACACACACTTGTTCATTAATTATATGGTGATGCATTTAAATGAACAGATAACATATTATAACAGATAATTTACTTGATAAATTGTTCAGCTAAAACTTGAAGTGTGTAAACTTTTAATTCTCAATCCACAGGAATCAAGAGCCAATAGCCTCAAATTGCACCAACCCACCTTAATAACACCTTTAAATCTACTGGAAACCTTCAAGTTTTATTTAGACTGAATTCATTTCAACAAAGTATAAACAATTTAAACATGTGAAATTGTTATACAACTATAGCCTAACAACAATACTTATTTAACAGTGTTTATTAAACTAAACAAATCACCAACTATTTCAGATTAAGTGTGTGAATACAAGTGTATGTAACGGGGCTTATTGTGTACATGAGCTCATTACAGTGAGGCAATCCCTCTGAATTCAGTATAGTGTGTAATCTCCTGTTGGGAGGATGTGTTGGAGAAGCTGGTTCGTCACTCTGCTGTTTGGAGCTGAGTGGTGCAGAGAGCTCTGATGTGTGACTGTGACGGTGCGGTTCGAATCCAAGCAGGGGCTCCCATCTGCACATGCTACATTGAACTAAATACATCTAAATAAAACTCAGCAACTAATTTCATAATTTTACATTTTTGGACATTTTGTTTAGGTCAGTGGCTACAACCAAAATGAGTTGATTATTGTAAAAGCACCACAGTCCTGTTTCAACATGATAAAACAACTCCATCTATATTGATTTTCTGCACATCACATTTGGGATTGCAAGCAGTCTCAACTATGATTGACACTGTACACAAGCAATCAATTGGTGTTATAGACAGTAGTGTCACTGGTCCCCCCGTTAAGGTTGACTCTTACAGTGCATTTTGATTATAGCCTGTGAAGCTGATCTTGGCTTGCATGAAGGAAGCATCGATTACATGAAGAAGCAAATGGTTTAGAAGTAAAATTTTCCAGCTGAAATACTGAGGCAATGATAGATCAAGTTAAAGTGACTTCTTCATTTCAACACTTAGTATTGATTTTGGGTTTAATTCTGAGCTTATCTGCATCTCCAGTGAGTGGCATTTACAGTAATAATCTCAAGGTAAAAAGGCCATTGGGACACGAGGAGTCAACCTTTTTAGGTGAACCTTAATTTAGTTGATTCTGCAAAAGGAGACAATCAGATTGCACTTTCTGAAGAATTAAAACTATGCATGTATTTTGCACTGTTGATCAATACACACCATATGGATCTGCCAGTTCCAAATTAGCAGTACTTGAGAAACTTAAATTAGATATGATGAAAGAATGTTTGGAAAGCACAGTATTGTATATCCTCTACTTTAAAATACAACACAAATGTGTAGTGTCAGCTCTTATGCTCTGTTGTGCTTTTTATGTATAATTATACATCCAGCCATGGGCCGTTTCAAGAAATAAATAAACAACACTGTTTAATCTGTACTGTTAAATACGCAAATTCAAAGTTGTTTTTGTACTGCACTTTACTTATAAAAGCACAATTTTATATTAATACCCTGTCATATTATTATATATAAGTGGTGAAAATAAACCGCTTTTGGTCTGTAAAGCAAGCATTACAAGCGCTTTCAACTTCAATGGTATAACTTCAAGGTTATAATATAAAAGGTATTTTCAAGACACTATATACTTAGTAAATAGGATGCTGCTTGAGCTCAGGTTAAAATGACCACAATTGATTGGTTGTGGTTGTTTTTGCTGACTAATTAAGGTCAATAACACTTTGTCAATACAGACTGCGGCTGGTTGTCCTTTCTCCCAAGTATGCTAGAAAGAAGTTTGTTTGTTTAAGATCTAATTGTCATGGCAGTTATTTCCATATTGTACTTTAACTTTACACTATATTTCCCAAAACATAATTTAACACACATGTTAACAACTTTATTACAATTAGTAATAGATCACTGTACTTGATTTAAAAGAAAATTATCTAAAAATATTTAACACATAAGAAATGAAGATTCAGAGGTAGAGGCATTTATAAACATACTAATTAGAAAAGTAGGTTTAATCAAGTCTATATTCACACTCACAAAGGACGAGCAGTGGAGTGTTCTATAAATAATGTACCATGAGATAATCTTCAACAATGAGAAAATGTCAGTGAGAATTTCACATTACAATGAGAGAAGCAAGCTTCGTGGGTAAGGAAAAAAATGTTACAACATTTTCAGTGCAGGCCACAATTCTCCCATTGACAAACTGTGTGTCACTCTGAGCAAAACAGTTATGTTTTAATATATAACACAATGTCTGCTTACAGCAATCTCTTTGTTTAATTATTAGTGCTTCTGAACCCTTTTTACAGAATTACAATTCAAAATGTCATACCTAAGTGTGGCAGCTAACCTTTTCCTAAGGCTTTATATAACAAATCAAGACACCGTGTAGCCAGTCTCACCTCACAGGAGAGCAGAGCCACAAATATGATCAACACAAGGATTCTCTTGCTACCCACACTACAAAATGTGTCATTTTACCTTTCTGTGGCAACAAATTCTATATGGACTGGCACTGGGCTCAGTCTTCTGAGGTTACACAATGAATGTGGTGTTGAAGAATTAGTTAATCTAAAACTGACAACTGCACACAGCAAGCTGCTTTAAATTTCCCTTTACTAAGGATTTGAAACAGGATAACAGACAACTTACCAGATTTGTTGCTTCAGGAGAAAATGTCATGCCATCAATGAGGACGATAATGTCAGCTGGAAACAACCTTTCGAAATACTTTGCACAGGTATCATACGCATGTAGGTATTCTGGTTCACACTGAGGCTGCTTTTTCAGGACCTGAGGGTCTCCGTTCCAGAAGAGTTTGCCCAGCCACACAGCATGCACACTGCTAGCTGACAACATACTTCCATCTTTGTTGGGCAACCGGGAGGCCAGTTTAGAAATAGATAACACATTCTGACTGGTCAGAACGGGCTGCAGGGCCTCCAGAGGGTTCGAATCCTCATCTGTCAGTTTTCTGTAGTTCAACCCTGAAATATATAAATCAGTGTTGGAAACAAAAGGTAGGCTGACAGCATCTCCCTCATTCAAGAGAAGCTTATACACTGAGCATAAATAAATAAATAAATAACCTTGAAAAAGTTAAATCAGACATAAAAAGGCATATTTTGCTTTGTGTTTTTTACCATTTTGAAAATGAGATTTGTTGCAGACAGGTACAATTCTGCACACTGACTGAATCTTCTACCATATTGATATGCATAGAATTGCTTGACAGTGCAAACACATTTTATGAACAGATATTTGAATAGAAAGCACTGTCTTGTATGCTGAATATTTTAGTTATAGCACATGAAGGGAACATGGAGATCATGTTACATGTTTGCTCTGTAAGCTGTTGCGATACTGACACATGTTTACGATTCGCCTCTTACATTGTGCAGGCATCAATCGGTGAGTTGTGTGTTCAGCTTTATTAGGTTCAAAAGCTTATTATCCTTCTCGAACACAATGTTTGAAGAATTCATGTAATTTACAGCAAGGCTGTGGGGTGCATTGTCATGACAAGAACATTGATACTTGTTCCCAAAAGCTGTTTTTATCATAATACAGTAATGTGCAAAAGTTTTAGGCAGGTGTGAAAAAATGCTGTGAAGTAAGAATGCTTTCAAGAATAGACATGTTAATAGATTATATTTATTAATTAACTAAATGCAAAGTGAGTGAACAGAATCAAAATCAATATTTGGTGTGACCACCCTTTGCCTTCAAAACAGCATCAATTCTTCTAGGTACACTTGCACATAGTTTTTGAAGGAACTCAGCAGGTAGGTTGGCCCAAACATCTTGGATAACTAACCACAGCTCTTCTGTGGATTTAGGCAGCCTCAGTTGCTTCTCTCTCTTCATGTAATCCCAGACAGACTCGATGATGTTGAGATCAGGGCTCTGTGGGGGCCATACCAGCACTTCCAGGACTCCTTGTTCTTCTTTACGCTGAAGATAGTTCTTAATGACTGTCGCTGTATGTTTGGGGTCGTTGTCATGCTGCAGAATAAATTTGGGGCCAATCAGATGCCTCCCTGATGGTATTGCATGATGGATAAGTATCTGCCTGTACTTCTCAGCATTGAGGAGACCATTCATTCTGACCAAATCCCCAACTCCATTTGCAGACATGCAGCCCCAAACTTGCAAGGAAACTCCACCATGCTTCACTGTTGCCCGCAGACACTCATTTGTGTACCACTCTCCAGCCCTTCGGCGAAAAACTGCCAAATATTTCTAATTTTCACTCATCAGTCCAGAGAACCTGCTACCATTTTTCTGCACCCCAGTTCCTGTGTTTTCATGCATAGTTGAATTGCTTGACCTTGTTGCCACGTCGGAGGTATGGCTTTTTGGCTGCAAGTCTTCCATGAAGGCCACTTCTGAACAGACTTCTCTGGACAGTAGATGGGTGTGTCAGGGTCCCACTGTTTTCTGCCAATTCTGAGCTGATGGCACTGCTGGACATCTTCCGATTGCGAAGGGAAGTAAGCATGATGTGTCTTTCATCTGCCGCAGTAAGTTTCCTTGGCCGACCACTGCGTCTACGGTCCTCAATGTTGCCCGTTTCTTTGTGCTTCTTCAAAAGAACTTGGACAGCAAATCTGGAGACCCCTGTGTGCCTTGAAATGTCTCCCTGGTAGAGACCTTGCTGATGCAGTATAACTACCTTGTGTCTTGTTGCTGTGCTCAGTCTTGCCATGGTGTATGACTTGACAGTAAACTGTCTTCAGCAACCTCACCTTGTTAGCTGAGTTTGGCTGTTCCTCACCCAGTTTTATTCCTCCTACACGGCTGTTTCTGTTTCAGTTAATGATTGTGTTTCAACCTACTTATTGAATTGATGATCATTAGCACCTGTTTGGTATAATTGTTTAATCATACACCTGACTATATGCCTACAAAATCGCTAACTTTGTGCAAGTGAACCTAGAAGAATTGATGCTGTTTTGATGGCAAAGGGTGGTCACACCAAATATGGATATGATTTAGATTTTTCTTCTGTTCACTCACTTTGCATTTAGTTCATTGATAAATATACTCTATTAACGTCTATTTTTGAAAGCACTTACTTTACAGCATTTTTTCACAACTGCCTAAAACTTTTGCACAGTACTGTATGTCAACAAAAGCAGTACTCACCAAATGTGAGCAGGGTTTATGTTGGGTGGGTAGTTTTAATATTAAAGAGTGTATTATATCTATCTACCTAACATGTGGTCTATCTATCTGAATACTTAAACTGTTACCTACCAGTTGCCACCACCTTCAGCTTCTTAAGAAGTCTTACATGGGTATCTGGTTTAATGGTGTTTTGGGCAAAATCCGAACAGCCACAGCTTTCAAGCAGGGAGAAATAGTAGAGCAGCCGGAGCAGGTCAGTGCCTTCAATGGTGGGATAGACATACTTGGTCATGTGCTCAAGAAACATTTCTGGATTCTTTTTTAATGTCTCCAGAAGACAGAGAGCCTCCATTCTGCTTTCAATGTCCTTCGTGGAAAGCCTAAAACAAACAAGATAATGCTTCACAATACAGCCTTAAAGGTATCAATGCAATGACAGAACCCTGATTTTCAAATTTCACAAGACAATTGCTGGGGGGTGGGAGTAAATAAATAAATAAAAATCTAATTTTAGCTAGCTTTTTTCTTATATTACTCTGACTTAAGGGAAATGTCATGTTCTACAGGACAACATGAAAACCGTGAAATCCTCGACTGAGAATGTCAGAACGCAAGCTTATGTTGGACAATGCCGGTATGCCGGTTTTTAAAAGGCATTAGGAAAAGTTTTGTAGTTTGGTGGGGCTTATTGACTTAGAATGGGAAAGCCGCTTATTTTACAAAACACATGGTTGCGGAACCGTGACTCAGTTATTTTAAAATGATTGACCTTCAGCTGCTGAAGATTGTCTTTAATTTAATTTTTAAGTTGGGCTGCCTTAAAAAGAGAAGCATAATGAAAGTAATGAATGAAGACGAAAAAAAACAAAAACAACAACACTTGCAATCCCCACTGTCATGAATTACCACATACCCAATATATAATACTAGTTTAGCACCCCTCAAGTTTTCTGGTGTAATTCTTATTTGATTATATTTACATAATTTATGCTAACTGAGTTTGGAACTTCAAATTGGACTACATGTGCACTTTTTCCTAATTGAATGTCTTTTTGGCCAAGATAAACAACATTCCCGAAAGTGATAAATATTCAAGCTCCGTGTCCCTTGAATTTTGATGAACGGAAATGCTTTAAAGAGTTCTGTTATCAATAAATTAGAAAAAGTACATTTTAATCCTGTCATTGGCACCTAATGTAAATGGTTATGCTGTGTGGGATGTCTTTGCCCTGAAAATCATACTAATAATTTCCATAATAATTTTACATTCAGAGGTCTGTAAATTAAGATTCATGATAAAATTCAACACTGAAATGGAACAATGAATGAAAGAAGAAGTAATACATGGAGGTTAAAAATATAATAAACATCTGGCATTTTTAAATATATATATTTATTTTTACATAACCTACAAAATTCTTAAGGGCAGTAAATTTGAGCACCGAAATATTAGCTACTGTGCAAAATGTAATATTAGATCCTATTAATTAGCACTAATGTGCAATATTACTCACACAGCTAATGAACCAATATTTGATTGAATGAACCAATATTTGGCTTAATCAAAAATGGAAAAGAAATAATAATAATAAAAAAATAAAATAATAATAATAATAATAATATATATATACACAGTGAGGGAAAAAATAATTTGATCCCCTGCTGATTTTATATGTTTGCCCACTGACAAAGAAATGATCAGTCTATAATTTTAATGTTAGGTGTATTTTAACAGTGAGAGACAGAATAAGAACAACAAAATCCAGAAAAACGCATTTCAAAAAAGTTATAAATTGATTTGCATGTTAATGAGGGAAATAAGTATTTGACCCCTTCGACTTAGTACTTGGTGGCAAAACCCTTGTTGGCAATCACAGAGGTCAGACGTTTCTTGTAGTTGGCCACCAGGTTTGCACACATCTCAGGAGGGATTTTGTCCCACTCCTCTTTGCAGATCCTCTCCAAGTCATTAAGGTTGCGAGGCTGACGTTTGGCAACTCGAACCTTCAGCTCCCTCCACAGATTTTCTATGGGATTAAGGTCTGGAGACTGGCTAGGCCACTCCAGGACCTTAATGTGCTCCTTCTTGAGCCACAACTTTGTTGCCTTGGCTGTGTGGATGGGTATTCCAGCATGACAATGACCCAAAACACGACCCATTTTCAATGCCCTGGCTGAGGGAAGGAGGTTCTCACCCAAGATTTGACGGTACATGGTCCCGTCCATCGTCCCTTTGATGCGGTGCAGTTGTCCTGTCCCCTTAGCAGAAAAACACCCCCAAAGCATAATGTTTCCACCTCCATGTTTGACGGTGGGGATGGTGTTCTTGGGGTCATTCCTCCTCCTTCAAACACGGCAAGTTGAGTTGATGCCAAAGAGCTCGATTTTGGTCTCATCTGACCACAACACTTTCACCCAGTTCTCCTCTGAATCATTCGGATGTTCATTGGCAAACTTCAGAAGGGCCTGTAGATGTGCTTTCTTGAGCAGGGGGACCTTGCGGGCGCTGCAGGATTTCAGTCCTTCACGGCGTAGTGCGTTACCAATTGTCTTCTAGGTGACTATGGTCCCAGCTGCCTTGAGATCATTAACAAGATCCTCCTGTGTAGTTCTGGGCTGATTCCTCACCGTTCTCATGATCACTGAAACTCCACGAGGTGAGATCTTGCATGGAGCCCCAGACCGAGGGAGACTGACAGTTATTTTGTGTTTCTTCCATTTGCGAATAATCGCACCAACTGTTGTCACCTTCTCACCAAGCTGCTTTGCGATGGTCTTGTAGCCCATTCCAGCCTTGTGTAGGTCTACAATCTTGTCCCTGACATCCTTGGACAGCTCTTTGGTCTTGGCCATGGTGGAGAGTTTTTAATCTGATTGATTGATTGCTTCTGTGGACAGGTGTCTTTTATACAGGTAACGAGCTGAGATTAGGAGCACTCCCTTTAAGAGAGTGCTCCTAATCTCAGCTCGTTACCTGTATAAAAGACACCTAGGAGCCAGAAATCTTGCTGATTGATAGGGGATCAAATACTTATTTCCCTCATTAACATGCAAATCAATTTATAACTTTTTTTAAATGCGTTTTTCTGGATTTTCTTGCTGTTATTCTGTCTCTCACTGTTAAAATACACCTACCATTAAAATTATAGACTGATCATTTCTCTGTCACTGGGCAAATGTACAAAATCAGCAGGGGATCAAATACTTTTTTCCCTCACTGTATAATTATATATATATATATATATATATATATATAAATATAAAATAAAGTGCTATTATCTCTTTCAGTACAGGACATCTGAGCAGTATTGGGATGGAAAAAATAGTATTTCCTTACAGTATTCATTTATACTTTATATTTTATTTAGCCGTCACCCTAAAAATACATTACAGAGATGAACTGTAATCATTTATTAAGTTTCAGATTGGACTTCAATTATGGCTTTGAAGCAATCAAAGGCTTGTGAGAGTTTCAAGACAAAAACACTTACAAAAAGACACTGAAGTCTTCTACCAAATATAAAGTCCCCCAGTTTCCCATGAAACTAAAAACATAGCAAACTAAGTGTATATATATATTTTTTCTTATACCCTAAATTTTAAATAATGATCTAGAATGTATGATTGTCTGATATAGCGTTCCAATTGACTCATCAGAGGGGGAACTACGGGTTGTAATACAAACATACGTCTCAGTCAATATTAGTAGGAAAGAAATGGAAGGAAGGGAATCACACCACCCACTACTCTCACAGCAGTTACAAACACATACACACACACACCAATATATATCAATGAACTATAACAAGTTAAGATACTTCAGCTTGAAAAGGCCAGCATGATTTGATCATTTTTCCTTTTCTGCAGGATCACACAGAGGACTGTCACTCACCCACCTAATCAATATAAACTGCTCTGAAACAACTCAGTAGCTTCAAAACAATACATCTAGTTTTGAAGCAACAAACAATGAGTTGATAATAACAATGAGATAAAAAAAGAGAAATGAACATGTTAAATCAAAGAAATATGATGTGCGATTATATCACCTATGCATAATTTGTCCTGATTATTTCATCCTGAACATCAGAGATGTTTTAAAGGCAACAAAATGAATTCAGTACAAATTCAATATAACTGAATTGTGATTTGAATATTTGAGATGTATTCAACAATACTTTTTATAAAAAATAAAAAATAAATAAAAAAAAACTGTAGAAACTAGAACTCTTACACCATAAACCCATTAATTATGTGGCAATTGATATCACAATTATTTTCCTGGTACCACAGAAACAAGTTAAACATAACTCTAGTAATATTTATTGTGTAATTTGGTCTTTCACATTTATATTCAAATAACTGTGTGATAAGATTATCATCCACATTTTCCTTCTGAATATTGCTAATGTATCTCACCTCTTATCTATGACTTGATCATAATTTAATATACCAGTACAGATACGTCTCCTTTTTAACACAATGCTACACACCTGTATGGGAAGATGTCTTGTGAGTGTGATAACAGCTAATGGGGTCTTGATTTTCCTATGCATGCTGTACAACTGATTATGTGTGGTGTCTTATAAATACTTAACATGTATTTGAGCATTTGAAACAGCCTGATTTACAAAACACGTATTCTGTACTGAACATTTCCTTTTTAATTTGAGCAGTATTACACAGCTGGTGTTTCTAAACTCGGCAGCAAACTCATACATTATAATGAAGGCCAGAATCATTTATTTTTGTATTTGAATCTACCTTCTTTTATACAGCATTTGATCAAATGCAGATGCTTAATTAAATTGCAAAGTGAAATCTATCAAGAATATTCAAGTTCAGTTGTTTTTGTTCTGTAGCTTGAATGATGATGATACTCTATGTAGGAGGAAGGGGGAGAAAAGCAGGTGACAATGGGGTAATTATGTCTGCTTTATAAAAAGCCATGGACCAAACTGTCTAGTCTACAAGACTATACATAATGCAATTTGTTCAGTACATTTCTTTGTATTAAGATTTAAGTTTTACTGCTAAATAAGCAAGAAAATGCCTAAATTAGTCACAAAGTCACAAAGGATTTATACTGGTACACAATGTTCACATGAACAGGTCAGAACAAATAAAATCTACTGACATGCAGAATGCTTTTATTTGTTTTAAATAAAAACAAATAATGCAAGTGTAACAGGGCTAATTGTGTACATGAGCTCATTATGGTGATGCGGTCGTGATCCCTCTGAATTCAGCAGGGTGTATAAACTCCCGCATTGGGAGACTAGTCTTTTGGCACAGTGGGTTTGTCACTCTGACGGCGTGGCATGAAGTGCTCGACAGCACACCAGTGATGGTATGGTTCAAACTCAAGTGGGCACTCCTTACTTCACATGCTATACAACGTTGTACCTCAAACAAGCTTTCGATGGTCGTTTTATGTAACTGTAAGATTTCAGCAAACCTGTCAACCTACAATGCGGTTCTATATAGCCCTGTATTAGACAGGAAAGTGAATTGGGATAGTTGAATGGCTTTATTGTGGCTTTAAAGTGAGACGTATAACCAGATCAAGGGCCTGAACTTTATACCAATACACTAATGTATATGCAAACTATTAACACAATAAGATAATTGCAAGTGTTCTGACAATAATCCCGTTTTAGTTGCTTCTAAATAAATTAATGACTTTTCATATTTGAAAGTCAAACAGAAGCCTGGCATACATCTTGGATTTAAAGGAAAATGTTCATCAGAAGTAAAAGTAATTCTGAATAATTCCCAATTCAAGGCAAAATTGGCTGACACACCATTACTATATAATTGAAAGGTTAACAAGACACATGCAAAGGATTAATGATGCCATAAGCCATTGCAGTATGATAAACTGTTGTAATTTTATCATATTTTACAAAACAGTTTTATCATTTAAAATGTTACATATTTAATTAGTACATGGGAATGTGTGAAGAAAATGTGCCATTATTTTTGTTTTATTTGTATGAATCTTATGAAACCCACAGGGTCCAATGTTAGCTGCATGATGAATACAATGAATTAGATTATCACATAAATATATCTATTTTTTCCAAAACCAGAATAGAATGCCAATTGGAATTGGAATTTTTTTTTTTTTTTTTTTTTTTTTTTTTACATTTTCTCAAGTGAAAAATCTTTAAACAGCTCAATCATGTTCTATCATCCCAGGTATTTACATGTTCTTTTAGGTAATATGAAATATGTTTTTCCCAGATGCATGATTCATTCATCACCGGCCAACAAGTGAGACATGAAGGGTAATAACCAACTTGATAGATCTGTTGACTGAGATGGCCACCTGTATAGCTTTCTAATTGACATTTCTTCTCATTACACACAAGAGCGTTGTTAATCTGCACACAATAAAATTAAAACTTGCAAAAGCTGTCACCAATTATAGATGGGAAGGCTTAATCTTACAGAGTGTAACCTGTTTAGTCGGAATTTCAATGAAATTACAAATATGTGCAACACTACGTACTGAAGTGTCTGCTACTTTGTACACAACATCCACTAAGCTCTCAACAAATTAATATGCAAATTCATATTCTGTTTACTCACCGTGTTGAGGTAATAGCGCATAATATTCAGCTATAATTCTACTAATTGACTAACCCATTAGCAATCAGCAACACTCACGCCCCCTTGGGATTTATTGACAGGTTTGCCTTTCAATGCATTAATGATTTTCCCCCATTTATCATCAAGGGATGCTTACCCACTGTCAGTGAAGAGGAATTCCAGATGTGTCATGTAAACTTCCCAGAGAAGAATATTGTACCGTTGAGCAAGAGACAGGGAGATCTTGTAGACATTTTCTTCCAAGGTTCTAAATACAGATTGCATTACATTCAGTTATATCAATAATAATCATTAATACATTTCTCCGTAACATTTCCACTCCAAAACAATCTTTACAAACAATGCGGTTTTGAGTGTAATTTGAGATCCACACTAATACCCATACTTATTACTGTTTTGAGAGTAACAGAATGCATAAGTACACAGACGTCTAAATGTACCATTTTATGTATTATCATCAAACTGGAGTGTTTGTGTATGGGGGAGATGTGTGAGTGTAATGTGACTACTTCAAAATGTGTAATTAACATGGTGTTTCAGGGCTATAGCAACATGGGCGTTCAGCACACTGCACAACTTAATAAATGTACATAATTTATTTCCCCATTAGAAATTAGACCACAAGTTGACTATGATTATACAACACCCAATATTATTTTTGACTAGTTCTTGCAGCTCTGGATAGTAAATCAAAAAATATTTGCAAGTGTACAACTTACTCTGCCAAGCCTAGTATAGTTTCTCGCTTATACTGGCTGTCAGCTGAAAACCTCTGCACATCCACCCCTCTGCCAAGACCCTGCAGTATCTGTGCCTGGGTGAAGTCCGTCAGACGCTCATTGTAGATCTGTAGCTGCTCAATCAGTTTCTCCAGGTCTTCAGGCCATGTGGCCGTTGTATTTTCAGAAACATGTTTTGTGACGAGTTTTATTAGTTCCTTAGGGTCAGCCTGTAGAGCGGAGGAAACGGAAGAAAAATAATGGTTCATATGTTTAAGAATTTTAGAAGCTAAACACACACACACAAGCACACACACACATATACATCACCCTATATATCACCCTATATTGATCCACTGCTGGGTGAAGACCTCCACAAGATACACACACATGCATACATACACACACATGGGACAGTGCTAAATTAGCTGGGCTGCAAATAAGCTGTAACCATAGTTACGTATTTAGTTGGGATGCAATGTGTTTCACCATCAGAACAGGTGTGAAAGACTTGACTACACAAGCGCTTTTCATTATAGGATATGTGGCCTTGGAACAATTTAAGATGCAGGTGGTTACTAGGAAGAGGCTATAAGGAAATCCATTGCTTCCCATTGATTCAGTGAGTAATTCCTCATAATCTTTCAGATGACTGTATACAATACAAAAATTCTCTCAAGGATATTAGATTAAACTATTTTTAACATCTGAGCACTTTGTGGTACAAGTCAGGATTGCTGTGATACTACATTCTGTCAGGTGACCATGACTCAGCATTTAATACAGGGGCCCCTATTGCTTTAATTGCTTTTTTTCATTTAATCATAAAATCTGATACAGTCTTATACTGACATTCAATGCTCTTTTTTAAAGAAACAGAAGAAATATGTTTTACTAATTAAACAGCAGTTTTCTAGAATAACTGGTCTGCCCAGTCCCCTGACCATGCTGTGGAAAACAAAACAAAAAAATAAACTTCTTCTGAGAGATGACTCACACTGGTTGTACCAAAAAGAAAGGGGGCAACTATTTTTACTGCAATAAGTATGCCTGGCAATAGTTTGTCTCTGAAGAAAACATTTTCAGAAACTGAAAGTAAGTGATGCTGCCTACTAAAACCTGTGCTAATGATGATGACAGAGAACACAGTTTTGAAAGACTTATTTAGTTTTAAGTTATTTTAGGGTGATGCCCCACTTACTCCTTTTAATATCAAGAGTGACATTCCTCTCTTATTTAAATACTTTTTCCCACTCAGTACAGATTTGTAATGAACAATTACTCCCTGTATCTGACAAACATAACAAATATAGAATAGGGATGATTATCAAAACAATAATACATTACACAGTTGATAATTTGGTATTTTCCCTAATTAGGAATCAGATGGATTTAATAGTATCAGTATAGTAGAAATCAGTATAGAGTAACAAAAATTATGCCAATGTGTCATCACTTTTATGAAACATTTGCTTGAAATGCCACTCTCTAACATCACTGTAGATAGACTGTCACTTACTGGCATTGGTGTCCCTGATAACAAGCAAACAGCCAAGATAGGACTGAAGCAGTGTTGAGTTAAATGTAATGAGCAAGCCTTGGAAGTAAGTAAATTGGACGTTTTAACAAGTGCATTCTCCCGCTGTGTTCACAAGTTGTTCATCTGATTTGTTGAGAACACATGCAGTCTTTTATGTAAACCTAACCAGACAATATGTACTCATAAACCCACAATATGCTCTTTGCTAGATGGACGTACTGCATGGGTAATATAGGGCACAATTTAATTGGCAACATCCATTTAGTTTGCTATTACATTTTGTTTAAATGGGATTTCTCATAAGGCAATGGAATCTTTAGTTGATAGGTGAAATACCAGATCATGTTTTCTTTAATGTCACTGGTGATTATTTGTGCAATTTTTCTGCATGCACAGTACTAACCAAAGACGGACCACATCTGAACTTTGACCGCATCTGCCAATCACAAATTCCAATTCAAACACTTACTTTATATTGTATTTTAAACTACAGAACAATGATAATTTTGGGGGCAATTACTCTGCGACTCTCTCACATTGAACTGCAGAATATCAAACAATAATACAAAATAGTTGGTGCTAGAAATATAATGGTCAGTAATTCATAATGAAGCACATTAAGAACTCAGTGCAGCCTTAGATCCATTTCCTATAGGTCAGAGCAATCTGCAAACAAGTCTGTAAAAATGACATCATCAACACAATCGATTTCCATCATCTTCCACCTCTATTGTATTGTATTGTTATTGCCCTAATCTAAAATTTTTGTTGAATACACATACAGAATGGGCCATTTATATATGACACGGAAGACCTGTTAAAGTGTTTTAGTGTATAGTGAAGTAGACATGTTACAGTGTGACAAAATCACAGATGCTTCTACTTCACTTTACTATTATTATTATTATTATTTTCTTAGCAGATGCCCTTATCCAGGACGACTTACAAAATATAAGCGCAACACAAAGTGCAAAAATACAGTGCAGCACAAGGCATACAAAATTACAAATTCCAATTTACATATTACAGTGCAATTGAAACCATAATACTTTAATATAATAAATACTCAATTTTCTTTGTTCAGTTTTGTATTATTACAAAAATAAGGGCCATACCTGGAGTACAATGTTTACTTCCAATATAGTAGAAACTGTGAGTACCAGATTGCACAGTATTTAATATAATAGTGCATACATTACAGTGAGGGAAAAAAGTATTTGATCCCCTGCTGCTTTTGTACGTTTGCCCACTGACAAAGAAATGATCAGTCTATAATTTTAATGGTAGGTGTATTTTAACAGTGAGAGACAGAATAACAACAGAAAAATCCAGAAAAACGCATTTCAAAAAAGTTATAAATTGATTTGCATGTATTTGATCCCCTATCAATCAGCAAGATTTCTGGCTCCCAAGTGTCTTTTATACAGGTAACGAGCTGAGATTAGGAGCACCAAAGAGCTGTCCAAGGATGTCAGGGACAAGATTGTAGACCTACACAAGGCTGGAATGGGCTACAAGACCATCGCCAAGCAGCTTGGTGAGAAGGTGACAACAGTTGGTGAGATTATTCGCAAATGGAAGAAACACAAAATAACTGTCAGTCTCCCTCGGTAACACTACGCCGTGAAGGACTGAAATCCTGCAGCGCCCGCAAGGTCCCCCTGCTCAAGAAAGCACATGTATAGGCCCATCTGAAGTTTGCCAATGAACATCTGAATGATGGAGAACTGGGTGAAAGTGTTGTGGTCAGATGAGACCAAAATCGAGCTCTTTGGCATCAACTCAACTCGCCGTGTTTGGAGGAGGAGGAATGACCCCAAGAACACCATCCCCACCGTCAAACATGGAGGTGGAAACATTATGCTTTGGGGGTGTTTTCTGCTAAGGGGACAGGACAACTGCACTGCATCAAAGGGACGATGGACGGGGCCATGTATCGTCAAATCTTGGGTGAAAACCTCCTTCCCTCAGCCAGGGCATTGAAAATGGGTCGTGGATGGGTATTCCAGCATGACAATGACCCAAAACACACAGCCAAAGCAACAAAGGAGTGGCTCAAGAAGAAGCACATTAAGGTCCTGGAGTGGCCTAGCCAGTCTCCAGACCTTAATCCCATAGAAAATCTGTGGAGGGAGCTGAAGGTTCGAGTTGCCAAACGTCAGCCTCGAAACCTTAATGACTTGGAGAGGATCTGCAAAGAGGAGTGGGACAAAATCCCTCTTGAGATGTGTGCAAACCTGGTGACCAACTACAAGAAACGTCTGACCTCTGTGATTGCCAACAAGGGTTTTGCCACCAAGTACTAAGTCGAAGGGGTCAAATACTTATTTCCCTCATTAATATGCAAATCAATGTATAACTTTTTTGAAATGCGTTTTTCTGGATTGTTTTATTGTTATTCTGTCTCTCACTGTTAAAATACACCTACCATTAAAATTATAGACTGATCATTCCTTTGTCAGTGGGCAAACTTAAAAAATCAGCAGGGGATCAAATACTTTTTTCCCCTCACTGTATATAGATATAAACAGACATAGGTAATTTGATAGATGGACAGAACTATAGATAGATATAAAAATGCACACACACACTATTTTCTACATTTGTTTTTAAACTCGTTCATTAAAAATATACCTTCACACTAGCTGCAATCTTACTACTGCCTATAATGGTGTATAATTATGAATGTTGACTTGCCAGGATGTCAGTATGGGTACTGTACATTGGTTCTCCTGTAGCCTGAAAAACATCTCCTGATTTTTGGTCACATTGTCAGTTACTTATTCTGGAATGAGCTGTATCTTTGGGCATATTTCGAAAATGAGCATTAATGAATATTTAAATATTTCTTTCAGCACAAACCTAGCCTTTGATTTCGATTTCTTCAAGCACTTTCTGAAATAAATCCTCCTTGCTTATTTCCTTTACCCAACTGCCATGTTATATAGGACTCTCAATTTACATCCACAGCAGTAGATTTGTTTTGTGCTCATTTTCCAAAATCACAATATACCATTTCCCTCGCTTCTGGCTGCCGACACTTTAACCGCCATTTTTTAACCAGCGCTGTTAATCTTGAAAAAAACAGCAGTTGCATAAAATTCGTATTGTTGTGTTTGTATTTGATCATTTCAGAAGGGACATTTAATTCCATATCTATGTAAGTAAACAAACTAAATAAAATTGGTACTTGCCCCATTACAGTCTACATGGAATTTAATGAAATGTGATAGAGGAGGCTACAATTAAATATGATAGAAGAGACTATCATATTTCAGACACCTATATTTCAGCGTGCTCTCTTATCTTTTGAAGTAGTGCTAACCCTCTTATTTTATTTGCATTAATAAATAATAAAATCTCTTCAACACAGCATTTTGTTTAAAACGTACAATCACTTTTCAGTCTACAGACAAACCTGTAATTTGGCATCACATTCTTTCTAGTTAGGAAGCAGAACCTGTCTGTATGCTTTAATCAATTCAAATCTGAATGTTTAAAACATAAACATTTCAAACATCACCATTTACATAGAACGTGCTCAGACCAAAAAAGTACTTTATACTTATTACATTTACATTTATTCATAGTCAAAGACAGGGATATCTGCCCTTCTGTATATACTATGCAAAATAAGGAACATGCAGCACGATAAATGTCAAGCTTACATTCTTATATTATACTGAAAAAAGGCAGTGTAATAAAATTACACATATTTGTTAATACAACTACACAGCAAAAACTGGCATTATGCATGAGCAAAGTCATTATCACAACTACATGGTCTCCTTTGCAAGATAATCCTTAAATACATTACAGGTAACCATTACAAATATGAACATTCAATTGCTTATAGTATAAATTTGGCAGTAATAAGAGTTCCAGTGCTTGTTTACTTTAACAGTCCATAATGGTTCTGATAATGTTCTGACACATTCTCTTCCAGAATGATACATTTACCCTCTCACTAAACAACAGGCGGTAATTTTATCTGCAAAGATGAGAGCAAGGACAGGAGCACTTATATCAATCAAGTGTATAGCTATGGGCAAACAGCTTCAAACACTGTGCGGGTCATCACTGGTATTGTTTAAATGAGTAGCAGTCTTATAAAAAGTGAAACTACTGAAGGACTTAAGAAGAGTAACACTGCAACAAATCACTACTAAAAATAAAAGTAAAAATACACAGGAGTGGGTGTTTTTCTGTGACTCATCAATGGGTTGGAGCCACTTTCCAGCAAATGGAAGATGTGGTGTGATTACATGTGATGTAATACTAGTAACCAATTTCTGAAATACAGCTGATATTAAATAACAAAAATATATTCTACAAAAACATATCCCTACTTGTTAATTTAAAATACTCAACCTCTTCAAATGCAAAGACAAGAACTGAACATGAACCTGCACCTGCGCAGATGTGCATGCCCCCGAGCATCTGAGACTCACTATGCCTTACTGTCACTGTGGAATAGAAGGAAACTAAGGGATAAAATACAGTGACAGTCAGTGTTATAGGCCTATTTTTAGATAATATACAAAACACACGTTATAAATTGAAATAGCAAAACACTAAATGGGGGGGATTTTTAATCTTAAGTGTCGGTTTGGACTGAAGTAATCACATTACAGCATTAGGCTGTTTAATAAAGTTGATAGCGATGTATTAGATCCTATAATGAGTCTGAAGCAGATTGTGCAGAAAACTACAGAAATTATTTTCGAAAAAGCTGACCTGGCACTTGTTAATGTCATTATTATCATGCAAGGATCTACTACTGCTATCATCTGAAATGGACAGCAGTCTCAACTGTAATTAATACGTATTATAGAAATGAATTTTTGATGCAGATGTGTTAACCCCTCATGCTGACAGAACAAATTCATTGATTATGCAATGATACTTAACTGTTTACTTAGAGCAGCCTTGTCTCAATATTAGGAAAAAGTGATACCCAGTTCCTGTAACTGCTTATATACCAGCATCAGCATCAGAACCAGCCTATACACAGACACTGTTGTAGTTGAAAATATCTGAAATGGAGCAATTTGTTTAGTTTAATAAACTTTGTTTGTTAACCCAAACCTTTTGATAAATTAAGGCTGGTAACGTATTAACATACAGTGAGGGAAAAAAATATTTGATCCCCTGCTGATTTTGTACGTTTGCCCACTGACAAAGAAATGATCAGTCTATAATGTTAATGGTAGGTGTATTTTAACAGTGAGAGACAGAATAACAACAAAAAAATCCAGAAAAAACACATTTCAAAAAAGTTGTTAATGAGGGAAATAAGTATTTGACCCCTTCAACTTAGTACTTGGTGGCAAAACCCTTGTTGGCAATCACAGAGGTCAGACGTTTCTTGTAGATGGCCACCAGGTTTGCACACATCTCAGGAGGGATTTTGTCCCACTCCTCTTTGCAGATCCTCTCCAAGTCATTAAGGTTTCGAGGCTGACGTTTGGCAACTCGAACCTTCAGCTCCCTCCACAGATTTTCTATGGGATTAAGGTCTGGAGACTGGCTAGGCCACTCCAGGACCTTAATGTGCTTCTTGAGCCACTCCTTTGTTGCCTTGGCTGTGTGTTTTGGGTCATTGTCATGCTGGAATACCCATCCACGACCCATTTTCAATGCCCTGGCTGAGGGAAGGAGGTTCTCACCCAAGATTTGACGGTACATGGCCCCGTCCATCGTCCCTTTGATGCGGTGCAGTTGTCCTTTCCCCTTAGCAGAAAAATACCCCCAAAGCATAATGTTTCCACCTCCATGTTTGACGGTGGGGATGGTGTTCTTGGGGTCATTCCTCCTCCTCCAAACACGGCGAGTTGAGTTGATGCCAAAGAGCTCGAATTTGGTCTCATCTGACCACAACACTTTCACCCAGTTCTCCTCTGAATCATTCGGATGTTCATTGGCAAACTTCAGACGGGCCTGTACATGTGCTTTCTTGAGCAGGGGGGCCTTGCGGGCGCTGCAGGATTTCAGTGCTTCACGGCATAGTGTGTAACCAATTGTTTTCTTGGTGACTATGGTCCCAGCTGCCTTGAGATCATTAACAAGATCCTCCCGTGTAGTTCTGGGCTGATTCCTCACCGTTCTCATGATCATTGAAACTCCACGAGGTGAGATCTTGCATGGAAACCCAGACCGAGGGAGACTGACAGTTATTTTGTGTTTCTTCCATTTGCGAATAATCGCACCAACTGTTGTCACCTTCTCACCAAGCTGCTTGGTGATGGTCTTGTAGCCCATTCCAGCCTTGTGTAGGTCTACAATCTTGTCCCTGACATCCTTGGACAGCTCTTTGGTCTTGGCCATGGTGGGGAATTTGGAATCTGATTGATTGATTGCTTCTGTGGACAGGTGTCTTTTATACAGGTAACGAGCTGAGATTAGGAGCACTCCCTTTAAGAGAGTGCTCCTAATCTCAGCTCGTTACCTGTATAAAAGACACCTGGGAGCCAGAAATCTTGCTGATTGATAGGGGATCAAATACATGCAAATCAATTTATAACTTTTTTGAAATGCGTTTTTCTGGATTTTATTGTTGTTATTCTGTCCCTCACTGTTAAAATACACCTACCATTAAAATTATAGACTGATCATTTCTTTGTCAGTGGGCAAACGTACAAAATCAGCAGGGGATCAAATACTTTTTTCCCCTCACTGTAAATGCCATGAATCAGGTTCTGTTGGTCAAATGGAGACAAACAGTGTGACGTAACTGATCTTAACATAGGAAAGCATGGTCAACCAACTTGATGCTGAGAGTTATACAGTGTTATATTGCTTTTACAATCCGAACATGAGGCGATGCGTTCATAGAGTCACTGTCACTGCTCTTGTCCAGTGCGACCCAGCCTTTAGACATTCAGAGTTCACTGAATACCGATTCAGCCAAGAGAAATGAAGAGACAGTGATGACGCCAGCTGACTGAACTTATTAAAGACTGTAAGCTTGTGTTAGACGCATACAGAGTCACTGCCACTGCTTCTTTAGAGTGAAAAGCTGAATAATCCAGTCCAGAAATGTTCAGCTTGAAAGATATGGTTCAGTGAGATATTCAATCTCTTTACTCAGCATAAGGCGATACAGTACAAGCACATTTTGAGAAACAATTATGTTAAATACTTAAAAAAAAAAAAAAAAAAAAAAAAAAGAGGTTTCAATCAAAAAATTGCATTACAGTGCCTTTACTGAAAATGCACTCTCTTTTTGAGATGATTTGATGATTTGAAGACATCAGCATTACTTTCATTTGCACATAAATGAATATTCTGTCATTCACAGCCAGCACTCATTATGGGATTGTGTACAGCATAACACAACAACACCTGGTTCTTCCCTGCTATTAATGTGCTTCTTCAGTAATGGAAGACATTGACATTGCTACATTACAATCAAAATGTTGAGCCTGACAATGTACAGATTGTAATTAGTTTGTATCATGTTCTCCTGAAATAGTTTTAGATTGCTCTATGGCATTAACACAGTGAAAAAAGTTGTGGACCTATTTACTGCCTCACATTTGATAAGACAAAGGCTGGTAGCTTATTCTCAAACATTCTCATTTTTTAGATGTGCCAAAGACCAAAGAGTAGTTTATTTGTTTGTCACCTATGGCTTTCCAGATAAACCCACATGCATTTTCTACATGAGTTTGCAGAACCAAAAAAGCCAGCGATTTGTGTGCATTGTTCCTGAGTTAACCCCACGGGGCATCACTGAGCAAGAGTAAATCAAGGGAAGGAAACATCAATAGCAGGTCAGCTTTAGGGGTAAGAAAACAAAACAAGTAAGCTATCCCTGCTGCAAGTCAGCAATTCAATACTGAGCTGAAGAACTCCTATAATATGCTACACTGAAACTACTGTATGCCAATGTGGATTCCATCCCAAATACAGCTTAAGACATTAGCTCACAGCTTCAGATATAGACACATAGCCTAAACTTGCATTCAGATGTCAGATGCTGTATAAGACATTGAGGCTGAAATACTATAATTAATAATACAAACAAAAACTAGTTCATGCTATGTTTCAGTGCAAGAACTAATGGGGGTGGCACAGATTTTTAATATTTTAATATGTCAGAAATGTTTGCAAAACAGAAAAAAGGCATTTGGCTTGTTGCATTTACAAGCTAATAAGCATATAATTAGGGCTTACTAAAGGGAAACTATTTCTACTTGAGTGAATAAACATTTAAATTGTGTTGATAAAATCTAGATTTTATTTAAAATGTATATGTTCAAAACACAATTTTTCTAAAACTCTGGGCAAAACACTAAACAGACCAAGATTCCTCAATAAAATACATAATTGCATGCAAACATTGCAAAAATGTACCTTTTATGTCATGCAAAGCATAGGCATTCTTAGATTTGAGAAAGAACAACCGCAGGCATTGTTTATAGAGTAACAACAATCGCTATATTTTTTCATGGCATAGTTAATATCACATATGGGCCCCTCTTAGGCTGACAGCACTCAGACATTGGCAATGTGGATCACACATTCTTGTATATGTTTTAAGGGATGAGCTGCCAATCTTACATGAGCACAGCCTGAAATCCCTGAGGACTGAAAGCGGCACAGATATTCGTGCATGCAGCTGTTTTTACAGAGTGAAAGAGTGAACTCTTCAGTATTCGCTACCCTCAGGTAAACTGTCGTCCAGGACCCTTTTATAAAAAGCGCTGCCACATTACTTTCATTTAAGATGATCAATGGCTTATTTGCACCCTCCAAGGACATCAGAAGAGCTTTCACAAATGTTTTTCAAATATGTTGAGTACATCACTGTGCGACCTTGAGCAGGCTGCATGTGTGCGCTGCTCCAGGAACTGTCTGCACTGTGCGGGCTCAATGCACCAACTCCAGAGCAAGCCTGCATGCTATTAATATCAAAGGTAATCGTCACCCATCACTGGGACACAGGTAATACAGACACTCATCTGAGCTAGACTGTTCATAGACAAAGCCCCCAGGGGCATTTGTTTTTCTCCTTAATTACCAATGCTAGATGAAGATTAGCATATACATTACAAAGGCTACATATAATCAAATTTGATTTAAAAATAAATGCATAAATTTAAAAATAAATGCATAAATAAATGACCCTTAAGTATATTACATTATGATTAACATTATACTAATGGTTTTCAGCTCGAGACCTTGGTGTTATTAGCATTTTGTCCTAACCAACTATAATGGAGCCTGGAGCCACCGAGTCCACATATAGAGCAGGCCATCAGTCTCATCAATCCAGTGCAGTTCATATTGGTATACAAATCCAGTTTAGTTAACTCTATAGAAAAAAAACGGACTCTAACCCTAACCAGTAATTTGATCACTTTTTAACGGCAACATTTAGCACATGCACTCAAAATATTACTATATAAACAATCTAACTGTAACTAGATATATAAATAAAACTAATTAGACAACAGAAGAAGTAGTATTGACACATTGTGAAATCTTTTTTTTCTCAGGCACTTACCCGGTAAAGTGTGTGACATTTGTTCTTGAAACATGGAGACAAACGAGCATAGATCTGCAGGGCATAATAATATGAAGCCAACTGCAGAGATAGCGCTGAATGGGTCTGCTTCTCAAAACACTTGTTGGCATCCAGAACCTAAAAAAGAAGGCTGATAAGTCTTTGAGATAACCATTGGTGGCAACTTCATGACACAATTAAGCAGAAGGCAGATATTAGGACTCAATCACAACATTCTTTAACATTACAAGAATGATAGAGAAACTAGATTCACCTCTTACATCATCATGTTTGCACCAGAGGCCTGTAGTCTGAATATGTGCTTTGGCTAGCACGTAGATTCTAACTAGTACGATTTTACCTGTCGACTATTCGAATGCCAATAGCTGACAAGTTTCAGTAACCTGAAAGATAACTAGCTATATTTTCGCCTGTGCTTCAGGAGGCAGTTTTTTGTTTCTAGTTTCAATCCTCCATACTGAAATGTTGTTGTCACTGTGGAACTTGATTGGTATAAATCATATTTATCATCCTTTCAGCTTAGTTTCACCTTATTTAAAATCATTGTCCGTGTTTCTTTTGTCTATTTCGTAAGGCACACATTCGGTTTCATTAATGTCCTGCAAATTTCTTTGTGCATGGTATCTACTGTGATTATCTTTCCTGTTTGGTTTTTATTTCTGTAAATATATTACATCAAAATGGGGCACCTTCTTAAACAAGAAATAAACAAACAAACAAACAAACAAAGGTAACCTCAAAAGTTCTATAAAGGAGAAAATAAAGTTATTTTCTTTATTTAAAATGACCAGAGATTTGTCCCCCTTTACACAATTTAAGGTTTTGCAGACAATCAATTTACTGTTCTCCTTTGCTTCTGGAAGATATGTTGAAAAACTACTTGTTTTATACTGAGAGAATGTAGCTGCTGACATTTTTAAGGGTCAAACAGGAACTCAATGTGACGTCCTAAAGCACATTCTCCAATATGTAATGTAAGGAGACTCCATTGCTATGCTAAATCAAATTAATCTCACAACAAATCTAAATCTAAATAAGAAATAAGGATAATCAACAAGTGTAACTAATATAAGCATTTAGTAAAAGAATGAATTAAGGAATGAAAACAGAAATAAAAAAAATGCAGTACTGGCACACTGTTTAAGGCCTTTCCCCCATTATTGGAAACATTATAATTATCTAGAAAAGCAGAGGATCAATAAAATAAAAATAAATGTATACATTTTAATTGTTTATTTTATAATTATGATTCATATGTATGCGCACACACACACACACAGATCAACAATGAGTTTTTAATAGGGAAAACAAAATATCTTTAATCAGTGAACCTTACAGACTAATGAGAGATTAACAAGACTCCACACAGCTTTGCAAATATGATTAATTTATTCAAATACAAATAAAACATTAATGAATAAACTTTATATAGAAATAAACACAGCTTCAAGAATAACGATTTTGCTCATTAACTACCAGTTGGGTTAACTATTTGGCAACTATTAAACTAGTTATTAAATTCTTAATCATGACAGTGTAGAATGATTTAAAAAAATATTCTGTTCTCCTGCAGATTTTTAGAATCTAAAGCTTTATGTATGTAGGCCAAATAAAGTTCCAAGTCCAATTTGCAGATTTGCAGTGGGGAAAAAAAAAAAAAAATCTCACAGGTCAGGATGATAGTACCCAAGTGAGGTAGGCAAATGAACAAATTCAGACAGCTTTGAATGCAGTTTCAAAGGGATTGATTAAAACATGGAAAGTGTGAGTTTAACAGCCTTGACATGATTGCTTCCTTAACTCTGGGGTAGGTCACCACCTGCCACTTTGTTCTCATGTCAGAAGCACTATGTGCTCATTTTAATTGCACTCAGTGCTTCAACTTTGGCAAATAATTTACCAATTGGTACAGTGATATTAGAAATCACTCCTGTTGCATCACAACAAAGGCACTGTTGTACTAAGCATTACTACTGAATAAATAGTCAACTGTCATAGTCTGTTTACATCTAAACCATTATTCTGACACTAGTGGACTGAACTGTATGCGTCTAAAAATGGTTTCCTTTAAGAAGGAGAATAAAACATTCAAGCCTGCCAAAGAATCATAAGAACAGATATTAACAGAAAGGCCTTGAGAACAAATGTCTGAACCAACATATTGAAGGATTCTAATAACTTTTTCAACATAAATATAGCTTGGCAACTGCATCAAAACGCCAAGCAATCTCCTTGTCATGAATTAGCCTACATTTCATTTCAAGAAATAATGTATACCTGCGAATGTGTGCAATTCATCTGGATAGATCAGTTTTAGAAACCAGTGAAACAAATTCTCAATTCTAGCTTATATGGATTTCTGTCCCAGTCTGTCCTACAGCCCAATGCCCTAGTACTAGAATACCCTGCATTTGTATGACTGTTAGTCGAAATAATAGCAAGAATAATTAATATTTCATAAAAAGTGTCATTGAAAGAAAAGAGCTAATTCAGAGCTGAAGCTACTAAACCGGGTATGATCACATGACCCAAGTTCAGGTCAGGAAAGGAGGGTTTAAAAAATGCATTGCAACATACCTGAGGCAAAGAAAGCAAATAGGCTAATGCCAGAGTCGTGTCCTCAGGAAGAGCATCACTGGCCAGTTGAAGAAGAACTGGAACAGAAGAAAAACAGAAAAAAAAAAGAAAAAAAGTTAAATATTTTAATCTTTGAGAAAGACAACCATGATTTAAAATGTCATGCAGCCCTATATTTTATTGTCTAAAAATCAGATGTTGTCAGGACACTTTCTTCCACAAAAGAACAGCCGTGGGAGCTTTCACAGGTAATCATTGTGTTTTAAAAAAATTCCTCATTAAAATTACTTTCAAAGTGCTGATTTACATTTCCGTGCTTTATTCTGCGACTTCCTTGAAGGGAGCGAGACACAACTTTCATTTTAAAAATCACATTTTCTAGAGAAAAAACATGAGAGCCCAGGTCTTGGGCTGATATGCTTTTATTATGCTTTTCTTAAATTTGGTGAAATTAAACAAACATTAGCAGTAATAGTGTAAATAATACTACAAATAATAATAATTACAATGATGTGTGTGTATATTAGGGCTGGGTGATATGACCTAAAAATTATATCTCAATATTTTTAGAATGTTTGGGGAATACACAATATATCTTGAGATTTCTTGTTTTTCTCCAAACAAGCTACAAAATAAGACCAAAGACATTAGTCTCTCTTTAATTATTAAATATGCAAAACTAAAAAATACCACTTGCCAGGCTGTCATGGTAAATATGATATTTTTGTTTTACCTGACTTTAACAATGTACAAAATAACAATTACTTGCTGCCAAACTACATTTTAACAAAAAAGCACGGAATACACACTCAAGGCTGCGGAATAGACTTCATGAAGCCCACAGAAAATTTAAAAGTGTGTATACATACAGTACTGTGCAAAAGTTTTAGGCAGGTGTAAAAAAATGCTGTAAAGTAAGAATGCTTTCAAAAATAGACATGTTCATAGATTACATTTATCAATTAATTAAATACAAAGTGAGTGAACAGAAGAACAATCTAAATCAAATCCATATTTGGTGTGACCACCCTTTGCCTTCAAAACAGCATCAATTCTTCTAGGTAGATATGACAGTAGCATTAAAAATATCCTAGATGGATATTTAGGACACGTCATACTTCTGTGTTATTGTATATTTTTATAAAGGCAAAACAATCACCATTGGGTAGCGCAGCGCTGATTATACTATTCACAAATATAGTAGCCTATTGTTGTGTTCTGTATAACTGCATACAGTGTGTTTAAATAGACAGATGGATGTGGTCACTATTCAGACTGTTGTCATATGATTATGAAAATGAATTGCTTTGCTGGTCAGATCTGTGAACGCACCCATGTATTATTTGGTTGTATCAGAAGTAGTCAAATGTGTTAGACTACATGTAGTAGTTTATTGCCGTCATTATTATTATTTATTTATTGGCAGACGCCCTTATCCAGGGCGACATACAAATAAGAGCAATACAAAGTGCAAAACTACAGAACAGTTCAAAGCATAATGCAACTTACAATTTACACACGTGTATAGGAAATATACAGTAAACAATACAATGTAGCCATATGTATTTGTTATTGTACGCGTTATGCTGCCATTTCTAATATGCATTAATCATGTAAAATGTAAATATCCGGTGTTTTATTAATACAAAAGGAATCAAACTCACTTGATTATTGCAATATGATCTCAGTCCTGATAAAACATGAATCACGAAAATGACCCAGAGTTATGAACTGTAAGCATTTGTGCACAAGGCAAGTGTGAATGGCGAGCACACTGATACATTGTTTCAAAGCAAACAAACCGAACCGATTTAGTTTGAAACGAACACAGTGTGAGGGGGTAACACGTTTGCCTGTATAGAGATAAAATATCTTGTATTATTTATGATACATAACTTCTGACATGTGTGACAATAGTTAGCATTAAATACGCCAACCTGTTGGTTCATAAATAAAACTCAGAATTGCTACGACTATATTATTTTCAACTTCCACTATTTCAAACAACCCGGTCCATTTCTCATTACGGTCACAAGTTCTTGGTCAAAGGTGGCTTAACCTTGTCATGTTGTGGTTGCAAAAATGCACCCCTATTCTGATTGGTTACGGCAGTTAGCTGACGCACTGCGTCAACAGCAAGGATTTGACGCTAAATTTGCCAGCAATTATTTTCCTGCTCCATTCACACAGACCCATTGCCGGCAATTGTTTCAGTGTGAATGGGGTTTTACATTACAGCATTTTTTCACACCTGCCTAAAACTTTTGCACAGTACTGTATATACACACACACATATACCGATCAGCCATAACATTATGACCACTGACAGGTGAAGTGAATAACACTGATAATCTCGTTATCATGGCACCTGTCAGTGGGTGGGATATATACACTCACCTAAAGGATTATTAGGAACACCACACTAATACTGTGTTTGACCCCCTTTCGCCTTCAGAACTGCCTTAATTCTACGTGGCATTGATTCAACAAGGTGCTGAAAGCATTCTTTAGAAATGTTGGCCCATATTGATAGGATAGCATCTTGCAGTTGATGGAGATTTGTGGGATGCACATCCAGGGCACGAAGCTCCCGTTCCACCACATCCCAAAGATGCTCTATTGGGTTGAGATCTGGTGACTGTGGGGGCCAGTTTAGTACAGTGAACTCATTGTCATGTTCAAGAAACCAATTTGAAATGATTCGACCTTTGTGACATGGTGCATTATCCTGCTGGAAGTAGCCATCAGAGGATGGGTACATGGTGGTCATAAAGGGATGGACATGGTCAGAAACAATGCTCAGGTAGGCCGTGGCATTTAAACGATGCCCAATTGGCACGAAGGGGCCTAAAGTGTGCCAAGAAAACATCCCCCACACCATTACACCACCACCACCAGCCTGCACAGTGGTAACAAGGCATGATGGATCCATGTTCTCATTCTGTTTACGCCAAATTCTGACTCTACCATCTGAATGTCTCAACAGAAATCGAGACTCATCAGACCAGGCAACATTTTTCCAGTCTTCAACTGTCCAATTTTGGTGAGCTTGTGCAAATTGTAGCCTCTTTTTCCTATTTGTAGTGGAGATGAGTGGTACCCGGTGGGGTCTTCTGCTGTTGTAGCCCATCCGCCTCAAGGTTGTACGTGTTGTGGCTTCACAAATGCTTTGCTGCATACCTCGGTTGTAACGAGTGGTTATTTCAGTCAAAGTTGCTCTTCTATCAGCTTGAATCAGTCGGCCCATTCTCCTCTGACCTCTAGCATCAACAAGGCATTTTCGCCCACAGGACTGCCGCATACTGGATGTTTTTCCCTTTTCACACCATTCTTTGTAAACCCTAGAAATGGTTGTGCGTGAAAATCCCAGTAACTGAGCAGATTGTGAAATACTCAGACCGGCCCATCTGGCACCAACAACCATGCCACGCTCAAAATTGCTTAAATCACCTTTCTTTCCCATTCAGACATTCAGTTTGGAGTTCAGGAGATTGTCTTGACCAGGACCACACCCCTAAATGCATTGAAGCAACTGCCATGTGATTGGTTGGTTAGATAATTGCATTAATGAGAAATTGAACAGGTGTTCCTAATAATCCTTTAGGTGAGTGTATATTAGGCAGCAAGTGAACATTTTGTCCTCAAAGTTTTGATGTGTTAGACGCAGGAAAAATGGGCAAGCGTAAGGATCTGAGCGACTTTGACAAGGGCCAAATTGTGATGGCTAGACGACTGGGTCAGAGCATCTCCAAAACTGCAGCTCTTGTGGGGTGTTCCCGGTCTGCAGTGGTCAGTACCTATCAAAAGGGGTGCAAGGAAGGAAAAGCGGTGAACCGGCAACAGGGTCATGGGTGGCCAAGGCTCATTGATGCACGTGGGGAGCGAAGGCTGGGCCGTGGGGTCCGATCCAACAGACGAGCTACTGTAGCTCAAATAGCTGAAAAAGTGAATGCTGGTTCTGATAGAAAGGTGTCAGAACACACGGTGCATCGCAGTTTGTTGCGTATGGGGCTGCGTAGACACAGACCAGTCAGGGTGCCCATGCTGACCCCTGTCCACTGCTGAAAGCGCCTACAATGGGCACGTGAGCATCAGAACTGGACCACGGAGCAATGGAAGAAGATGGCCTGGTCTGATTAATCAAGAGTTCAAGGTGTTGACTTGGCCTCCAAATTCCCCAGATCTCAATCCAATCGAGCATCTGTGGGATGTGCTGGACAAACAAGTCCGATTCATGGAGGCCCCACCTCACAACTTACAGGACTGAAAGGATCCGCTGCTAACGTCTTGGTTTTTTATATATATATATATATATATATATAGATATATATACATACACACACACACATATATATACACAAACATACATGAATATATATTTGTCTGTGTGTATATATAACCTATATATATATATATATATATATATATATATATATATATATATATATACACACACACACAAAACTAAAAACTGAAAAATCCCCACAACACATATTGAATATGGATATAACTATCATCCTGTAGAGATGTAAAATACAAGGTGAAGGAAAATATTAATATTGAAGCAGACAGAAAGGAACTAGATGAGCTAAGAAAACACAGTTATGCAAGAGAGATCCACTAGGAAGCTCTCTTGGGACCCGGCTTCAGTCAAACAAGTCCCATTATCCTGCTCTTACAGTACAGCATAGCACACTTCAGCCAGAGGTTTCATACAAGACAAGCGTACATAAACCATTATACTGGGTGAGATGTGGGTTGTAGAGAATGCAGGTGTATTTGTTCCATGAAACTCCTATGGGCCAGGGAACGAGACAACCGTTTGCCACATATTTATAATTCTCTGTGGAGATGAAGAACAGCATTCAAGCTGGAGCACAGTAGTGCTATAGTTCTGCTTCAGACTTTTGAATGCAGGTAATTTGTCTTTTGTATACAATTCACACCAATCTATCTAAAAACCAATACAATCTTTCTGGGGTACAGATTTGTGAAATTACACAGTGTTTTACAAAAGGGTGTAGTTCTGAAGGGGAAAACAATAAATGTTACCAATATTCAGAATTTTAATAAACACTAATTTGTAGCTTTCAAATTGTAAGTTTTTTTTTTTTTTATTCAAATCTGAGGGACTGATGTATACTGCACAAATTGCGTGATTATTAAAACAGTAGAGACACTTGTCTAAGGTTACTATACTCCACATCGGGCAAAAAGAAAACAACCATTCTAATTACAAAAACTATAATGTAACAATTTATTCAGCTTTTAAAACCATGTTCTCTGACACAAACACATTCAGAGATATGATTTATATGTTATACTGGAAACATATTCAAGAGGTAGAAAGTCACTTTAATTGGAATTCCACTCAGAACTCTGTTTTATGTTATTGTAAAAGATCATCAACAAGGGGTTGCATATTTCTGCTCATGCTGTCTTTGCTCTTTATTAAGCCAGAGCAACAACAAAAAATCATTAAGCTGTAAGTTTGTTTCATTGGCATGGTTTCCTGTGGCATTTGACATTCAAATTTAGTTTTCAGGAAAGCAAAAAAATGGCTTGAATGCAATAAACATGCTTATTTGTAATTTTCATTCTAATATATATCCTTGTCAGATGTTTATTAGCAAGGTTTTTATTTCATAACTACAGAGAAGATTGCCCTGAACTTGTTAGTAATGCTGACTTAAGTGAGGGGTGACCAGCAACAGAAAAATATGTGTGTGTGTGGGGGGGAGGGATACAATAATACAAATGCCCATGTCTAGGCTGCAAGACAGCTTTAAAACGCATATCAGCCTTTTTTCCCCCTCTCTCTTTTTTCAAGGCATTCACTTTGCACAAGCCATGTGTGTGGTTTTAGACATAGAGAAAGAGAATCAGTAGGCCATGCACTGGGAAAGGCGATTACAGATCAGAGAAGCATGTGCCTGACCTTGTTATAAAAAAAGAGGGATTTATAACATCCTGAGTTCCCTCCATCACTTCTCTTCCATTGATATTATTTTCACTGACTAACCATCAAATAAAATGGCATGGAGTCAAAATAAATGTTTTTTTTGGTTTGTTTCCTTTTTAAACTTGCCACGTGCTGCCATTTGGGAAACAAATTCATATATACATGTTTTCTGTTTTTTTCAACGAACAATCAATCTGTGACACTTTCTAAATCAGGAAACCAACCAGAAACACAACCCCATCATATTAGAAGGCAACTCTTACAGTAAATATGAAACACGAAACCTAATCAAAGAAAAATCCCTTATGAAAAGCATTACAATGTCACTCAATTCATATATGTAAATCTATCTGTACTCAACAACCAATCGGTGGCTCTTTCTAACTCACGACACTAAGCTGAAAAACGCAATTTACTCAAGTATTTGGGATTGACCCTGTCCTAATCTGTGGCCGTAAAGATCGTAAACGCCTTCTGGTTGCTCTGCTTGAGAAGGACACCAAGAGGAAAGCCTGAGCTTTGATATTATACTAAACACTACGGCTTTCAACAACGGCATTACACACATATATTTTATGCTTGTGACTAAGTCTTTTTATGAGAGAATTCATGTAAAATAATTTAGAATACTTTAAGAAATGTCCAGTTTATAGCATTTACACATTATACACCCTTCAGCCATAACATTACGACCACCTGCCTAATATTGTGTAGGTCCCCCTTTTGCAGCCAAAACAGCCCTGACCCGTCGAGGCATGGACTCCACTAGACCTCTGAAGGTGTGCTGTGGTATCTGGCACCAAGACGTTAGCAGCAGATCTTTTAAGTCCGTAAGTTGCGAGGTGGGGCCTCCATGGATCGGACTTATTTGTCAAGCACATCCCACAGATGCTCGATTGGATTGAGATCTGGGGAATTTGGAGGTCAATTCAACACCTTGAACTCTTGATTAATCAGACCAGGCCACCTTCTTCCATTGCTCCGCGGTCCAGTTCTGATGCTCACATGCCCATTGTAAGCGCTTTCGGCAGTGGACAGGGGTCAGCATGGGCACCCTGACTGGTCTGCGGCTACGCAGCCCCATACGCAACAAACTGCGATGCACCGTGTGTTCTGACACCTTTCTATCAGAACCAGCATTAACTTTTTCAGCTATTTGAGCTACAGTAGCTCGTCTGTTGGATCGGACCACACGGGCCAGCCTTCGCTCCCCACGTGCATCAGTGAGCCTTGGCCGCCCATGACCCTGTCGCCGGTTCACCGCTTTTCCTTCCTTGCACCCCTTTTGATAGGTACTGACCACTGCAGACTGGGAACACCCCACAAGAGCTGCAGTTTTGGAGATGCTCTGACCCAGTCGTCTAGCCATCACAATTTGGCCCTTGTCAAAGTCGCTCAGATCCTTACGCTTGCCCATTTTTCCTGCTTCTAACACATCAAAACTTTGAGGACAAAATGTTCACTTGCTGCCTAATATATCCCACCCACTGACAGGTGCCATGATAATGAGATTATCAGTGTTATTCACTTCACCTGTCAGTGGTCATAATGTTTTGGCTGATCAGTGTATTTGATAACTTTTAAAACTAAACTTAAAAGTTAAGATGTATACAAAAACACTAAAAACTCTAAATTAATTATATAGACCCTTTTGACTAATTTTCCCTGTATTGACAATGCAGTATTTGCAACTTTGACTGTGGTGGATATAACATTAGTTTAAATTTAGCAAGCGGAATTGTGATTGTATCAATTGTTTGATTTTTATATTGCATACCATACATTGGAAAGGAAAGAGAAAGGTAAAAAAAATATGCTGCATTTCAAATAAAGTTATCCAAAGTAAGGCATTCAGTGACACGTACTATTTCTAAACTGAAAACAACACCAGAGGCTGCAATGGACAACTGGACCATTCTACTCTATGCACATGACTCTGAAAACATCATAATTAGATAAAGTGATTTATACACAGAATTCAAATTAAATAAACAATAACTGTAATTACACAAGAGTCCAAAGCAAAATTCAGTGTGGTAGATCACTGTGGAGCACTGAAGGAGAAACTGCTGTACCATGTTATGCTACTCACACTCCTTACATCTGTTCATCATACATAACTAAGCAGAAATATTTCAAAATAACGGCCCACCTAAAACAACAGTACATCTGTTGTACTGTAGTATGTTTTTATGTCCCCATATGTACTAAACTGTGTGGTATTCAGGGCAGTTTTCACAAAACTGAATATAGTACAGTCAGGAAGAATCAATTTAAACCCTTGTTTTTGGTAAAATGAAAACCAAGCATTTGTAATAAATTATTGTGAATAACAACACGAGCTAGTAATATATGTGTTTAACAAGTCCACAATTTCCTTATGTGAAGCTAACTCTGAAAAAGTCCTAGTGATTGTATTATTAAACCCAACAATGCCCAAATATTATATAATAATCATATGTGTAATAGTTGTATTGATACCAAGACAAAGGTTTATTTTTTCCATGTTCTCTATGATTTTTTTCAGTGATCTTAATGTACTGTAGTGTATTTATCTTGCAATCAATATCTTGCATTAAAAATTAAATGATCCAATATATATATATATATATATATATATATATATATAAATGATACGTTTTAGTATTATATAGACAATGCAGCGATGAATTAACACAAAGACTGGTCTATAAAAAATACACAGTGAAATGTGTTATTAAATGTCAGATATTGATTAATCTGAAATGATGTCCTAGAGATGATAGCTATAAAATTGTCTATAGGTGAGAAATTACAAAGATGTTGCCTATATGACGAGAAATAAAAAAAGACACTGTCAGCTTGGATAAACTCAAATAATTTTCCAGAATGAATTGTCTCTATATTGAACTTCAACACATGCTAACGGAGAGTGCGGTTTATTTATGCAGCCTGAGGGCCTCTATTTTAGGGCTGATTTGGGAAATAAGTATTCCAAGGTCAGGCTGGTTAGTCTGGAGGCGAATGCAGAATCTCCAAATGAAGTTCACAGAGCTGAGTGTGCACTTCTCAAATGATGTGAACACAAAAGAGATGCTGATCGACATTCACTGCATAAATATTTAGATACACATATCAATTACAATAATTAACAATGAAATGCCAATATAATCCAAAAAGCAACAACAACAAAAAAAGAACTACTCTTGTCTCATGTGGAAACAAAAGGATTGTTTTCATTCACCTATAATGACATGCAAAGTTATTAATCCAATTAATCCAGGAATTTATTGATTAAAACAAATTATTTTATTAAAGACTATTTTATTTCATGAAGACACATTACTTTTTGGCTGAAAACCATGATCATGAACTATAAGTATTTGGAGCATATACTTAATAAGAAAAAGTTAAAATCAACGGTTTGTGAAGAGTGAAGCCACAACAGGGCTCAGACAACATTGTTGAGTTTATATAGCAGAATGAGGGGTTGCTCTCACAACCTCTAAACCCTTAAGAGGGACAATAGCTATTAAAATAGCTGTTTAACCTTGCCAAATTACCAAACTACACTGTTAGTATACATACAAATTCATCAAGTTGCTTTAAAAAAACAACCACACATTTCTAGACAATGCTTCTGTCCTACTCAATGCAGTGACCTTCCAAGACAGAGATTGAATGATAGGGAACACATAGAAATTACCAATGAGTAATTTGTATAATAGCTGGAGCTGAAGTAAACAAACAAATGGAAACTATTATAGTCATTACCAGACAGTACTGGCTTACACGTGTCAATGAGCTTCAGCCATGTTCCCCTTATGTGTGGCCAGCTTGGATAAAACCCATTTGTAGTAATAAACACTAGGTCTAGATTTCCAAGCTATGGATAAAATATATATGTGCTTCAGGGTTTTAATATACACATATAGATGGTTATAAAGATACAGTATTAAATAATATACACACTTATTATAATAGAAACATATAAATTGTGGAATCGAACAGCATTATGGGAAGAGGATTAATCAAGGAAAGATCCATCAGCCTCATATGCCCTGTTTCCACTGGCGGACGCGCCGTGTTTTGTGGAGGTTAAATATCTGGTGCTGGACGCGTCCGTAAGCGTCCGTCCCACTGAGGACATGATTCACTTTCAGAAGAGAGGAGTGCGCCGGACTGAGACACAGGGAGGAGATCAGACACATTGTGTCGGGAGATATAGTCTCAAGTGCCGAGTGCGATCACGAAGAAATTCGTTTAATTAGCAGCATGGAGTGAAATCCACGTACAGAGACAATGACTGTTACAGTTAATATCAGTGCATTAAACACTGTGATTCACAGACCGGCGCAGCGCCTGACTAGTTACAATAAACTGAAGGATAATAATCGCATCAGCAGCCGATGGCATTAATACTGTATGGCAGCTGGCCGTGTTCAGGCTGTGTGTGTGAATGTGTGCAGGACATGAACATGATTCAGTTAACGTGTGTCCATTTACAATTTAAATTAATCAATACATAAATACAGCAGATCTGGGTTTCCCTCGAAAACATTAAGGACTGGTTTAATAAATGCGTCCATAAACGCCATGACTGAGACGCGCACTTTAGTTACATTATAAGCTGCTATATTGTATCTGGATGATTCATCGTGCATTTTGTTTCAACTGTAACTTGCCCTGGTTAAGGACGTCTGATAAGTACATTATAAATAATACGGCAAAAAGTATTGTTTGCAGTTACAAATCTGCAGAAAGAGTAATAAGTGAAGGGAGTCACGCTGTGCCGTTTAAAATACATATATACTAGCACAAATGATGACGATAATAATAACAATACATATTCGCTATTTAGTATTATTGTTGCACATGGAAACGTATTCATATGTGAACATGCTTGTCTGAATATAATGTTGTCTACACGTTCAGCTCTTCCTAATACCTCTTAACAGAAACGTGTATTTATTACGCTGTTTACAATCATGTAAAGCAGAGAGAATAAAACAGACACACAAGTCCTGTCCTCGTCAGGCTGTGTCGCTCGTAGTTTTGAACAGAAACACAAAGCAAACCCACAGTCGCTGCTCCTCATCGGAGGGACGGATCACAGCGGCTGGTTTACAATCGGCTCTGGGACTCCGGCGACACGACGCTTAAGCCAGTGGAACCGAGGCAATAGACTGTGTCTAACACACCACATTAAATGGCTCTCTAAAAAGAGTGATGTTACAGTGTGAACTGTTTCTTTCAGCTTTCTCAAAAATAACACATTAAAACTCTAAGTCTTACCCCTGCATTGAGCCTCAGTATGTTAAAATATTAGTCTTTTTGCATGCAAGTTATGTTCTTCAACAATTCTTCAACTGAATGCAATTTTCCAGAAAGGCAATGACAAACAATGCATGCCACAAACCCTCTCTCTTCCAGTGGTCATTTGCATTCTACACCGAGGTTTAACATTGATTCTATGGTTAAAGTACTCCATCTTGACTTGCCATCTTCACTAATCCAACTCTCCGCAGCCGTTTTTTGCATCACAATCTCACATTGGGTTTAGTGATGTCAGAGATACATGAGCATACATTAATGTAAGTATTCATACTATCCCTCAAATTGTACATATTTACTCAGCATCTTCAGGACAATAATACATTTAATATGATAGAGGATTACATTTTGTATCATAAATCTTTAGTTCTGGACTTGCTGGATGACTCCATACTAAAATAAATACATAATTAATGGAAATTAAAGTAAATTCCCCCAACCCAAGCAATTACTATTCCGACATCTGAAGACAAAAAGTGCATTAAACATATATGCCTCTTATTTCTATCTATCTATGTATAAATAAACACTATTTTGCAATTCATTAAAGCATGAGCTAAATTCTATTCTGTTTTTGGTATTCAAACAACTGCAAAAAACAGTTAAACAATAGTGAAACTGTAATCACTATAATGACAAAGTATACATCTTCTAGGTGGCACTAAACCTTAACCATCATTTGACATTTGCATCACATCCACTGCTAATTTAAATCTTAAATGCTTGAATGATTCTAAGCTTTAAGAACATATACCTTATGCACTGAAATCAATACAACATGTTTGGATGTATTGCTTATTTTTTTTTACTATCTTTCCAGTTCACATATTTTTAAAACCAGCATGCTAAGTTGATTGTCAGTAGGATATATAGAAAAAAACAAATCAAAACTAATCTTTGATCTAATCAATAATAGCCAGTGACATCGGATTTGATTGTATTCACAGTATTATACATACAACTAAACACAACAAACAAAAAATAATGCACACCATACCATACCAACACCATAGATGTATCTTAAACAAATAGAAGGAAATTAATTTTGTTTTCATTGCAAGGCAAATGCCACCTAGCCTAAGGCAATGGGAGTATTTGTATTCATATATTATTGACTTGGCATTCCCAGAGATATTCTGTATTCTCAAACAGAAGAACAGGTTTGAGAAATGAAGACCTCACATGGCTCCAGGAAAGAAGAACTAACTCCTGCTAAAGAAGTTATGAAAGAATTTTCTTTCATAAAACAAATATAGAAAAAACGTCTTGCCGAGACAAGAGTGACAGCTTTATGGATGTGTCTCTCTATTCTCGTCAGATACACTGCCCTGGAAGAACTGTCCACAACACTTAAGTATGAAGCTGACTGCTCAAGGAGATAAGAAAGTGAAAGGGACTTGTCCAAGGTGCTGAACTTTGCATGCACTAAAGAAATGGCAAAACTGCTGGCAGAAACCCCTACAAGGAGCCAGTGTAAAGACTCCTTGATATTCCCCTTTAATTAGACTGAAGGAGATAGGTAACTATCTTACATATTGGAGCAATACGTAACAATTTTTGAAGCCAATTATAACATTAATGAAAATATATATATATATATTTTTTTTTTAGGTATCTGGCACATACTACTAACTCCAAACGCTTTAAATCAAAAGCTCATTATTATTATTTGCAAAAATTAAATCCAGGAGACTAACTGCAGCAATGGAAAGCCAATCATTGTAACTCTCAATCACATTATGCAGTAGTTGTCACTTAATCTCACTGCTTATACCTTAAACAAGTTAACTCAGAACACAGAATTGCCATACCTGCTATAATAGCTTTGAAGTACACCCCTGGAGAATAACTGTTAAATCTGCAGTGTATTTGATCACATATAATAATTTAATTTAAAGCTGTACAGTAATATCCATGTGATATACAACTCTTACTATGCTAACGTTGATGAAGTCCTGACAACAATGTAATCATCGTTCCTCATGAACAGTAATAACTGGTTGATGTTTTCATGAAGGTGACTCAGCTTTTTGCAGCAACTGTGGTATTTAAATTTGAAATATGCTCATCATAAATACATAAAGTAGTTCTATGAAGACATGCTTGTGAAAAACATACAGATAAGCAGTTTCACTAATACCAAGCATTTGGCCAGAAATTGAGTATTTGTAGTTATTTCTTCAACTGTTTCAACTGTAGAGCTACACAACCCAGGAGACAACATGAAAGAAAAAATAAAATCGTGTGGGAATAACTTAATTTGTTGTTTGCATGATTTAATATCTCTCAGGAACAATTTATTTAGTAGGAACGAGTTGCTAGAACCTAGACTGTGGACTGGATAAAATACCAAAATGTTTGCACTGAATTACTCACAGAAGCATTAGCTCCATAATATCTAATGAATCTCACCCTGCTCACGTTTTTGTGGTATTCAAACATGATTTGCAGTGTGAATTAAGCTATTCATTGCTCTTGTTTCGTACAACAGTGCTGTGCGAGTGGTCACATTTTCCCTGTATTAAAACAAAATGAGAAACTTCCAGAAACATACGGTTAATGGCATTGGCTGTGAAGCAGTCTAAAGTTTCCACACACCTCCATGTATGTTATTGCATTATTGTTATTATTATTATTATTATTATTATTATTATTATTATTAGGTATATTTAACTTTCAACTAAATTGGAACATAATTGAGACCATTATTATACAAATTTAGAGGTCCACACAAAGTACTTAGGGACGGATTAAATCAAAACTTTGACCCACCCGCTAATAGCAAGATGATTAGAAGAAAATGGCATCTTACAAAAAATTATGTTGTTTTCTATTAGTGGGTGGGTCAAATTTTTGACTTAATACAGCCTTAATATATTTAATATATTTATTTAAACTTAATATATTTAATATAAATATTAAAATGATTCAAAAAAATGTATAAATACGTGTAAAAGATAATAAATGGTCCTCAAAATAGTTTTGGTTCTTTCTTTCATTCTCTCTGTTTCATGTCCCCTCCCAGGCTCTTTGCAAAACATTTTGAAAAAGCACTGATATTGTGTCACATAAAATGGATTTTATGTGTAACAGATCAATTTCATAGTTATTTAAAATGCTAAAAGTCTTCTATTTATAAATCAGAAAAACAAAAACTATTATATAAGCATATTCATTCTTTTAAAAAATATATAAATTACAAAAACAGTGAAAAATAATCAGTCATTTTTCTGATTTATTGTGGTAAGTAAGATTACATTTATAACAATGTATTTTATAGTCCATTTAAGATTTTATTCATGCAGGTACATTTTCAGGTCTTCCAATTTCATACCTTATTGATCTTGGGTATGAAAAAAAGAGATACAATTTAGTAATGGGTTTTTGTAGTAATATTTTTGAAACCAAATTACATTAATTTCTCCATCTTTGTATACATCAATGTGTTAATACAGTTAATAGATGTATAATAATTAGGAACCTGTGATTTGCCATATCAATTATATGGTGCTAAAAGTAATACTAGAAAGTTGGCTCTCAAAATGCACAGAATATTATTGCAGAAAAAAATTAAAAATAAAACTGGTGAGAAAGCATGTGCATGGTGTTTTACCTTCTGTTGTTGGAAACACATTTTGGCCTTCACTCTTAGTTTCAGCTAGTTTTCCTGTCCGTAGTAAAACTTCTGCAAAGTTTTCCAATGGGCTGTGCTCATATGATGTGTAAGTTACTTCACTCTAAAACGTGACCAAGGGAGAAAAAACAATATTTAAAAGGCAAATTTCAAAAATCTAAGAACATGAAGACGACAAAGCTGAAATGCCATTCAATTTCAAATGTTACACATAGCTTATACACATAATGCATTTTCCCTGCTTGCTGGCTTGTGATTTTAATTGAATCCAACAAAGGTGAGACATATTAATCCTGGCTAGTTTTCTAACTAAAATGAAGTTTAAACAGTACGGGTTTGTCCTCAAATTACATGCTACATAGAAATATATCAAAAGGTCACTGGACAACGTTGGCTATAAAGCTAACAATATATCAATGACATTGCCTGTACATAACTTTCCACCAATTACTTTGTTAGTGTAGGGATTATCCAAAAGATTCTCATAGAAAGGGCTGCAGCCTTGTTTTTCCATATCTGCATTTTCTCCAGCCATGCCCTTTAGTGCAGAACCCAGTCCTTGACCCTGAAAAAAGATAGTGCCATGAAATATTTATAGCTCCTAGTAACCTCCTCTATGCTATCACTTTTCAATGATTTTCTTTGCTACACAAGACAAAATAAAGACAAAGAAACAATCCATCTTCTAAAACAATGCATATTAGAAGCCATACAACCGGCCAATTAAAAATGCAAAACATTAATAGTTAATTGCCTGTTATGCAAGCTCTGGGACCTACAATGCCTGCAGTCTTACATTTTTATCATAACTTCTAATACTGGAATTAAAATCAGACAGTTGTGCAATATGGAACTCAGAACTAGTATACTGCTAAGAATAAATTACTTCTAAATGATGATCTTGAGTATAATATTACAAAATTAAAAACAAGTCTCTGGAAGTCCCAGATGTACCTTTTGGAATTGAAAATTAAATCAGTCTTATACATCAGGCTGTAGGCAACTTCAATAACCTTGCTCAGGAAAAGAAACGCATATATATGTCAGAAAATCTTTGGAAAGCCTTCATCCAGCAGTGGATCATGATAGTCAAAGGCTGATGGTGTTGTTGATGATGATTTTGGTATTGTGTGAATAGATAGAAAGAAAGAGACCAAGAAAAAGGAAAAACATGGTCTTAGATTTGTTTTGTGTAGTATGTCAAAAAGTATTCAAGCTCATAATATTACAAGAAGAACAGCTATGTGATACAAAAGTGTGGGTGTAATAACAAGAATAGTATGTATGGTATGACAGGTTTGACTTTCACATTTAGAGTAAGAATATTGGAATATACAGAAGGGTCTTACATGTAGAGGTCGCAGATAACTGACTGACTTCTTCCACCACTGTGAATCACTGACAGCATGCAGAACAGCTTTGGTTGTCATGCTTGGGTTAGAGAGGACCTCTATGGTTTTAGCTGTGGTTCGATGTAGCAGGTCTGCAGACTGTCTGGTACTAGAAGCTTTAGCATCAGCCTAGAAGATCAGGCATTCACCACAAAAGAGAGAGCAAAAGAATATCATTTCAAGTGCTGCGGTGTCAAACTGTTCATCTGGATAATGTACAGTCTGTGTCATCTTTCATAAATACCAACTTCAAAAAAAATAATGTTGGAACACAGTACATTGCACAAAGCCAACATTTTAGTGCATTTCCAGAGTTGGCATCCATACTCATTTAGTTGTATAGTTTAAATGGCCTGGAAAGCACACAAAGTCATGAGTAGAACTACTGTAGTTTTGGGTAAAAAAGGATGATATTTCATGGCATCATGCCACTAGTTAATACATTTGAATCAAAAAGACCAATAAATAATTAAACAATGTGTTTTGCCAACACTCATGTATAATATGAATTATGCATTTACCTACTTTAACTATTTAATTACCACCTATCTAAGAGGTGGAGAGAATTTAAAGACTTGATAATGAACGTGAAGATCTGTCATCCTTAAAATAACGGGAAATTAATCTGGCATTCTTCAGGCAAAATAGAGTTTGGCAAGGATACTCTGCAACCAAAATGATAAAAAAATTTACAGATTATACATGTACCAATTGGTCAGTCTATACATATGCACTGAATTTAGGCACCCTGGTTGGTTATAGTTTTTAATCATTTTCATGACCAATAAAATCTATTTGTTACCAAAGATGAGTTTATCGATAGAGGGCATCCATGAATTGTTTGGGGGGGTTAAGATCTTTGTATACTTTGTAAAACACAAATGGATCAAAAAAAGGGTACCAGGACCAGAGGTTCCACACCTCCCCAGCCTTTACAGAAAGTATTACGTTCTTCCTTCAGCATCTGTTTGTTAAAGTTGACCATTGAGGAGAGGCTTATTCCATTACACTCTGCTAGGGACACCACAATCCAGGACACACAATGGTCCTTTTATTTGATGCCAGAGTTTCTTGAACACCCCCAGTCGTTGCCCTTGAGTTTGAATTGGCTTTTATGATCTGGCTCTTAACGTTCTTATAATGTTCTACAGGACTGAGATCATGACTCAGAGCCGCCTATGGCATGTCCTCAGTGCTGTTCTCCTTAAGGCAAATACTATATATGTTATACTACCAGCTTTATGGCATCAAGTTGGCATTAGTAGATATACTTTTTAAAGATTAAATAATTGCTGGCGGCACACCGTTGTCCAAATTATTCCAATACAGGACAATATCATACCCTTAACAAAGACAAAACAAGAAACTCTATACAGCAAACAATATTTGTTAGAACCCATTAACCGCACCAAGAAGCTCATCCCCTTTCTGTCGAAATAAAGTGTATATTCCAAATCATCTGTTGAAAAATAGGTAGGGCCTTGCAAAATTCACAGGTGATTCACCCATTTAACCTACACCCCAATAGAAAAGCTCAAGGTGCTTTAATTACATAAATAAAACAACTACTGGCCATTACAAACGTGTCAGATAAGTGCAACCTGAAAACTGCCTTCCGAGTGGTTATTGTGAGTATAATACAAAATAATAAAATTAAAATGTCCATAGCTATAACACTAAAAACTAACTCTTAATTCTTCATGTTAGAGATTTCTGTATTACCTAGATATAAGTAATAATATGTTTTCTATTTCAACTATGTACAGTCTAAAGCATTAGAAAATTCAGATACTGGCACCTAGATAAACAAAGGACGTATGTTCTTTGTATATCTACGAGCCAGTATCTGAATTCCATTTTATTTGGCTCAACTAATAATATTCTCTTATTAACAAGAGAAAATCATTAAAAATCAAGGTGTTATGGTTGCTGCTGCTATAAGTTTATTGGAAATGATTTTAAGCATCGCTGTATTCCAGTGAACACAAGTATACTGTAGCCTAAAATTACATTGCCATTATCAGCAAAAACATTAATATTTGGAAGGCTTACTGCATTAAGAATGTATTATTGTTTTGAAAAAGTAGCTTTGGGATAGAAAGGTAAAACACCTGCGACACACTGAATTGTATTCAGAAGGTCTTATTGAATAAAAGCAATCATATCCACCATTGTACAATATCTTGGCTCCAGATGGGACCTTAACCAAAAGTCAATTAAAATGCATACAACAAAATTGTTTCATTATCTGTTTAGGTGAGTCTCTAAAGGACCAGTATTTTCATGTCTACATATTGATTGGAAAATAAGAGTGAAAAAGCTTGTTTGCTGATCATGCTAATGTGCTTGTCAAATTAGTTGCAATATAGTAAAGTGATTATAACCGAGAAAAAATTAGTATGTAAACATAATTTACCCTCAGGAGACAATACAACTGCTATCAAAATTATATACCTGGGAATATAAATTAAATCTTGAGCTTCTACTAAATAGGCGTAATTGATTTTAATTTGCTCAGAATATCTTAACTGTTCCTGAAATAGAGCCGTAAGAGAACTTTTCATAAGCTTTCACTTGCACACAACACTTACACACACACATACATGTATAGATACATATACATACATACATACATAAACACAAAAATATGCAGGCATGACACAGAAAAGTGAAGATATGGATTGAAGCAAGTGGAAACATCTTGGGGAGGTCATCATCCACTAGTGGATCGATATAGGCTGATGATGATGAGATATATACACTCACCTAAAGGATTATTAGGAACACCATACTAATACTGTGTTTGACCCCCTTTCGCCTTCAGAACTGCCTTAATTCTACGTGGCATTGATTCAACAAGGTGCTGAAAGCATTCTTTAGAAATGTTGGCCCATATTGATAGGATAGCATCTTGCAGTTGATGGAGATTTGTGGGATGCACATCCAGGGCACGAAGCTCCCGTTCCACCACATCCCAAAGATGCTCTATTGGGTTGAGATCTGGTGACTGTGGGGGCCAGTTTAGTACAGTGAACTCATTGTCATGTTCAAGAAACCAATTTGAAATGATTCCACCTTTGTGACATGGTGCATTATCCTGCTGGAAGTAGCCATCAGAGGATGGGTACATGGTGGTCATAAAGGGATGGACATGGTCAGAAACAATGCTCAGGTAGGCCATGGCATTTAAGCAATGCCCAATTGGCACTAAGGGGCCTAAAGTGTGCCAAGAAAACATCCCCCACACCATTACACCACCACCACCAGCCTGCACAGTGGTAACAAGGCATGATGGATCCATGTTCTCATTCTGACTCTACCATCTGAATGTCTCAACAGAAATCGAGACTCATCAGACCAGGCAACATTTTTCCAGTCTTCAACTGTCCAATTTTGGTGAGCTTGTGCAAATTGTAGCCTCTTTTTCCTATTTGTAGTGGAGATGAGTGGTACCCGGTGGGGTCTTCTGCTGTTGTAGCCCATCTGCCTCAAGGTTGTACGTGTTGTGGCTTCACAAATGCTTTGCTGCATACCTCGGTTGTAACGAGTGGTTATTTCAGTCAAAGTTGCTCTTCTATCAGCTTGAATCAGTCGGCCCATTCTCCTCTGACCTCTAGCATCAACAAGGCATTTTCGCCCACAGGACTTCCGCATACTGGATGTTTTTCCCTTTTCACACCATTCTTTGTAAACCCTAGAAATGGTTGTGCGTGAAAATCCCAGTAACTGAGCAGATTGTGAAATACTCAGACCAGCCCGTCTGGCACCAACAACCATGCCACGCTCAAAATTGCTTAAATCACCTTTCTTTCCCATTCAGACATTCAGTTTGGAGTTCAGGAGATTGTCTTGACCAGGACCACACCCCTAAATGCATTGAAGCAACTGCCATGTGATTGGTTGGTTAGATAATTGCATTAATGAGAAATTGAACAGGTGTTCCTAATAATCCTTTAGGTGAGTGTATATATATATATATATATATATATATATATATATATATATATATATATATATATATATATATATAGAGAGAGAGAGAGAGAGAGAGAACCTGAGAGTTCTTGAACTTGAAGATGCAGGTCTTACAAGTGTTTTTGCAAATATGACTATGGGCTGGATTAAATCTTTGACTTGATTCCTTTTTCTTCCCAGTACAAAGTCTTGAAAACTATTTGAATAGTTATATATATATAAATAAAGAGTGAAAATGGATGTTGGCTGGACACATAGCAAGAAGAACAGATGGGAAAAAAAGAACTACAGAATGGATCCTGAGAGATGAAAACAAGACCCAGAAGAAGAATACTTAAAATACGGGAAGATGAAATAAGAAGCTTTGCTGGTGTAACCTGGAAAAGAGACGCTGTACATCAAAACAAGTGGAATCATCTTGGGGAGTCCTTCATCGAGCAGCGGATCGATAAAGGCTGATGATGATGATGATGGATATATCAATTGTTACTCTTGCCTCAATTGCAAAGCCCCTTCTTGTATTGCTTACTCCCATTTATAAATAGAATATGAGTAGCACTGCCATATGAAGCTGCAGCCTGAATCTGAATTGCAAAACTCAGATCCATCGAACATTGTTATTTTTTTAATGATACCACACAGAAAACAAGATTACTCTTACATCTTACAAAAAATGAACACAAACCTACATTGAGTCTGCATCTCCCACTTTTAAATTTGTTTAAGTAAAAAAAAAAAAATGTAGTTTACAATCAATGGAAAGGAACGTTATATACATTTTCATGATGCTGTGAACACATTGATATTGTCTGTTTAATAAGTCTAAAGTTAGAACTGCTTATTACGTTTCACTTACTGTACTTATTCTCCAGTCTTTATCTTCATTAATATCAAATATTAAAAATAAGGCACTTTTATGCTGTGTAGAAGATAATGAGTAGCTCATTGTATAAAAGAGATATATACGCAATATTTTCCAGTTAGCAGTGTTGAGTATTGAACTGGGTGTCTATTTGAGACTGTCATTTGGAGTATGTGGAGTATTTAAGGATTGTATAGATATATTTGCTGTAATATGTTTAGCAGGGAAGATGTGATGCAACTAGGGAATGCAACTTGAAAAAAGAACAAACAGATGTCTCATAAGAGGGTCTGACCGTTGTAAGACCCTTGTTTCATTTGTCATGCTGTTTCAGTCATTTCTAGGACAATCACTGAGAATCTTTAGTCTTAACTTTGTTATACTTTGTTAAACTTTGATCACTATGATTATTATGATTAATATTAACTGTTTTATGATTATTATTATATAGTAAGGAATGATTGGTTTACATAAACTGTGCACATTGTCCTATACACATTTAAGTCTGACCTGTTGTGAATCTTTGGCTTCCAAACCTGTTCCACAATTATTAGAACCAATCTGGTAATTCACTGCTTGGTAGAGAATCTGTTAACAGGAGGGAGAGAAAGAAAGAAAAAAGAAAAAAGTGAATTACAAATTCCAGTCTATAGAAACCAACAATGAAGAATCAAATAGAACAGGATACGCGATTATAAATTAAATAACTGCAAAACAATGATACAGAAAACTCTTTCAATGGTTTAACAATTGTTTGAGTGTAGCCAGACATCATCATTGTGTTGGGTGGAAAAGCAAACAATGAAAGAGATGTCTGGTGCGTGAGGCAGCAGTATTGTCTAATAATTCCACATTTCTGCAATGAAAAGTTTCACGGGGAGAGTGATGCGTATTACAATATGCCTGGCAAATGAAATTAACATTCATGCCACTGAAGATAAAAGCTCCATACTTCTAGTTAATTAAGCTATATTTTATCTACTATTTCTAATAATAGGCCAATACATTTAAAGCTATTCTTTTGGACACTTGCTAAGTAAAAGTGTTTTCAAGTAACATGTAAAAAATAAATAAATAATTCAGTCATGGGATCAGGCAGAGGAGCATAATTTGTTATAAATGTAGTGCCACATCAAGAATGAAAAGAGGTTAAACAACTTTACAGGCAACATGGAAGACTACCAACTACAGAACTGCACATCTAGAAGTCGTGTGTGTGTAGTTGGTTGACAACAAGGCCACTACTTTGTGATGCTGTTCAATTATGGTGTCTGACAATCTAATAATCTAGGTCTGAAGATACCATCTGATGGATATCATGTGATCTCTCTAAATACCTGTATCTTAAAATTCACCACATCATACACAATCTACTTAATGTCGATATTGTTTATTTAATATAGGTAAGTCTGAAGTTAAATAAGACTATGGCTGGGATTAAATCAAAACTCAATCGTATATTGTCTATGTCTGTATTCTTAGAAAATAAGCTTTTAAAATTCTGTTAATGCAAAGTGATTATAATTAGTGTAACTGTTTCAGCCAAGGATCTCTAGTCATTTCCTCATGTTGTTAGGAAATGCTTTGATACATTTTGCCTGATACCACTTAAAATTATGGTATACATGAGATCTCAGAAACTCTTCTTAACCTGATGTGGGGTTTGTGAATTGATGTTGTTAATCCTCTTCAAGATGTTGAAGAACCCAATCATATTTCCTTGAAACATGCTTTGGTCCTGAGGCCAAAGCGTACCCATTCCATTAACCTATCTGTTGATGAAATACTGCACTGTCTTGAGTAAGTGTTTTTGCTGTTCTCTCATCTCCATGTAGTGCACCGATCTTTTATAATGTGAAGAGCAAGAATGTGTTCAAAATTCATTTTGAATGGAGCACTCTGTTGCTCTAGAATGGCATGAAATGAATTCAACATGTATTATTGTGTAGCTACAAAAAATGCCTACTCTTGTCCATTATATAACTGTTGGCTGTGCTGTCCTAGAACAACTGCCACCTTGCACTTATTGCCACCTTGTTATTTGTGTTCAAAAGTATTAGAATCATTAGTTGTTTTGGGATCCTAAGTAATTAGCAGAAATTGCAGAAAATGAACAGACCTTTGTAATATGACTATGCATCAATTTTGACTAATTAAAAAGAGAAAATATGATTTGTTTTTTAAATGATTAGAATAACATTGCACCACCATTTTATTACTGCTTTTGCTCAACTTCAGTTTAATCTCCAATATGTCTCTGCCCAGTTTGGTATCGGTGCGCACAGCCACAAACCTGTGTTTGTAATGAGCTGCTGGCAGCCAGCAGACTCTGGATGACACCGGGAGGACAGTGTGTGAGGGCAAAGGCGGTGAGCTCCTGCCGGGTGCCCAGGTCCTGGTAACTCTCACACTGTCCCAGCTGGCTGCAGACCTGCCAACCGTCACGATAACCTGCAAAGGCAGGCAGAAATAAACAGAAACAAAAACAAGAAAAATTGCTATTCCATCTGGAATTGCTGTCAGCCAGTGGTAGTGTCAACACAGATCCTTTGTTAAATATTTCAAAGCCAGAAAATAGCATGATGGGAAAATGTAAAAAAAGAAAAGGAAAAAAAGAAAAAAAGCTATGGATAAATGACCTCTTCTGTGACGGAGCATCTGGCCCCGTTGGAATCTTTGAGAATCTGAATAACATTTAGCTGCAGTCTTCAATTATTAGGCTCATGGGTATGTTAGATGCTTTGCATACAAAAGTCTGCTTTATGGCTGTCCTTTTGGTTCTGTTAATTTATTACTTGCTTCCCTTCATTCTCTTGCTTGCTAGCCTGCAAGGCAAATTTTGCAATCTGTTGAAATGCCACTGTAAATGTACGGTGATTACAAAACAAACTGGGGAAAAAAGAATTTCCAAAGCCTTTGGAAATCAGCCATAGAGACCAATTATGATTATGATCAGAAATTTACACAGTTGAGGTTTTCCTCTACTGAAGTAAATAACAAAGTCTATCAAGAGCATCTCAAAGAGACCAAACAGACCTATATCTGCAGTTTAATAAATCCTCAAACTGCCTGTATTCAGGATAGATAAAATTAGGACAAGCTTCTTATCTGGAGCTCTGGTGCATCACATGTTTAATGTTAATTTGAGTATTCTTCTCACAGTACATCTTGAGCAGGAGAAAGTTTTAATTTTTTCATAAAAATAATTGATATTTATGCCAATAATTTAGTGTCCTGACTAAGTAGAATAATGTATTTGAAATCCTAAATATAATTTAATTAAAGGAATGCATCATCATGCATGTATCATTAAAGTGGTTTGAATATGTGCATGTACATATATATATACATATATATACATATACACATATATATACACATATACATATATATATATATACACATATACACATATATATACACATATACATATATATATATACACATATATATACATATACATATATATACATATATACATACACATATATACATACATACATATATATACACACACATATACATATATATACATATATACATACATATATACACATATATATATATATATACATACACATATATATATACATACACATATATATATACATACATATATATATATATATACATACATATATATATATATACATACATATATATATATATATACATATATATATATATATATACATATATATATATATATATATATATATATATATATATATATATATTTATAATATGGTTTCCCCCAGAAAAATGCATAGGCATGGCGGTGTTTCAGGGGCGTAGCAAAAGAGCGGGGTGGAGGTATAGTAAATCGAGAGTTGGGAGGGGGGCTTTTTTTATTCATTTATTTGTATATGACTTCTATTGTATATATTGTGGCAGTGTGAGAGGCAAGGCTGGAGTCAGGACAGGTATTTCAGGGGAGGAGACTACAAAACCTCTCCTCCAAGACTCCAAACCCCAGAAGCCAGCAGGGGCTCCTGATGGCCATAGCCCTGCCCACCACTTCCCCTATAAAAGGAACCAGGAAACAGACCAGGGTGTGCATGCTTGGCTGGGGTAGCAAGGTGCACAAGAGGGTGAGAAGGTGATGGAGAGAGAAGAGAGTGAGAGTGCCCGACCCGGGCATTTACTGTTATTGTTAGTAGTATTTTGGTTTGTAGTTAGGGATTGTCTATATGTTTAGTTAGTGCTCGGAGAGAGCTAGGTTTTGTTTTGCTTTTTGACACTGTGCCTGCCATTGAGGGAAGCAATAAAACAACAGCAAGCCTGTTTTGTACCCTCTGCCTGCCTCCCTACTGTGTGTTACAAGACCAGACCCCACCTACATACAGCCCTTTTTGTGACAGGCACCCCAACCTGCTACAATATATATAATATATACACATACATACGCACACACATTACATTAAATTTACAATTAACTTATTTTCCAAAAGCAAAATTACATCATGCATAGAATACAATTTATAAAATTAAAATATTAACAAAGCTTTCATACCTTTAATGGTAGCATATACAATAACTTCTGTTTTAATATTTAAGACAAATATTTAACATTCCTTCTCCCTGCTTAATCAGTTCAGGGTTTAATTACCAGTTTGCATTCCTTAACAAATGTAGCAGTTTGAAATTGACACCCAGGGACAGATAACACTGCTCTGTCTAAGTGATGTGTTTGATGTATATGTTTAAGTGTTATGGTGCTTAGCACAAAATCAATGTATTCAAGTTGATTGTTATGCTGTACCTGCTGCCATGAGCTCTTGGCAATGGATATTGCAGGTTTTGTAATCCAGCCACTGAAGAGCCTGCTCTGCCAGCAGAGTTAGCACCTGGCCCTTTCTCTTCACGCAGTCATCTCCTGAGAACATTGATAGAGACACTCACCAACCACTCAAAACTGTAATTAGGATAATTAATGAAGAACACTGATATTTGTTATTTAAATTTGGAAACAATTGGTTATTAATATTAATGTATACCATCGCAAGTTTGGAAATGCAAATGGTTAGTGAACTCAACATACCACTAGAGCTCCTATAATAGTTTGCTAACCTTAATTGTGCTCTTCCACAGCACCTGTTTATTATCGTTGTCCACAGTGCAAACAGCAGAGCAGCAGCGTCACACGGAGGACTCGTACAACTCTCTCTGATAATAATCTGGGTTCACATGCACCCGACAAAACACTCCAATCAGAACTTCTTACAATATAAAACTGCATGTAAAGAGAAAATACTTGGTGCGTGCAGAAACTAGTTGAAAGTAAATTCTGGAAATTAGTAAATTAATAGTTTGATCCTTTGCAAATCTGAAGAAACACACTTTATAGCACCACTTGAGGCCCAACTGATTTTGAGCAAAGCTACTTTATTTTAATCAGATTTAAATAATCTGAATTGGAAAACACAGGTTCAATGACCGTATCTGACACAGAGTTTAAAACTGTATTCAAAATAATTTAAAACATGATATGCTTAAGACTTTGGAGAACATGGATCAGAACCCAATTTTAGATGGTCTCCTCTAACATGCATGACGAAAACCCATGAAACCCCTGAGAAAACAGCACCACAACACTGGGCATGTACATATAGCAGCCACCAGGCCCTGAGAGGTAGTGGTTATATTTTGATTTGACATTGACGGTTTCCCCATTCACCCTTCATAGCAGAATGGGGAAAAAAAAAAAATTATAATCTGCAGATCCAGAATCTAGACTTGTCTGTAAATGTCTTCATCAGTGTGAAGTACGCACTGAATTAAGCAGTGCAGGATGAATCACTGCAATCTTTTTCAGCGAAGGGAGCAATCATTTATCCTAAAGTAGAGGGCCTCAAAGCTTAAGTCAACCTGCTAGAAATCCAGAGCACTATCAGCCAGCAGAAGGTACACAAAATCAACTATTCTTCAAATGACATGCCCATGTCACAACACTCACTTACAATTGCTTCGATTCAGTCAAAGTGCAGATAAGACTGAGATCTGTCATAGCTTAACTGCTAAGAGAAATTCAGAGAGGCTTTAATAAACCATCCAAGCAAACCCTGAAAGCCCAAGTACACTTCGGAGAATTAACTTCTGGTCTGATCTGCATCTGGAGTATGATGAACTTTTGAATCATTAATATCATCCTCACTGTAGAATGACAAGCACAGCGAAGGGCAGCACATTCAGGTTTCTGACAATGTGGTCTGGCTCATTACCACTCACGCTTACCAGCTCATTCAACCTTAATTCAGGAACCACGGCTCTGTGAGGCCCTCGAGTGCACAGTTTCTGTCTGCAGACTGGGAAGCCAACGATATGAAAAATTCAGAATATGGCTTAGGGGCTCCGCTGTGGTGTCGAAAATAAATCTCCCTCTTCTCAAACTCAAGCTCCTGTCGACACTATCACACCTACGATGTATTCAGGTAGGACAAGTGACATTCTGTGTTCTCCAAATCAAAGGATTCCCTTAATTGTGAATGAAATTAAATCCTGGAGCCAGTTTAAAATAAGACTGAGAGCTGTCATTTGTTAACTACTGAGAGAAGCTATTAAGGCAACAGAACAGACTCCCTAGAGCTCCCTTTTGTGGCATCAATGAGTGTGCATCTCAAAGACACAATCCCATTTACTGTAGATTTGCACGTCTGTGCCCTTTGTCTTGTCTGTAGCTAAACATTCACAGTACATTACCTGAAACCCTCAGCAGATCTGCAAGTCCCAGGAGCTTTGTGGACTGCTTGTAAGCCGTTGGGCATTGACTGATGCATTCTTCAATAAGGGTGAGACGGTCTGATCGCAGACGCACTGGAGGTAGAAAACAAAAGGGATAAAGGGGCGATATTAGTGTTTAAAATGTGAACTTTGACTCAGGAGCAAGAAGCAATGTTGGCTTATTAGACTAATATAATTTTCTCTAAAGCCTAATTCTAAGTTTGTTGGCTTTATTTATAGCCATACCAGACTATTATGCTGATCATATTAAGATACAAAAGAATCCCCCCTCAGAAAATCCTTTGTTAAATATCTGATTTGGGTAAGATATGAAACATAGCTTGTGTTCTGATATCCCCAGACTTCTTGCAGATATGTTTAAACATAAATATAAGTGCAGGTACAAAATTCATGACAACGATGTTGGTTTTAAAAAATACAACTGGTTTCAGAGAAGTTCTTAAACACAAGATATTGTTGTTATCCTTTGTAGATGAAAGTCCTTTTTTTTTTTTTTCTTTTGAATGAACATAACACAAAATAATGGCTCAGGACAAGTCATTATTTCCCACAATTTCATCATTCTATTGTCTAATTATAAATAGACTCAATAAATTAGTTTACCAAGTCTATTTTCAACTCCAGACACTACTTTCACCGGTGTTGCTCTAGTCCAACAATATCCATCCTGACAATCAGAAAAAAGCTGGGCAACCTCTGGGTTTCATGTTAATGAAAATACATTTATAAATGCTTGAGCAGTTATGGTAAACAGGGTGGAGTTCATGTCCCTGGAAACATTGTAATTAAGGTAAAGGTTTAGGTTTCTTCTTAACCCAACATGACGTTTGCTACACACAAATTCACTCACCAGAAAACTGTTCCCACTGTATATTGAAAATGGCCAGTCAGTTCAAACGCAAGGGCAACACTGCAGGTTTAATGTAAAGTTAGCTGGATGAACAATTCTAATATTTTTTATACTGGGACATACAAGGTGCGATGGACTGTATACACAAGAACAGCCTTAGGGCTTTTGGACCACTTGAGATTAATGATTAAAAAGGAGATGCAGTCAACTTTGGAACCTGCCAGGCCTCTCGACTCTTGAAGTGGGGTGAATATACAGGTTGGTCTAACAATAAATAAATTAAATGTTTTTTAGTTTTTTTTTCTGCTATGTCAATACTTGGTGGTAATGCACATCAATGCTTATCATCTCTGGTTCTCAAGAGCCATGGGGATTTCAGTTTTCATTCTGCCTGAGTTCTTAAATAGTTAATTGAACTAATTACTGTCTTTACCAAACCTGTTTAACCCCTTTCCCCAGCGCTGAAGTAATTAATGATTTAGGGAAACCTATAACACCATCTGGACTTGATCTGAGGATCAATGATTTATACTGTTAGATGAGATCTTACTGAAGAAGGAAATAAACTAAATCCCTAAAGGTTAGATATGTTCAAACTTTTAAAAATATATCCATAGATACAGACAGACAGGCAGATGTTTAATAAATTCTACCATGATGTTGAATCTCCTCTTCCCTTGTGTATGTATGTATTGTATATATATATATATATATATATATATATATATATATATATATATATATACACACACACACACACACACACACACACACACACACACACACACACATACATACACTCACCTAAGGGATTATTAGGAACACCATTCTAATACTGTGTTTGACCCCCTTTCGCCTTCAGAACTGCCTTCATTCTACGTGGCATTGATTCAACAAGGTGCTGAAAGCATTCTTTAGAAATGTTGGCCCATATTGATAGGACAGCATCTTGCAGTTGATGGAGATTTGTGGGATGCACATCCAGGGCACGAAGCTCCCGTTCCACCACATCCCAAAGATGCTCTATTGGGTTGAGATCTGGTGAATGTGGGGGCCAGTTTAGTACAGTGAACTCATTGTCATGTTCAAGAAACCAATTTGAAATGATTCCACCTTTGTGACATGGTGCATTATCCTGCTGGAAGTAGCCATCAGAGGATGGGTACATGGTGGTCATAAAGGGATGGACATGGTCAGAAACAATGCTCAGGTAGGCCGTGGCATTTAAACGATGCCCAATTGGCACTAAGGGGCCTAAAGTGTGCCAAGAAAACATCCCCCACACCATTACACCACCACCACCAGCCTGCACAGTGGTAACAAGGCATGATGGATCCATGTTCTCATTCTGTTTACGCCAAATTCTGACTCTACCATCTGAATGTCTCAACAGAAATCGAGACTCATCAGACCAGGCAACATTTTTCCAGTCTTCAACTGTCCAATTTTGGTAAGCTTGTGCAAATTGTAGCCTCTTTTTCCTATTTGTAGTGGAGATGAGTGGTACCCGGTGGGGTCTTCTGCTGTTGTTGCCCATCCGCCTCAAGGTTGTACGTGTTGTGGCTTCACAAATGCTTTGCTGCATACCTCGGTTGTAACGAGTGGTTATTTCAGTCAAAGTTGCTCTTCTATCAGCTTGAATCAGTCGGCCCATTCTCCTCTGACCTCTAGCATCAACAAGGCATTTTCGCCCACAGGACTGCTGCATACTGGCTGTTTTTCCCTTTTCACACCATTCTTTGTAAACCCTAGAAATGGTTGTGCGTGAAAATCCCAGTAACTGAGCAGATTGTGAAATACTCAGACCGGCCCGTCTGGCACCAACAACCATGCCACGCTCAAAATTGCTTAAATCACCTTTCTTTCCCATTCAGACATTCAGTTTGGAGTTCAGGAGATTGTCTTGACCAGGACCACACCCCTAAATGCATTGAAGCAACTGCCATGTGATTGGTTGGTTAGATCATTGCATTAATGAGAAATTGAACAGGTGTTCCTAATAATCCTTTAGGTGAGTGTATATACAGTGTGGGAAAAAAAGTATTTGATCCCCTGCTGATTCTGTACATTTGCCCACTGACAAAGAAATGATCAGTCTATAATTTTAATGGTAGGTGTATTTTAACAGTGAGAGACAGAATTACAGCAAAAACATCCAGAAAAACGTATTTCAAAAAAGTTATAAATTGATTTGCAAGTTAATGAGGGAAATAAGTATTTGATCCCCTATCAATCAGCAAGATTTCTGGCTCCCAGGTGTCTTTTATACAGGTAACGAG